>NC_090765.1:20589009-20615123 GCF_036898095.1 Palaemon carinicauda | reverse complement strand
GTTATATGTGTCTGGGATTGAAAGGGGAAGAGCGAGAGAGGGTGTGGCTTTATTGCTGAGTGAATGGATGACAGGTAAAGTAGTGGAATGGAAGGAGATATCATCTAGGTTAATGTGGGTAAGGGTTAGGTTGGGTAGGGAATGTTGGGCGTTTATCAGTGCGTATGGGCCAGGTAGTGAGAAAAGTGAAGAAGAGCGGAATGAGTTCTGGAGTGAATTAACTAGGTGTGTCAAAGGACTGGGTAGAAGAAATTATGTAGTTGTTATGGGTGACTTAAATGCTAGAGTGGGCGCTGGTGAGGTAGAAGGTGTCATTGGGAAGTATGGCGTACCAGGTGAAAATGAGAGTGGTGAGAGACTGGTAGATGTGTGTGTTGAACAAGAGATGGTAATAAGTGCTAGCTTCTTTAAAAAGAAAGATAAAAATAAGTATACATGGGTGAGAGTGGCAAATGGAAGAGTAGTAGAAAGGGCATTAATGGATTATGTGTTGATAACTAAAAGAATGTTTGGAAGATTGAAAGACGTGCACGTGTTTAGGGGTATGGCTAACGGCATGTCTGATCATTTTTTGGTGGAAGGAAAATTAGTTGTAGCGAAGGAGTGGGGGAATAGAGTAGGTGGATGTAAAAGGGAGCTAGTGAGGGTTGAAGAGCTAATAAAACCGGGGTTAAAAAGTAAATATCAGGAAAGGTTGAAAATGGCATATGACGAGGTGAGAGTAAGAGGAACTGGTAATTTAGAGGAGGAGTGGAAGTTAGCAAAAGAAAATTTTGTTGGGATTGCAAGTGATGTATGTGGCAAGAAGGTTGTTGGAGGCAGCATGAGGAAGGACAGTGAATGGTGGAATGAAGGAGTGAAGGTAAAAGTGGAAGAGAAAAAGAGGGCTTTTGAAGAATGGCTGCAGAGTAAGAGTATAGAGAAGTATGAAAAATATGTTATTTTCATTAGTAAAATAAATTTTTGAATATACTTACCTGATGATCATGTAGCTGTCAACTCTGTTGCCCGACAGAAATCTACGGTCGGGATACGCCAGCGATCGCTATACAGGTGGGGGTGTACACAACAGCGCCATCTGTGGTCAGGTACTCCAGTACTTCTTGTCAACACCACCTCAATTTTTTCCTCGGTCCACTGGTTCTCTATGGGGAGGAAGGGTGGGTCAATTAAATCATGATCATCGGGTAAGTATATTCAAAAATTTATTTTACTAATGAAAATAACATTTTTCAATATTAATCTTACCCGATGATCATGTAGCTGATTCACACCCAGGGTGGTGGGTGGAGACCAGCATACATGTTAACAAAGAAGCTAAGTATCCCGTATTTCATTTTATTAGTTATTCAAAAATAACATAAAATAAATAAGTACCTGGTAAGGAAGACGACTTGAACCATTACTCTGCCTTTATTAAGTACGTCTTCCTTACTGAGCGTAGCGGTCCTCTTAGGATGCTGAACGACTCTTAGGTGCTGAAGTATAAAGGGCTGCAACCCATACTAAAGGACCTCATCACAACCTTTAACCTCGGCGCTTCTCAAGAAAGAATTGACCACCCGCCAAATCAACAAGGATGTGGAAGGCTTCTTAGCCGACCGTACAACCCATAAAAAGTATTCAAGAGAAAGGTTAAAAAGGTTATGGGATTATGGGAATGTAGTGGCTGAGCCCTCACCTACTACTGCATTCGTTGCTACGAATGGTCCCAGGGTGTAGCAGTTCTCGTAAAGAGACTGGACATCTTTGAGATAGAATGATGCGAACACTGACTTGCTTCTCCAATAGGTTGCATCCATAACACTCTGCAGAGAACGGTTCTGTTTGAAGGCCACTGAAGTAGCCACAGCTCTCACTTCATGTGTCCTTACCTTCAGCAAAGCAAGGTCTTCTTCCTTCAGATGAGAATGTGCTTCCCTAATCAGAAGCCTGATTTAGTAAGAAACTGAGTTCTTAGACCTTGGAAGAGAAGGCTTCTTGATAGCACACCATAAGGCTTCTGATTGTCCTCATAAAGGTTATGACCTTTTTAGATAGTACCTAAGAGCTCTAACTGGGCAAAGTACTCTCTCCAGTTCGTTCCCCACCAAGTTGGACAGGCTTGGGATCTCGAACGACTTAGGCCAAGGACGTGAAGGAAGCTCGTTTTAGCAAAAAACCGAGCTGCAAGGAACATGTAGCCGTTTCAGATGTGAAAACTATGTTCCTGCTGAAGGCGTGGATCTCACTTACTCTTTTAGCTGTTGCCAAGCACACGAGGAAAGAGTTTTTAATGTGAGGTCCTTAAAAGAGGCTGATTGGAGAGGTTCAAATCTTGATGACATAAGGAACCTTAGGACCACGTCTAGATTCCAGCCTGGAGTGGAAAACCGACGTTCCTTTGAGGTCTCAAAAGACCTAAGGAGGTCCTGTAGATCTTTGTTGGTGGAAAGATCCAAGCCTCTGTGGCGGAAAACCGCTGCCAACATACTTCTGTAACCCTTGATCGTAGGAGCTGAAAGGGATCTTACGTTCCTTAGATGTAACAGGAAGTCAGCAATCTGGGTTACAGTGGTACTGGTTGAGGAAACTGCATTGGCCTTGTAACAGCTTCGGAAGACTTCCCCTTTAGACTGATAGACTCTGAGAGTGGATGTCCTCCTTGCTCTGGCAATCGCTCTGGCTGCCTCCTTCGAAAAGCCCCTAGCTCTTGAGAGTCTTTCGATAGTCGGAAGGCAGTCAGACGAAGAGCGTGGAGGTTTGGGTGTACCTTCTTTACGTGAGGTTGACGTAGAAGGTCCACTCCTAGAGGAAGAGTCCTGGGAATGTCGACCAGCCATTGCAGTACCTCTATGAACCATTCTCTCGCGGGCCAGAGGGGAGCCAACCAACGTCAGCCGTGTCCCTTTGCGAGAGGCGAACTTCTGAAGTACCCTGTTGACAATCTTGAACGGCGGGAATGCATACAGGTCGAGATGGGACCAATCCAGCAGAAAAGCATCCACGTGAACTGCTGCTGGGTCTGGAATCGGAGAACAATACAACGGTAGCCTCTAGGTTATCGAGGTAGCGAACAGATCTATGGTTGGCTGACCCCACAGGGCCCAAAATCTGCTGCAAACATTCTTGTGAAGGGTCCACTCTGTGGGGATGACCTGACCCTTCCGGCTGAGGCGATCTGCCATGACATTCATATCGCCCTGAATGAACCTCGTTACCAGCGTGAGCTTTCGATCTTTTGACCAGATGAGGAGGTCCCTTGCGATCTAGAACAACTTCCACGAATGAGTCCCTCCCTGTTTGGAGATGTAAGCCAAGGCTGTGGTGTTGTCAGAGTCCACCTCCACCACCTTGTTAAGCTGGAGGGACTTGAAGTTTATCAAGGCCAGATGAACCGCCAACAGCTCCTTGCAATTGATGTGAAGTGTCCTTTGCTCCTGATTCCATGTTCCCGAGCATTCCTGTCCGTCCAAAGTCGCACCCCAGCCCGTGTCTGATGCGTCCGAGAAGAGACGGCGGTCGGGTTTCTGAACAGCCAAAGGTAGACCTTCCTTGAGAAGAAAGCTGTTCTTTCACCACGTTAGAGTAGACCTCCTCTCTTCGGAAACAGGAACTGAGACCGTCTCTAGCGTCATGTCCTTTATCCAGTGAGCAGCTAGATGATACTGAAGGGGGCGGAGGTGGAGTCTCCCTAACTCGATGAACAGGGCCAGCGATGAAAGTGTCCCTGTTAGACTCATCCACTACCTGACTGAGCATCGGTTCCTTCTCAGCATGCTCTGGATGCATTCTAGGGCTTGGTAGATCCTTGGGGCCGACGGAAAAGCCCGAAAAGCTCGACTCTGAAGCTCCATACCCAGGTAGACAATGGTCTGGGATGGGACGAGCTGGGACTCCTCTAAATTGACCAGGAGGCCCAGTTCCTTGGTCAGATCCATAGTCCATCTGAGATTCTCCAGACAGCGACGACTTGTGGGAGCTCTTAAAAGCCAGTCGTCTGACGGAGCCGGACACAAGATCATGGTACTGCTGCACAGTCTGTGAACTGTCAACCATGGGGAAGCGAGGAAGTACAGCGACAACCCGAAACTGTCTAGACTGTCTGGGTAGTACAGACAACTCCTTATCGGGTTGCTGAGGTTGCCGCACTGCGTCACAACAAGTCACCTCTGCTGGTTGTTGAACGTCTTCCCAGTGACACACTGACTCCGTAAACAAAAAATCCTCTAACAAGGACTAAGCTTGGACTGCATGTCTTGCAACAAAGCTCAAGGTCTATGGGAGCAGGTGTGGCAACAGACGGGGTTAGCGACTGAAGCGGAACCATTACCCTCCCTGGAAGCATGTTATGCTTAAATAAAAGTCCATAGGAGGCTAAGCAGCTTAAGGCTCCTCTCCAAATGACAGAGTCCTCAAGGGAATATCAGAAGGAGGGAGAATAGCACTTTCTCATCTACAGGAACCATATCCGAGAAAAGCTAAGATCTCTCAGTGAGGGTTTCACTGGTGCAAAAGCAGCAGACCAGAAGGCAACGTTATGAAACTGCTTGACAGTCTTGTGAGTTGGCAACAACCAAAGATGTGTGACTGAGGAGCATGCGGTAAGGTATGCAGAGCATGCTGTAAGGTATGCACATGCTGTAAGGTATGCAGAGCATGCTGTAAGGTATGCAGAGCATGCTGTATGTAGAGCATGCTGTAAGGTATGCAGAGCATGCTGTATGTAGAGCATGCTGTAAGGTATGCAGAGCATGTTGCATGGCATGCGGCTTATGCTGCATGGGATGAGGCTCATGCTGCATGGGATGAGGCTCATGCTGCATGGTATGAGGCTCATGCTGCATGGTATGAGGCTCATGCTGCATGGGATGAGGCTCATGCTGCAAGGGATGAGGCTCATGCCGCATGGGTTGAGGAGGATGCCGCATAGTATGAGGCTCCTGCCTCATGGGTTGAGGAGGTTGCCGCATAGCATGAGGCTCCTGCCTCATGGGTTGAGGAGGATGCCGCATAGCATGAGGCTCCTCATAGCATGAGGCTCCTGCCTCATGGGTTGAGGAGGATGCCGCATAGCATGAGGCTCCTGCCTCATGGGTTGAGGAGGATGCCGCATAGCATGAGGCTCCTGCCTCATGGGTAGAGGAGGTTGCCGCATAGCATGAGGCTCCTGCCTCATGGGTTGAGGAGGATGCCGCATAGCATGAGGCTCTTCATAGCATGAGGCTCCTGCCTCATGGGTTGAGGAGGATGCCGCATAGCATGAGGCTCCTGCCTCATGGGTTGAGGAGGATGCCGCATAGCACGAGGCTCCTGCCTCATGGGTAGAGGAGGTTGCCGCATAGCATGAGGCTCCTGCCTCATGGGTTGAGGAGGATGCCGCATAGCATGAGGCTCCTGCTTCATGGGTTGAGGAGGTTGCCTCATAGTGCTGGAACCCGGCAACTCCCGATGCGGCAACTCACGCATGAAAGCAGGAGGCGCAGCAAGAACATGCGTCTGGCAGGGTGGACTGCGCATCGGAGGTGGAGCTCTCACAGGTGGAGGGTGGGAGCAGGCAGCCGCAGTATCTGCTGAGCGCACAACCTCGGCGGGTTGTAGGTTAACAGGCTGCATTGTCAACCTTCCAGCATGATACTCCTGTATGAAGGAGCAAGCTGAGACTGTATAGTCTGCAGCATGGACCACTAGGGTCTATGAAAGACAACAACAAACGGAGCTACTGTCCGTTGAGACTGAGGGTCTAAAACAGCTGGTGCGGCAACAGACGGAGTTACTGCCTGTTGCGGTACCACCTTGCCTCTCTGGGAGGTGTGCAGTTGTCGTACTGCAGCAAGTCCGAACTGACCCAGTGGCAGTGGCTACACCTAGGCCGTTGGACTTGCGCGGAAGGGACCGACTTGCACTTAAAAGCTGCAAGATTTGGTCCATGGTTTCTGCGAGAAACCTCTTCCGCAGACGAGGAATAAATGGGCTCTCTCGTCTTTGTGTGGGTGGGGTGATCACGTCGGCTACGTGAGTGGGTACACCCGAAACCACGGAGGGAAACGTCTGTTCGTCGATCAAGGCCTGATGAACCCATAAGTCCTTCGACATTACTTCTCCCCTGGGCTTGGGAGCTTGTAAGAGGTCCCAGACTAGGCGAACAACTGGCACGAACAGACGAACCCTCGAACGCAACACTGTAACACTTTGCGCTTATCACTTTATCACTTTTGATTTTCTGTTTGCACTTATTTCACTGAACTCGAAACTTTAACTGGTTTGTACCTGAAACACGCAATTCTATCCTTCATTAAAAGTTAGTAATTGCGAAAACAGTATTACAATGTAACAGAAAAACATAATGAAAGATAAAGAATTCAGTGGCTGGAAAAGAGACTAAACACTAGATCAAATAAACTACGTTTAAAATATCTCACCGCATAAAGCCTGGGAACAAGAATAAAACTCTAGAAACGTTTACCTTCTTCCCCTAAAGAGACTAGGGAGAAGAGCAAAAACGATAACAACGTTACCCGCTTGAACGAAACGTTTATCCTCCTCTCTCTCCCTCCGTCTCTATCTCTCTCTCTCTCTCTCTTGACTTAGAACCTGAGAGATGAGCCCAATTATATATATCGTTAAAACATATTATTGTTAAAGGAAAAAAAAAACTGAAAGATTTCCCAAATAAAAAGTTCCTTTATTAGAATTAAAACCATTTAAGCTAAGAAAGAATGAACAAAACGCTAGAATCGGTTTACTCTTACTGCAACGTGAAACCGTGAATACTCTCTCTCTATCGTAACGATAGAGCGCAAGTTGAACGTTCTGAACGTCAACAACTGCGGAGACAAAACAAAACGTTAGTTCAACTTTGAAAACAGTACGAGACTATCAAAGAAATTCTTTCAAAAACATTAAAATTAAAATAGCATAAAATCTTAACAGGCAAAAACGATATGACGGGCTCAATGTAAATTAACTTCGGTTCCAAGAAAAGACCGCCTACTATTAGGAAAGGTCGCATATAAACAAACATAAAAATTAATTTTAATAAGTTTATAATAAAAGGAAGTTAATCGAAGAGGCCTATAAAAGGCGGAGAGATATAAAATAAATCTATAACTTTGTTAAGCAAAATTAAGAAAGAGAGTCTATACTCTCTTCGACACCAACACTTCCGTCTAAGGGAAGGGTCGGCCATTTAAAAGTGAAAGAGAGTTCATACTCTCTTCGTCACCAAATTTAAATCAAATTAATTCCAAAAACTTGCTAAGCTAATGTTAAAGCTTCCTGAATAGCGAAGGCTAAACTCTAGAGCAAATACATCACCAAATCGTGAACAATAACTCCAGAATCAACAGCGTATCCAAGTAGGTCTAGCCGGTGGCACGACAGAGGAAAAATTGAGGTGGTGTTGACAAGAAGTACTGGAGTACCTGACCACAGATGGCGCTGTTGTGTACACCCCCACCTGTATAGCGATCGCTGGCGTATCCCGACCGTAGATTTCTGTCGGGCAACAGAGTTGACAGCTAAATGATCATCGGGTAAGATTAATATTGAAAAATAGAGAGCAAAAGGTGGAAGTAAAGCGCAAGGTACGTGAGGCAAAGAGGGCAGCTGACCTGAGGTGGGGTCAGGGACTGGGTCAGTCATATGAAGAGAATAAGAAGAAGTTTTGGAAAGAAGTGAAGAGAGTAAGGAAGGCCGGCGCAAGAATTGAAGAGACAGTGAAAGATGGAAATGGAAGGTTGTTAAAAGGAGAGGAGGCAAGGAAAAGGTGGGCGGAATATTTTGAAAGTTTGCTGAATGTTGAGGATGATAGGGAGGCAGATATAATTGTTGTTCCAGGTGTTGAGGTGCCAGTGTTGGGAGATGAGAATGAGAGAGAGATTACAATAGAGGAAGTGAGGAGAGCACTAGATGAAACGAGAGTAGGAAAAGCATCTGGTATGGATGGTGTGAAAGCTGAGATGTTGAAGGAAGGGGGTGTGACTGTACTTGAATGGTTGGTGAGATTGTTTAATGTGTGCTTTGTGTTGTCAATGGTACCAGTAGATTGGGTCTGTGCATGTATTGTACCACTATATAAGGGTAAGGGAGATGTGCATGAGTGTTGTAATTCAAGAGGTATTAGTTTGTTGAGTGTAGTTGGAAAAGTGTATGGTAGAGTACTGATTAATAGGATTAAGGATAAAACAGAGAATGCAATCTTGGAAGTACAGGGTGGTTTTAGAAGAGGTAGGGGTTGTATGAATCAGATTTTTACAGTTAGGCAGATATGCGAGAAATATTTAGCAAAAGGTAAGGAGGTGTATGTTGCGTTTATGGATCTGGAGAAAGCATATGATAGAGTTGATAGGGAAGCAATGTGGAATGTGATGAGGTTATATGGAGTTGGTGGAAGGTTGTTGCAAGCAGTGAAAAGTTTCTACAAAGGTAGTAAAGCATGTGTTAGAATAGGAAATGAAGTGAGCGATTGGTTTCCGGTGAGAGTGGGGCTGAGACAGGGATGTGTGATGTTGCCGTGGTTGTTTAACTTGTATATTGATGGAGTGGTGAGAGAGGTGAATGCTCGAGTGCTTGGACGAGGATTAAAAATGGTAGGCGAGAATGATCATGAATGGGAGGTAAATCAGTTGTTGTTTGCGGATGATACTGTACTGGTAGCAGACACAGAAGAGAAGCTTGACCGACTAGTGACAGAATTTGGAAGGGTGTGTGAGAGAAGGAAGTTGAGAGTAAATGTGGGTAAGAGTAAGGTTATGAGATGTACGAGAAGGGAAGGTGGTGCAAGGTTGAATGTCATGTTGAATGGAGAGTTACTTGAGGAGGTGGATCAGTTTAAGTACTTGGGGTCTGTTGTTGCAGCAAATGGTGGAGTGGAAGCAGATGTACGTCAGAGAGTGAATGAAGGTTGCAAAGTGTTGGGGGCAGTTATGGGAGTAGTAAAAAATAGAGGGTTAGGCATGAATGTAAAGAGAGTTCTGTATGAGAAAGTGATTGTACCAACTGTGATGTATGGATCGGAGTTGTGGGGAATGAAAGTGATGGAGAGACAGAAATTGAATGTGTTTGAGATGAAGTGTCTGAGGAGTATGGCTGGTGTATCTCGAGTAGATAGGGTTAGGAACGAAGTGGTGAGGGTGAGAACGGGTGTAAGAAATGAGTTAGCGGCTAGAGTGGATATGAATGTGTTGAGGTGGTTTGGCCATGTTGAGAGAATGGAAAATGGCTGTCTGCTAAAGAAGGTGATGAATGCAAGAGTTGATGGGAGAAGTACAAGAGGAAGGCCAAGGTATGGGTGGATGGATGGTGTGAAGAAAGCTCTGGGTGATAGGAGGATAGATGTGAGAGAGGCAAGAGAGCGTGCTAGAAATAGGAATGAATGGCGAGCGATTGTGACGCAGTTCCGGTAGGCCCTGCTGCTTCCTCCGGTGCCTTAGATGACCGCGGAGGTAGCAGCAGTAGGGGACTCAGCAGTATGAAGCTTCATCTGTGGTGGAAATGTGGGAGGTTGGGCTGTGGCACCCTAGCAGTACCAGCTGAACTCGGCTGAGTCCCTGGTTAGGCTGGAGGAACGTAGAGAGTAGAGGTCCCCTTTTTTGTTTTGTTTCTTGTTGTTGTCGGCTACCCCCCAAAAATTGGGGGAAGTGCCTTTTGTATATGGATGGATTGTTATATGTATTACTCACTGCCTGCTAATACTGTACAAGGCACAAGTATTTGTATAAATAGGGTACAGTAATTTATGAATGGTAAGGAATTGCTTTCTCTCTTTTTTAATGTATATTATACATAAACTGTATGTAAATTATATATGTTTGTACATATGTACGTATGTACTGCATGTTATGAATATAAATTTGACTTCTGATGAAAAATTATATTTTCATTAATAAAATAAATTTTTGAACATACTTATCCGGTAGTTATATATATAGCTTACGTTCCCGACGTCAACGGCAGAAAATTCGAAACTCGCGCCAACCGCCAGTTGGATAGCCAGGTGTACCACCCCTGCACCCTAGCGAGGTACCTGGGAACCATTCCAGTGACCCTCATATATTCCATACCTCTAGTCTCTAGAGGGGAGGAGGGTGGGACTAAAATTATATATAACTACCAGGTAAGTATGTTCAAAAATTTATTTTATTAATGAAAATATCATTTTTAAACACAAGACTTACCCGGTAGTATATATATAGCTGATTAACACCTTTGGTGGAGGGTTAGAGACAGCTAGCATATCTGGAATTCTACTTAAGAGTTAATTAAAAGAAAACTTAAGGGTTCGTACCTGATAAGGAAGCTGACTTCAATGATACTCTGCCTCATTATGTCTGCTAGCCTTATGAGATCCAGCGATCCTCCCAGGGGGCTGAAGATCTCGAAGGGACTGTCAAACCGGTGTCAAAACCTCATCATGACAGAACTTCCTCCAATAACCAATTCCGGGTGCTCTCAGGGCACAAACATGACCACCTGACAAAATCAATGATTGTGGAAGACTGACACAATCTCCACAAACAACCATAAAAACAATTAAAAGTACCAAGAGAAGAAAAGGTTATTGGGATTATGGGAACATAGTGGTGGATCCTTCACCCACTACTGCACTCACTGCTACGAATGGACCCAGAGTGAAACAGTCATCATAACAAGTCTGAACACCTTTCAAATAATACGACGCGAACACGGATTTGCTCCTCCAGAAGGTCGTGTCCATTATGCTTTGTAGAGATCTGTTCTGCCTGAATGCAGCCGACGTTGCCACCGCTCTGACCTCATGCGACTTGACCTTTAAAAGCCCAAGGTCTGATTCATTACAATGAATATGAGCTTCCCTAATTAAAAGCCTGACGAAATAAGACAAGGCATTTTTAGACATCTGTAAAGAGGGCTTCTTGACTGAACACCACAAAGATTCAGACTTGCCTCGTAAATCTCTTGTTCTCTCCAAGTAGCATCTTAGAGCTCTAACTGGGCACAAGACTCTTTCTACCTCATCTCCAACCAGATCCGTAAGATTTGGAATCTCGAATGCTTTAGGCCAAGGTTGAGAAGGGCGTTCGTTTTTGGCAAGAAAGGCTAACTGCAAGGAACAGACAGCTTTGCCATTACGAAATCCAACGTTTTTGCTAAACACATGAATCTCACTCACTCTTTTGGCCGTCACAAGACTGACCAAAAATAAAGTCTTCAAAGTGAGGTCTTTCAAGGTAGTTGAACCCAGTGGCTCAAACCTGTCGCTCATGAGAAATTTCAAAACAATATCCAGATTCCAGGCTGGAGAATCTTGGTTCCGACGTTTTGAAGTCTCGAAAGACTTGAGAAGCTCTTGTAGATCCTTATTGCCAGAGAGGTCAAGGCTTCTATGCCTAAACACAGTAGCTAACATACTCCTATAGCCTTTGATAGTAGAGGAGGAGAAATTGCATTTCCTTCGAAGATAAAGCAGGAAATCTGCAATTTGAGCTACAGAGGTACTGGATGAGGAAAGAGAGTTGACTCTACACCACTATCTGAAAACCTTCCACTTAGATTGATAGACCTTGATGGTTGAAGTCCTTCTTGCTCTCGCAATAGCCTGAGCTGCCCCCTTCGAAAAGCCTCTAGATCTAGCGAGTCTCTCGATAGTCTGAAGGCAGTCAGCTGAAGAGCGTGGAGATTTTGATGCAATCTTTCCAAGTGGGGTTGTCTGAAAAGATCTGCTCTTAGAGGAAGAATTCTTGGGGTGTCTATCACCCATTCCAGTACCTCTGTGAACCATTCTCTTGACGGCCAATAGGGAGCCACAAGGGTCATCCTGGTTCCTTTGGATGTCACAAATTTCTGTATTACCCTGTACAGGATCTTGTAAGGAGGGAATGCATAGAGATCTAGCTTGGACCAGTCCAAAAGAAACGCGTCTATGTGGACTGCTTCTGGATCTGGAACAGGGGAGCAATAAGCCTCTAGCCTCTTCGTCTTAGAGGTTGCGAAGAGGTCTATGCAAGGACGACCCCAAAGACGCCACAGGCTCTTGCACACCTGAAGGTTGAGGGTCCACTCTGTTGGAAGGATCTGATTCCGTCTGCTAAGACTGTCTGCCATAACGTTTTTCTCCCCTTGAATGAAACGCGTGAGAAGAATAATGTTTCTCTCTCTTGCCCACATCAGGAGATTCCTTGACGTCTCGTACAGAGATATCTAGTGCGTTCCCCCTTGCTTCGAGATGTACGCCAATACTGTCGTGTTGTCCGCATTGACCTGAACTACTTTGTTGGTGACTAAAGCCTCGAAACCTCTGAGGGCTAAAAGAACTGCCAATAACTCCTTGTGGTTGATATGCAAAGATTTCTGGGGTTCTGTCTAAAGACCCGAGACTTCTAATTTGTCTAGGGTTGCTCCCCATCCCGTGTCCGAGGCGTCGGAGCATGACACAAGATCTGGGCTTTTCATTGACAAATCGAGACCCTCCTGGAACTTGTCTGATTCCTCCCACCACCGAAGGCAGACTTTGATGGGGTTCGTGATAGGAATGGACATCAATTCTAAGTCCCTCTCCTTGTCCCAATGGCTGTTGAGATGGAACTGGAGAGGACGAAGGTTCAGCCTTCCCAGTGGGACGAACTGCTCCAAGGAGGAGAGGGTTCCAATCAGACTCATCCATTTCCTTGCTGAGCAAACTTCCTTGCTTTGAAACGAACTCAGTTTCAACTTGGCTTGCTCTATCCTTGAGGGAGACGGAAAAGCCCAAAAAATCTGACTCCGTATCGTCATCCCCAAATATAGAATCTCTTGAGATGGAACCAAGAGAGACTTTTCCTTGTTTACCAGGAGACCTAGTTCTTCCGCAAGGTCCAAGGTTGTCTGAAGATCCTTCAGGCAGTGATCGTAAGAGTGCGCTCTGAGAAGCCAGTCATCGAGATACAGGGAGGCTCTTATGCCCCTTGAATGTAAGATCTTTGCTACATTCAGCCTCAGCTTCATAAAAATCTGAGGCGCTGTGCAAAGACCGAAGCATAGGGCTCTGAATTGAAAGACGTCTCCCATGAAAACGAACCTGAGGTAGGGTCTGAAGCTCGGATGGATGGGGATGTGGAAGTAGGCATCCCGAAGGTCCAATGAGACCATCCAGTCGTCCCTCCTTACTGCTGCTAACACTGACTTTGAAGTCTCCATGGTGAACTTCGTTTTGATGATGAACTGTTCAGCGCACCCACGTCCAGAACTGGACGCCATCCCCCCGAGTGCTTGGGTACCAGGAATAGCCGATTGTAGAAACCAGGTGAACGGATATCCTGAACCTTCTCTATGGCCCCCTTCTCTAACATAAGAGACACTTGGTTCGAAAGAGCTTGTCTCTTTGCCTCCTCTCTGTATCTGGGAGAGAGATCCACGGGCACTGAGACCAGGGGAGGGCTCCCTTAAAAGGGGATCTTGTAACCCTCCCTCAAGATCTGAATAGACCATTGGTCTGCCCCTCTCTTCTCCCACGCTTGCCAGAATTTGAGGAGTCTGGCACCCACTGCCTGATGGCGAAAGCAGTCAGACTCTGCTTCGCCCTACCCTGAAACCTCTTCTCTTACTCCTTCTAGCATCAGGTCTGGAGCTACCCCTACTAGAAGATCTTCCTCGAAAGGGCTGGGAAAACTTAGGAAAAGTATCTTCCTTAGACTTGCGGCTAACAAAAGAGAAAGGTAAAGCCTTTCTAGCGGACTTGGAGACAAGATCCTGAGTGGCCTTCTGAGCTAAAGCTGCAGAGATCTCCCTGATAAGTTCTTGTGGAACCAGTAATGGAGAAAGAGGAGCATACAAGAGTTCGGACTTCTGGAAGGGAGTCACCCCCGGCGAAAGAAAAGAGCAAAGTTGGTCTCTTTTCTTAAGGATGCCTGCGGAAAAAAGAGCTGCAAGCTCATTAGCACCATCCCTTAAGGCCTTGTCCATGCACAACATCAAATGGACCAGGGCAGAAGTATCCCCCTCTTTAAAAGCCTCAACTTTTTTACCCAAGGCCCCCAGCGTCCAGTCTAGGAAGTTAAAAATTTCAAAGGCCCGAAAAATTCCTTTGAGAAGGTGGTCCATTTCTGAAGTGGACCAAAAAATTTTGGTCTTCCTCATGGCCGACCAACGAGGAGTGTCTACGAGACTTGAGAAATCTCCCTGGGCAGAGGCAGGAATCCCCAAGCCGAGAACTTCTCCCGTCTCGTACCAGATGCTCAACCTTAAAGCCAGTCTAGCTGGAGGAAAGGAAAAAGACGTCTTTCCTAAGGCCTTCTTAGACTGTAACCAGTCACCCATTAATTTCAGAGCTCTCTTGGACGAACGTGACAGAACCATCTTAGTAAAACGGGCTTTCTTAGAGGCTTTGCCTAGAGTAAACTCAGACGGAGGAGAGCGCGGAGCTATAGGCACAAAAAAGTCCAAAAACTCTTCCGTAAAAACTTTCATAAGTTTTTTAAGATCAGCCGAATGACGGAAAGAAACAGAATCCTCGTCTTCTGAAACGTCATCAAATTCCAAAGGAGAAAGCTGTGCTTCTATTTCCTTCTCCAGCGACGTTCCTCCGGGAGCAGTAGGGTTAAGAGCGGTATCAATACAGTATCAGGAAAAATCTGAGTGCCAACCGCAACAGAAATAGGCTCATTGCGAACAGTAACAGGCGGCAGAGTCGCGTGCAGCTCAACCGAACGCTCGCGATCAGCCCGATCAGAGACGAGAAGTTCCTGTACATGAACCGCATCGATGTCTTGAAAAGGATAAGGCTCCTCCTCGTAATCCAAACTAACATCCGAAATATGACCAGGGAAAGGACATTCAGGATCATATTCAGAAACACGCTTGCCATCAACTACTGGCAAGCAATCGGTACTAAAAATCGCTCGTTGTTCAGCGACTCGTTCAACTGTAACCATCCCAGAAATGCGACCTGAAGGACGCTCACTAAAGTAATTGGCAGAGAGGGAAACTTCCTGAAGGATAGGACGTTTGGCAACCTGTTTAAAAGGATGTTCGGTAGCCTGTTTGCAAGGACGTTCGGCAGTCTGAACCTGAGGATCGGCCGCCTGTTCAGTAGGAAGTTCAGGAACCTGAGTCGAAGGGCGATCAAAAACCTGTTTAACAGGACGTCCGACGTCTTTCTTAGAAGAACGCACAGGCACACAGTCTCGATCACGTTCAATAAAAGAACCGTGGACTACGGACTTAGGACAACGATCATGATCGCTTCATAAAGGCCGTACGAATCGGCTAGCAGGAAGCTTCGAACCCCGAATACGAGGCCGCTCGGAAACACGTCCTGGCTCACTTCTCCGATCACGATCGCTGATACGAGATTTGTCGCTGCGCTGGTATGATTGCATAAAGGAAGAGAGCCTGCTTTGCATGTCTTGAAGAAAAACAAAGTCAGGATCCGAACGTTGTGAAATCGGCGATGAGGTCATAACGTTCTCCTCACCGCTAAACGGAATAGAGCGCCTAGAAGGCGAAATCCAGTCTGAAGGCTGCTTGGGAGCTTGGAATGAGGTAAAACCTGGACCTGGGTGCCAAGAAGGATCCTTGGAAACGTCCAGAGTCCTAAAAGGACGTTTGGTCGGGGGGCTTTCAAAAGGCTCTGGAGAATCCAAATGACTGCATCCAGGCTTAGAACTAGCAGGACGCCGATAGGCCATATCATAGGATCTCTTAAGAGACCTGGAAGCGAGCTTCCAGTCTCTTTTAGGCAAGGGGTTTCATCCGAAGACGACGAAAAACACTTAACCTCACCTTTCCGATGGTGAGGGCGAACGTCCTGGGAGGCGCCCACAGGTACGTTCGAGGGGACGTCTGCTCGTTTGTTAAAGCCTATCGTCTCCTTTCGCCTTTCGACATTCCTTCTCCCAGGGGTTGGGGAGCTTGGAAGAGGTCTAGGACTAGGAGGACGACAGACACGAGCAGGCGCACCTTCCACTGCACTTAACTTCACTGCACTTGCACTTGCACCTTCACCTTTCAAAAGACGCACATTGGACATCAACTGTGTCCTGTCCGCAACCAAAGATTCAACTTTAGTGCCAAGAGCTTGAATCGCCACTAACATATCCTTTAGTGAAGGTTCATTAGCAATTGCAATAGTGGGATCAGGATCTACCACTACAGGTGAAGGAATAGGATCAATGACATGGGAGGAGGAAATATCTCTAGAAGAGCGAGAAGAACTACGCCTCAATCTATCCCTTATAAGTTTATGCCTGTATTTATCAAAATCAATCCATTCATGCTCTGACAGCAAAACACATTCGTCACAGCGATCACCTAAATCACACTCTTTACCCCTACATGCAACACAGAAAGAATGGGGGTCAACAGAGGCTTTAGCCATACGGGTCTTACACCCACTAGTCACACATAACCTAAAAGTAATAGGGGGGGTGGCCATTTTGAAAATTTTAAGAGAATTCAGACAAGCAAAGGTCAAAAATCATCTAATCCAAACAAAACCAAGAAATATCCAAAGCGAGATAAAAAACAAGCGGGAGTCAATAACCAAAGATTTGTACTTCGCCAAAAAAAACGATCAGTAATGATGGAGTAGAATTCACGTGTCGCCGCTAGCGACGGCAGGGAATATATGAGGGTCACTGGAATGGTTACCAGGTACCTCGCTAGGGTGCAGGGGTGGTACACCTGGCTATCCAACTGGCGGTTGGCGCGAGTTTTGAATTTTCTGCCGTTGACGTCGGGGACGTAAGCTATATATATAACTATTGGGTAAGTCTTGTGTTTAAAATTGACTTTCTGACCCATAGTAAGATCGGATCTCGTTCGTAACCCAAAGACCTCCTGTACTCTGGACAAGGGAGAGGAAGGTCTTCCTCTGTTGAGAATGCCTCACAACAGACAAAATGTCATCCGGTACACTCATCGAAATGTCTTGGGTAAGGCTCGTATAGTCAACAGGTCAAAATTAAATCCTATCTGATGCCAGGTCAAGGGTACAGAAGGGTCTACTTGAGAGACCTGAGGACTCGAGTAACATCCTTAAGGGGGGCCGGCCGGAATGGCAATATATGGGGGTTTAGAAAGAAAAACACAAAATCTTGAAAAAATTCACTAAGCTTATGGCAATAGAGAATGCATATATAAAATATTTTGTTAAAATTCCTCTTACTTTCATGGTTACAATTGAATCATAGTTAGTGTCAGATAGGAGACACAAAAGATAAAGAACCACAGAGGGGCAGTTACCCAATGTGTTTATGGAAGGAGATTCCCCTTCCAAGCAACAGTAACACCTTTTCCTCCTCCTGAAATCATCATCTTCCATTTATGTCAATTATATTCCTTACCATACTTAAGTAATGTTCTTCATTTTGTTATACAGTATAGTTTTATATACTATACTTTATCTTCATATTGTAAACTTTGGGTCAAAATTGCCCATAATAGGAAAAACCTTGGGGGGGGGGGGACCAATCAATGCTATAATATTGCCATTCACTCTTAAGGGGAAAAATTATTTGGTGTTCAAATACAGTTTTGGAACTAATCCTGTTTAACCTCTGAGGTACTACTGCACATGAACACAATACAATATCATGTGTTGAATTACAAAGCTGCAATACATTAAAATCTTGCACATAAAGGCCACTCATGAATAGCAGAGGCAAGGGACACTGACATTCCCCTATCGAGTAGGACAATGCCCTAGACTGACCATATATACATATGATCAGTGACTAACCCCCTCTCCACCAACATTAAGACCAAGGAGGGCCAGACAATGGCTGCTGATAACTCAGCAGATAGACCTATAGGCTCCCCCAAACCATCCATCCTTAGCTCACAAAGATGGTGAGGTCGCAGAGACAAAAAGAAACTAACGAGTTTGAGCGAGATTCGATCCCCCGTCTGGTGTACACCAATCAGGGACGTTACCACATAGGAAGTTTCAAGTCTACCCCATTGTAAGTATTCACTCATAATAAAATCCCCATATAAACTCTCTATTAGTCCAAATTAGGTATGGAAACCTTTAAAACAACTAGAGACTTTCATGATAGATAGCCAACTATTACAAAGATGGGAATTCTTCCTATCTATAAAAACTAGTCTTTAACTCAGGAATATTGCTGGTGCCAACAGAAAAATGATATTTTAATTATAAAATAAATTTTTGAATATACTTACCCGGTGAATATATAATAGCTGACGCCTCCGGCGGCTCGACAGAAAAACACAAAAACTCGCGAGCGATCGCTATGAAGGTTGCGGGTGTGCCCACTAGCGCCAACTATCGGCCAGATACCGCATATACGTGTAAACAGCTCCAATTCTTCTCATCCCGCTGGGTCTCTATCGGGGAGGAAGGGGGGGCCTTTAATTTATATATTCACCGGGTAAGTATATTCAAAAATTTATTTTATAATTAAAATATCATTTTTAAATATTTAACTTAGCCGGTGAATATATAATAGCTGATTCACACCCATGGTGGTGGGTAGAGACCAGAGTTAATTACGTTTACAGCGTATATGCTTAGAGTTTTTGACAGTTATATCATAACAAAACCCAAATATATATAGGTACCTGGTAAGGAAGTTGACTTAGACGATTACTCTGCCTTGTTAGTCTGTCTTCCTCACGAAGCCCAGCCATCCTCTCAGGATGCTGAAAGACTCCCAGGAGCTGAAGTATCAAGGGCTGCAACCCATACAACAGGACCTCATCAAACCCCTAATCTGGGCGCTCTCAAGAAATGACATTTGACCACCCGCCAAATCAAAAAGGATGCGAAAGGCTTCTTAGCCTTCCGTACAACCCAATGAAATAACATTTCAAGAGCATATTAAAAGGATATTGGAATTAAGGGAATGTAGTGGTAGAACCCTTACCCACTACTGCACTCGCTGTAACGAATGGACCCAGTGTGTAGCAGTCCTCGTAAAGAGTCTGGACATCTTTTAAGTAAAATGACGCGAATACCGACTTGCTTCTCCAAACGGTCGCGTCCATAATACTTTGCAGAGATCTATTTTGCTTAAAGGCCACGGAAGTTGCTATAGCTCTTACTTCGTGCGTCTTAACCTTAAGCAAGCATCGGTCTTTTTCATTCAAGTGAGAATGAGCCTCTCGTATTAAAAATCTGATAAAATATGACAAAGCATTCTTTGACATAGGCAATGATGGTTCTTAACTAAGCACCATAATGCCTCAGATCCACCTCGTAAGGACTTAGTACGAGCTAAGTAGAACTTAAGAGCTCTAACTGGACAGAGCACTCTTTCAAGTTCGTTGCCTACGATCTCTGACAGGCAAGGTATATCAAAGGACTTAGGCCAAGGACGAGAAGGCAGTTCATTTTTGGCCAGGAAACCAAGTTGAAGTGAACATGTGGCTTTTTCTGTAGAAAAGCCGATGTTCTCACTGAAGGCATGAATTTCACTGACCCTTTTAGCCAAAGCCAAGCACACTAGGAAAAGCATCTTGAGGGTGAGATCCTTCAGGGAGGCTGTATGTAATGGCTCAAACCTGTCTGACATGAGGAACCTTAGGACCACGTCTAAGTTCCATCCAGGAGTTGCCAAACGACGTTCCTTAGAGGTCTCGAAAGACTTAAGGAGATCTTGGAGATCTTTATTGTTGGAAAGATCTAAGCCTCTATGACGAAAGACCGAAGCCAACATGCTCCTGTAGCCCTTAATCGTGGGAGCTGATAGGGAGCGAACCTTTCTCAGATGTAAAAGAAAATCTCCGATTTGGGTTACAGAGGTACTGGAAGAGGACACAGATGCTGACTTGCACCAGTCTCGAAAGACTTCCCACTTCGACTGGTATACTCTGATGGTAGAAGCTCTCCTAGCTCTCGCAATCGCACTGGCTGCCTCCTTCGAAAAGCCTCGAGCTCTTGAGAGTCTCTCGATAGTCTGAAGGCAGTCAGACGAAGCGCGGGGAGGCTTTGATGAACATTCTTTACGTGGGGCTGACGTAAGAGATCTACCCTTAGAGGAAGACTTCTTGGAATGTCTACCAGCCATTGAAGTACCTTGGTGAACCACTCTCTCGCGGGCCAGAGGGGAGCAACCAACGTCAACCTTGTCCCTTCGTGAGAGGCGAACTTCTGCAGTACCTTGTTGACTATCTTGAATGGTGGGAATGCATATAAGTCCAGATGGGACCAATCCAGTAGAAACGCGTCTATGTGGATTGCTTCTGGATCTGGGACTGGTGAGCAATAGATTGGTAACCTTTTGGTCAATGAGGTGGCAAAGAGGTCTATGGAGGGTTGACCCCAAGTAGCCCAAAGACTCTTGCACACGTCCTTGTGGAGGGTCCATTCCGTGGGTATCACCTGACCCCTCCGACTGAGACAGTCTGCCAAGACGTTCAAGTCCCCCTGGATGAATCTCGTCAACAGGGAGATGCCTCGATTTCTTGACCATATGAGAAGGTCCCTTGCGATCTCGTACAGCGTGAGGGAGTGTGTGCCTCCTTGCTTGGAGATGTACGCCAAAGCTGTGGTGTTGTCTGAGTTGACCTCTACCACTTTGTTTCGAAGAAAGCTTTCGAATTTCATCAAGGCCAAGTGGACTGCTAATAGCTCCTTGCCGTTGATGTGCATGCTCTTCTGACTTGAGGTCCACAGACCCGAGCATTCCCGACCGTCCAGGGTCGCACCCCAACCCAAATCCGACGCGTCTGAGAACAACACGTGGTTTGGGTTCTTGACTGCTAGGGATAGTCCCTCTCTCAGACTGATATTGCTGTCCCACCATTTCAGGCATGCCTTTACTGGTTCGGAGACTGGGATTGATACCGTCTCTAACGTCTTGTCCTTGTTCCAGTGAGAGGCTAGATGGAACTGGAGAGGCCGAAGGTGTAGTCTCCCTAGCGAGACAAACTGCTCCAGGGATGAGAGAGTCCCTACGAGACTCTTCCAACTCCTGACTGAACAAACGTTCTCTTTTCAGCATTAGTAGGACTTTGATCAGGGCTTGTTCTATTCGGGTGGCAGACGGAAAAGCCCGAAAAACTGGACTGCGAATCTCCATCCCCAAATATAGAATAGTCTGGGATGGGATCAGTTGGGACTTTTCTAGGTTGACCAAAAGTCCCAACTCCTTGGCCAGACCCAACGTCCAATGTAGATCCTGCAGACAGCGATGACTGGACGATGCTCTGAGAAGCCAGTCGTCCAAGTACAGGGAGGCTCGGATTCCCGATAGATGGAGGAATTTTGCCACATTCCTCATGAGCCTCGTAAACACGAGAGGAGCAGGACTGAGGCCAAAGCACAGGGCTCGAAACTGGTACCCCACATTCCTGTAAACAAACCTCAGAAATGGTTGGGAATCCGGGTGTATAGGAATGTGGAAGTATGCCTCCTGAAGGTCGAGAGAGACCATCCAGTCGCCTTCCATTAATGCTGTCACGACAGCTTGGTAGACTTAATCGTGAATTTTGTCTTGACAATGAACACAGAGCGCACTTGCCTCTTACGTACTCCTGCAGTGAACGTGGCTGCCAGATCATTGGAGCCATCCCTGATAGTCTTGTTCCTGCAGAGAATGTGGCTGTCAGATTATTGGAGCCATCCCTGATAGCCTTGTTTATGCATGACATAATTGTACAGCAAAACTTCAAACGCTCGAAAAAACTCCTAACAGGAGATGGTCTAGCTCTGAAGCCGACCATAAAATCTTGGAGCGTCTCATGGCCAGGCGCCAGGGAGAGTCTATGAGGTTTGAGAAGTCTATCTGGGCAGAGGCAGGAACTCCCAAGCCGAGAACTTCTCCCGTGTCATACCAGACTCTCGCTCTATAAGCCAGTTTAAAAGGAGGGAAAGTAAAGGCTGTCTCCCCCAAACTCCTCCTGGTGATCAACCAGTCGCCTAGCAAACGTAAAGCTCTCTTAGAAGAGCGAGAGAGCACTAGCTTAGAAAACAACGGCTTTGAAGTAGCTAGGCCTAGTGTAAACTCTGACGTTTAGGCGAACAAGGAGCAGCAGTTACAAAAAGATCCGGACAAAGATCCTTAACCCTGGATAGGTACGGTGGGTCGTTTGCGACCCCGAGCGTCAAAAAAAAACAGGTTTTTCTCACGTGACTCACCCCTGTGACTGAATTTGTGGGTGATCGACCTGCAGGAGGTGTCTCCCCTACACGCTCTAGTAGTGTCCAGATGTGCATTGCTGTAGCTGTACTCCTTCCCCGATTTCTGAGACGCGTCGGGGTCGTTCGCGTCCGAGTTTACCCTTCTGAGGTAGTTTGCATAATTATCAAAGTTATTACGTATTATGAAATTGTCGTAGAATGGTGCAACTTGTATAGGTTATCAGTTGTGGAAAGTCTTGGTGGATTGTTTGGCTACCATGTGCATGTTTTTTTTTTTAGTTAAAATGTCGTTCATCACCACGAGGACCATTTTACCGCGAGTGCCCCTTTTTCATTTTTTTTTCATTTTTTTGCCAAGTCATTTTTCCGTAAGATATTGCCAAATAGTGTCGTAAAACTTTTGCTTGTTTAGTGTTGGAAAGTGTGTCTAGATGATCTGGCTACCCATGCATGACTTTGTTTTTGTCAGATACGACGTAGTTATTGGTACTGTATATTGGGTATTTAACTGCGGTTACCAATTTCTGTTTTTTTTTCAATATTTGTAAAAATTACTACGTAGTAAGGAATTGCCGTATATTATTCATTTTTTTTTCATGTTTATGTGTTAGAAAGTGTGCCTTGATGGTTGGGCTAACACGTGCATGTCTTTTTTTTTATCTGAGATGTCGTATATTAGAATGTCGGGCATTTTACCGCGAGTGTCCCTTTTTAATTTTTTTTAATTTTTTTGCCAAGTCATTTTTCCGTAAGATATTGCGAAATAGTGTCGTAAAACTTTTGCTTTTTTAATGTTGGAAAGTGTGTCTAGATGATCTGGCTACCCATGCGTGATTTTGTTTTTGTCAGATACGACGTAGTTATTGGTATATTGGGTATTTAACTGCGGTTGCCAATTTCTGTTTTTTTTTCAATATTTGTAAAAATTTACTACGTAGTAAGGAATTGCCGTATATTATTGATTTTTTTTTCATGTTTATGTGTTAGAAAGTGTGCCTTGATGGTTGGGCTAACACGTGCATGTCTTTTTTTTTTATCTGAGATGCCGTATATTAGAATGTTGGGCATTTTTCCGCGAGTGCCCCTTTTTATTTGTTTTGCATTTTTTTGCTTAGTCATGTTACCGTAAGGAATTGGCAAGTAGTGTCGCAAAACTTATATTTTTATAGTGTTGGAAAGTGTTTCTAGATGATCTGGCTACCCATGCCTATTTTTTTTTTAGCCAGATATGGCGTATATATAAGTATGTGTTCGATTTTCCTGTGATTGCCATTTTTTCGTTTTTTCCCATTTCTTTCAAAATTACTACGTACTAAGGAACTATCACAGAGTAATATTTCATTTATATGTTTATTTGTCGGAAAATATGCCTTGATGGTTTGCCTAGCACGTGGCTGAAATTTTTTTTTTCTGAAATGCCGTATATTAGAATGGCCATTTTTCCACGAGTGCCCCTTTTTATTTGTTTTGCATTTTTTTGCTTAGTCATGTTACCGTAAGGAATTGGCAAGTAGTGTCGCAAAACTTATATTTTTATAGTGTTGGAAAGTGTTTCTAGATGATCTGGCTACCCATGCCTATCTTTTTTTTAGCCAGATATGGCGTATATATAGGTATGTGTTCGATTTTCCGGTGATTGCCATTTTTTCGTTTTTTCCCAATTCTTTCAAAATTACTACGTACTAAGGAACTATCACAGAGTAATGATTCCTCTAGATGTTTATTTGTCGGAAAATTTTGTTTACTTTTTTTTTGATTGAATATCATCAAATTTTTTTAGCTAAAATATTGTTTTACATTTTTTTTTTCGATTTTATTTCCCTTCAAAAATATTTTTTTGGGTCAGAATTTTAATTTTATAGTCGTAAAATAATCGACAATTATCCAGCAACCCACCATACAATTTTTATGCATATCCAATAATAATTAGATTAGTAAATAACACCTTGAAATTGACATACCCTTCCTACATTTCAAGTGGCAGATTAGGGAGTCTGAGTCAGTGTGGTTGGCGGCCATTTTGTGGACATATCCGAAGCGTAAGCTGCCCTATCTATATATATTCTTGTTCCCTATAGAATTTGTGATGTTTTGGTATATTTTTACCTGCATAAATATCATATTATATATTAAATATATGTATTTTTTTACGAAATTTCCAAGTACTCAAAAAATTACCTTTAGATATGGCCCCTGATATAAATGTAATTTACAAAATAATGAAGATTTTTTTACATATTTCTATTTTAGAATAACATATGTTTATTCCCTAAAAAAATTAGCCACTTCCTATTTCATTTGGGTACCCAAAAAAATTCATGAAATTTGGACAATTTTTTTTGGCCAAAAAAAGTTACCCTTTTTTTCTCATTTCAGATCTTCACCTCCATGGGTCTGACTTCATCCAAAATACATCAAGATGTGTCCTAAACATTCAAGAATCAATTCCTAAAAGGATTTGTATATATATGTATAAACTTTTTTTTTATGAATTTTTATGTTAGGTCTTTTTTTTCTACTTAATTTTTTAAAATATTTATAATAAATAGTTTTTCTGCAGATGAGTAGTATTTATCTTTACAGTTGTTTTAAGCATTCATTGAAGTTTTTTTTGGCAAAAGAAAAAAGGAGGTTACTGCAAAAACTGATTTTTCAAAAATTTTTTTTGGCGTCGGGGTCGTTCGCGTCCGAGTATACCCTTAAAGGGGTGTCCGAGGACCGTACCTATCCAGGGTTAAAAATCAGCCTGATTTATTTAAAGTTCATAGAGGGCTGAGCAGCTTTAGGCTCCTCTCCGTCTGACAGAGTCCCCAAGGGAATATCAGTAGGAGGGGGATCAGCAACTTCCTCATCTGAAGGAACCTCGTCCGACAATTGCCGAGTCTCAAGCAAGGGAGAGACCTGCCGTGGTGGCAATGCTTGACAAGCAGAGTCCACACGCAAAGGAGCAACAGTAGCAGTCAAGGACGCTATGTCATGTAACTGCTTAAAGGACTGACCAGCAACAACAACAGGTGCGGGAGGACGCTCGACGTCAACTCGAGACTGCCTTGACTGCCTAGACTGAGCAGTCAAAACAACTCTTGACTGCGGTGCTTGACGCTCAACGTCAAAACAAGTCAACTTCGCTGGTTGGTGAACGTCCTGAACGTCAACAAGAGCATGCGGCAGCGGCTGAACGTCCACAAGCGGCTGAAAGTCAACACTGGACTGCATCGAGTGAGGCTCTACAAAACGTGACTGACGTGACTTTGTAACGTCAACGTCAACCGGACGAGCAAAGGTTCGTTTGGGCGGCTGACGGCCAGGATCTCGATCAGCTAAGCGGCGAGGATCATCGTGAACCTGCTCAGCAGAATAGTCCTCTATAAGAGAGTCAAGCTTATTCTGCATGTCTTGCAGTACAACCCATTTAGGATCAACGGGAATGGGTGCAGTAAGAGACGAGGGTAACGTCTGTGACTGCAAAACCTTGCCTACACTAAGACTCTCGGAGCCTGTGTTACGCTTCTGTTTAGGCGTCGAGCAGTCTTCCGATGACTGCACAGGGTCAGAGCTGTCCCAATGGCTACAACCAGGATGCTGGACCTGTCCTGAAGGGACTGACTTTCGCTTTAAGGGTCTCGAAACCTTGCTCCACGGTTTCTTACGCGATAAGCCTTCGGATGATGAGGAGAAAACCGTCTCGCTCGTCTTATGGTAGGGGCGGTCTTGACGAGACACGCCTGAAACCATAGAGGGAACGTCTGTTCGTTGGTTAAAGTCTCTCGAACCCATAAGTCCTACGACATTACTTCTCCCTGGGGCATGGGAGCTTGCCAAGAGGTCTCGGACTAGGCGAACGACAGGCACGAACAGACGAACCCTCTGTCGCAACACTGATAACACTTTGCGCAATACCACTTTATCACTACAATTTTCTGTTTTTGCACTTACTTCACTGAAATCGAAGTTTTCAATAATTTCACATTAGGCATGAATAAAAACTGATTTCTCTACCTGAAGCACGCAATTCTCCCCTACATCAAAAGGTTATAATTGCGAAATAAGTCGTATAATGTAAGCACATTAA
>NC_090765.1:20491701-20588509 GCF_036898095.1 Palaemon carinicauda | reverse complement strand
CTTTGATCCTGTACGCATGACTCATCCTTGGGACAAAAGGTGCTATTATTCAAACTGGCAGGTTTTACTGACTGAGAAAATGTCAATGCAATATGGTCTTAGAGAAGGGAAAAAGTGATGACTCCTGTCAACTTCCTAAAATACTGAGCAAGATGTCACAGGTGTTAAGCTATGTCCCTACCAAGAGGCTAGTAGGTGGTCATGGAGGAACCTATATCTCAAAGGATTTGTCTGAATGTGTGGCCATTATGAGAAATGAGTTACATACATATTCATCATCCGCCTCATCTGGAATGGGGTAGAGTATTCAACACAGAACTTGGGTGTTAAGTCGTGAGGTCACCTGCATCTATCGCCTGATCCAGCACATAACGGTCTTATTATTTCACCCTAACGGGGAAAATGGAAGAGGAGAATGGCCAGACATTCTATCTCTCCTAGACTTTCGTCGCAACTATTATCTTTGACGAAATGCTACTTGTCCCATGAGGGAGCTAGCTTCAACAAAATGACTCGTTGAGTGGCTACTGCAGGACAGGGATAAAGTTATCAAGGGACCTGTTGGTAAACTCCTATGGGTAGTGGGCAACTAAGGTTGTCTGCAATATAAAACTCCTACCTTGAGGAATAGCGCCAATTTTGGTCAACTGGTTTATGGTCTGGTGTGCCAGAAAGGTCACTACACCTTTCCATCAGACAACAAGATTCTTGTGCTCCAAAGAGTCAGGAGTTGATAATCCAGTTGTCTTTGCAAATGCATCTCAGCACCAAATCACTGGTCAAGCCACAAGAAAACATAGACGGAGGCCAAGGCAGAAGACTTCTCATTCAAAATTTATCAAATCAGCCTTGGATATCTATAACATTTTCACTAGAATATGCAATACAATTTTTTTCCTTGGGTGGTTTTACTATCTTAGTGTAATGTAATTGCTTTGCATTTTCACATAAGATTGTCTCTGAAATGCTATCACCCACCAACTATTTTTCATTATTCCAAATAAATGGCAATTTCTCAACTTTCTCAATGTTTAAATAAATGACACTCCTTTTACTACACAAGTTTCTTTAGTTCTATAATCATACCGGTTGTTGATTTCAGTATAAAATAGTACCTTGGATTACAAGTAACTTTGAATACGAGCATACAAATTTGAATTGGGTTATGAGTATTGCATCGTTCTGCAGGGGAAAATTTGCGTCAAATGTACATTTTTTTGTAGACAAGTACTAACGAGACTAGCATTTAATTATTCACCCCCGTGCCCAGGTGTTTAAGGTGATTTTTACCATATTTTCATGCAATTTCAAATTAAAGAAGAAGCAAAAGCAGTTATCCCTTAATATGTTCTTTGTGAAAAAAAGGCCATAAAGCATAAATTAAGTGATTCAGTTAGGGATAGTGAACTTCATTCAAAAAGAGAACTCCCTTTAATCTACCAGAGCTGCTTATGGAAAGAGATTCTTCTTCCTGGTAATAACATATCTCTCTCTCTCTCTCTCTCTCTCTCTCTCTCTCTCTCTCTCTCTCTCTCTCTCTCTCTCTCTCTCTTCTCTCTCTCTCTCTCTCTCTCTCTCTCTCTCCTCAGAGATAAAGTGCAAGTTGATTTATCAATTCTATTTTACATTGTTAATTATCAATTTCTGATGCTAAGGTTCATAATTTATAAAACATAACAGAAATTAATATCAAGTGAATCTTTTTTTATTTCTATAAATTGATTTAGAAAATTGGAGTAATTTAAGTTGCAAGCTTACTTGGGGCAATTAAGGGAGTAGTAAAAAAATAGAGGGTTGGGCATGAATGTAAAGAGTTCTGTATGAGAAAGTAATTGTACCAACTGTGATGTATGGATCGGAGTTGTGGGGAATGAAAGTGACGGAGAGACAGATTTTGAATGTGTTTGAGATGAAGTGTCTAAGGAGTATGGCTGGTGTATCTCGAGTAGATAGGGTTAGGAACGAAGTGGTGAGGGTGAGAACGGGTGTAAGAAATGAGTTAGCAGCTAGAGTGGATATGAATGTGTTGAGGTGGTTTGGCCATGTTGAGAGAATGGAAAATGGCTGTCTGCTAAAGAAGGTGATGATGCAAGAGTTGATGGGAGAAGTACAAGAGGAAGGCCAAGGTTTGGGTGGATGGATGGAGTGAAGAAAGCTCTGGGTGATACAAGGATGGATGTGAGAGAAGCAACAGAGCGTGCTAGAAATAGGAATGAATGGCGAGCAATTGTGACGCAGTTCCAGTAGGCCCTGCTGCTTCCTCCGGTGCCTTAGATGACCGCGGAGGTAGCAGCAGTAGGGGATACAGTGTTATGAAGCTTCATCTGTGGTGGATAATGGAGGAGGGTGGGTTGAGCCCCTTGTCAGATTAGGAGGAACGTAGAGAGTAGAGGTCCCCTTTTTTGTTTCATTTGTTTGATGTCGGCTACCCGCAAATTTGGGGGAAGTGCCTTGGTATATGTATGTATAAACTTAAATACTAATGTAATATACTCTGAAAATCTTATTTATGTGGACACCTATTACTGTCTTTTTAGCTACTTTATCTCTTTTTCCTAGTTCTATAGTAATTTGCCAAACCTTCCTTTTTGGCTTATAACTGTTACTACTAACCTTTTTAGGAGCCACTGTCTATGAATAAACACTAAAATAAATGAAATTAACGGAATGATATTTTGAGGTTCTGAACTGGACAAGACCTATGCGGTCACTTTTGAAACAAGTCTTTTATTTTGGCTAAGTGTATGAACCCAAACAGGTTCTTTTAAATTGCTTGACATAGTAATTTTGTTCAATCTCTAGGGAAAATAATATTCTTAAATTTTGTTCGATCACTGAATTCTTTAAATTCTGGGGTGTTCTATATCTGGGGGTAGTACTGTACTGTGCTAGGGAATGGCTTTCTTCCACACTTGGAATAGAGTAAATATCTATGGGCTATACATGTCCTAAAGTAGCCTTCATAATATCTACGCAATTCCCTTGGCCATCCTAAGGTCTCCATCCAGATAATTACGTATCAACAGGTTTTTTAAAACTGTTCTCATCCCATGTCCAAACCATATCAACCTTTGAAATCACAGTTTATTTTCAAACTGTTGGACACCCCAATTCCCTTCCTTATTTAGAATAAACCGGTAATTTTTCCACCATACTCTAGCCATTAAACCTCTGAGGATTTGATGACGCACTTGGCGAGTCATCTGTTTCATGTCGCTATATAGAAAATTTATTATGTTTTATATGACAAATTTGTAGATAATTTGTATTTTCCTAACAATACAAACCTTAGCTACTTATTAGGGGTATTACTTTCGGCGTAGCTGAAATGACGAGCCATTAAAGTTTAGCAAGGGTTAACTACCCACAACCCTAGTTAGCAAGGGGTAGGGGGGGTAGCTGGCTACCGCTCCCACTCACACACCTGGGATTTAGCTCACTTTGCTTAGAGGTAGGACTTATTATTATTATTATCAAATGCTAAGCTACAACCCTAGTTGGAAAAGAAGGATGCTATAAGCCCAGGGGCTCCAACAGGGAAAATAGCCCAGTGAGAAAAGGAAATAAAGAAAAATAAAATATTTTAAGAATAGTAACAACATTAAAATGAATATTTCCTATATAAACTTTAAAAACTATAACAAAACAAGAGGAAGAGAAACTAGATACAACAGTGTGCTGAATGTACCCTCAAGCAAAAGAACTCTAACCCAAGACAGTGGAATACCATGGTACAGAGGCTATGGTACTACCCAAGACTAGAGAATAATGGTTTGATTTTGGAGTGTCCCTCTCCTAGAAGAGCTGCTTACCATAGCTGAAGTCTCTTCTACCCTTACCAAGAGGAAAGTAGCCACTGAAATTAGAGTGCAGTAGTTAACCCCTTGAGAGAAGAAGAATAGTTTGGTAATCTCAGTGTTGTCAGGTGTATGAGGACAGAGGAGAATCTGTAAAGAATAACCCAGACTATTCGGTGTCTATGTAGGCAAAAGGAAAGAACCATAACCAGAGAGAAGGGTCCTATGTAGTACTGTCTGGCCAGTCAAAGGACCCCATAACTCTCTAGCGGTAGTATCTCAACGGGCGGTTGGTGCCCTGGCCAACCTACTACTTCAAGGGGAATAGGGCTGACAGGCAAGTTTGTATAAATAGCTAAGGTTTGTATCGTTTGGAAAAAAAAAAAAAATTATATCACAAATTGTAAGTAATTTGTATTTTTCCTAACAGTACTTAACTCGAACTACTTTCTTAGGAGTATCTGGGATCTCCTCCATATCCGACCAAGAATTTGGCACAGTCCCCCCTATCTCCATTTTCCCTTGTTGGGTCCCTCCGTGGCGGAGGGATATGTGTGCCCTGAGGCGACCCGGGGTCAGCACGTGGGTGCGCTACTGGGTAGTTGTCGTCAGTAAGCATATGAGTGTCTACCTCGAACACCTGTAAGGCACCCGGGGCAGGATGGGTGGGCAATAACCCGAAAGTAGTTCGAGGTAAGTACTGTTAGGAAAAATACAAATTACTTAAAATTTGTGATTTGTTCCAACACGGAGTACTTACCTCGAACTACTTTCTTAGGAGACTTACACTTTAGGAGGCGTGGGTGGACTTAAAGGCCGGAAGACCCACCACTACCATCCAAAGGCACGGGACCTAGATAGGCAGCTAGGTCCAGACGACATAAAGAACAGGGTAGGAGAGTCAGGTGAAGCACACAAAAGTCTACCTTTTTGTATAAACTCAACTTTATAAATAATCCGGACATGGGCTTCCAAACCATCCATCTCTCACATTGGAGGAGGGAAGGGAAGGGAAAAGGTAGCAAGGAAAGGTGAGTAAGTGGGGACCCTGCGTCGCTCGCAATTACTTCTCTCGGGCTACCCGGGGCCGTAGCTCTAAACTTGTTGAAGGGCGGAAATCACTGGTCCAATGGAAAAGGAGTCCGGGGACTTCCTCGTGCAGTCTTTCAAGTAGTGGGCCGTAACGGTGGACTGCCTGGACCATGTGCCTGCTCGCATGATTTGGCCCACTGCCATGTTGCTGTCAAAGGCCAATGAAGTGCTAAGACCTCGTGGGGTACCAGGGACTGCAGATCCCTCACTGGCGTAAGCTCTCTTGATGACTTGCCGAAGCCAGAAGGAGATCGTGTTCTTCGACACTGGCTTCTTTACCGGGCCTGAGGAGACAAACAGACTTTTGATGCCCGGCCGGAGTCTGGCTGTCCTGCTGAGGTATTTCCTGACCATTCTCACTGGGCACAGGAGCAAGTCTTCCGGGTTGTCCGAGTAAGGGATCGCCGGGACCGAGAACCCCTCGAACCTCGGGTCTGCAATGGCTGGGTTCTGCGTTTTGGCCACAAACTCAGGCAGAAACTTAAAGGACAGGTCCTTCCACCCTTTCGAGTGTGAGACCTCGAATGACAAGCCGTGGAACTCACTCACGCGCTTGGCTGAGGCCAGAGCCAGCAAGAACACCGTCTTGAAGGTGAGGTCTTTATCTAGAATATCCTTGAGGGGCTCGAAGGGAGGCCTTGTCAAAACTTTGAGAACCTTGGCCACGTCCCACTGCGGGACCCGAGTGGCGCAGGGGGAAGAAGACTGCTCAAAACTTCTGATGAGCATGGTAATCTGGCGAGAGGCCCCCAGGTCGAGGCCTTTGAGCTGAAAGACCTGCCCCAGGGCCGCTCGGACCCCCTTGATGGCTGGAATGGAGACCCCCAGGTCGTCCCTCAGGTGGACCAGGAAGTCTGCAATCTTGTGGACTGATGCATCCAGAGGCCTCAGATTCTGAGTGGCACACCACTTCACAAACGTGGCCCACTTGGCCTGGTACACCACGATTGAGGACTTCCGCAGATACCCTGACATCCTGGAAGCCGTCTTCCCCGAGTATCCTTCTTTCCTCAATAGATGCTCGATAACCTCCACGCGTGTAGCTGGAGGCACTGTGGGTTTTCATGAAACCTTCGAAAGTGAGGCTGGTGCAGAAGGTCTTCCCTTACTAGTAGAGGCCACGGAGGAAGGGTGGCCAGGTCTTGTAGATCCGCAAACCACTCCCTCTCCGGCCACCAGGGCGCTACCAAAGCCAACACTGTTGCCCTTGATTGCCTGAGCCTGTTGAGCACCTGCCTGAGAATACTGAAGAGGGGAAGGCATACACGTCGAGTCCGTCCCATGAGTGCTGGATGGCGTCCTCGAACGCTGCTGCCGGGTCTGGCACAGGAGAACAGAACACGGGGAGCTTCGTGCTGAGCCTTGTGGCGAACAGGTCTATCACCGGTGAGCCCCACAACTGTAGGACCTTCTGGGCCACCTGTGGGTGTAGGGACCACTCCAACCCCACTACTTGCCCTGCTCTGCTCAGGCCGTCGGCTAGAACGTTTCTCTTCCCTGGAATGAACCTGGCTGTGAGAATAATGTGATTCCTCTCGGCCCATTCCAGGACTCGAGCCGTGAGATCGCACAGCTCCCTTGATCTCAATCCTCCTTGCTTCTTTATGTAAGCCACCACGGTGGTATTGTCGCACGAGGGCTATTGAGTTTCCCCGCAGCCGATGGGAAAATATTGCGAGGGCCTTTTGAACCGCCAGCAGCTCGAGCAGGTTTATGTGGAGAAGCTTCTTCTCCGAGGACCACTTTCCCTGTGCTGTCTCTTCGAGCCGATGGGCTCCCCACCCCTCCTTTGACGAGTCCGTGAAGAGCGACATCTCCGGAGGAGTGGACGCAAATGGCACACCCTGTAGGGTATTTGCCCTGTCGGACCACCAGAGGAGCATGTTTCTGGTGGCTGGGGTCATCATGACTAAGCACTGAGGCGGGTCTCCCAGTGGCCAGAGGTCCTTCAGATTCCACTGGACCGGCCTCAGCTTGAGCCTCCCCTGAGGAAATAGCTTCTCCAACGAGACTAGGTGGCCCACGAGTCGCTGCCAATCCTTGGCCCTCACTGGCGCATTTGCTAGAAATGGTCGAATTAGGTGGTCTAGATTGTCCAGTCTCTCTGGAGAGGGGAATGCCAATTGGTACCTGGGCGTCCAGGATCATCCCCAGGTACGTCATCGTGGTAGTGGGGATCAACTGGGACTTGTCCCGATTGATGGTAACCCCCAGTTCCCTGCAGAACTGTAACAGCTTTGCCCCCTGCTCCTTTGAGGCTGCCTCTGGGGCTGAAAGAAGCAACCAGTCGTCGAGGTGCCTGATCAGACTGATGCCCTGCTTGTGTGCCCAGGCTGATACTACGGTGAAAACCCTCGTAAAGACCTGAGGTGCCGTCGACAGGCCGAAGCAGAGGGTCCTGAACTGCAGAGACTGGGCTCCCCACTTCACCCTGAGGAACCTCCTGCTGGAGGGGTGCAAGGGGATCTGAAAGTAGGCGTCCTTGAGGTCCAGGGACATCATGAAGTTCCCTTCCCTCAAGGCTGCCAGTACCGCCTTCAGCGTGTCCATCTTGAAGGACATCTTTCTGATGAACTTGTTCAGGGCCGAGAGGTCGATGTCTGGTCTACAACCCCCCGTAGCTTTCTCCACCAGGAAGAGCCTACTGTAAAACCCCGGGGACGATTCCCGGACGGGTTGCAGTGCTCCTTTGTTCAACATGACCGACACCTCCTCCTGCGAGGCTGCTTTCTTCATGCGATCCTTGGGGGCCAGCCACTCCGCCCGATACTCGGGAATCAGAGGAGGTGGTTCCTGTATCCCTCCCTGAGGACTGACACAGACCATAGGTCCGCACCGTTATCCCGCCATGCTTGCCAATGGTATTTGAGGCATCCCCCCACCTGTGGCATGGGAAGGTGTAGGGGGCCTCGCTTCCTATCTCTTTCTGGGGAGACAGTTTGAGCGGCCTCGTCTCGAGCCTGAGTATTTTTGCCTAAAGGAGGCTTGGGCTGGGGCACCACCTCTGTGGGAGGGCCGCAAGGACTGATGCCAAGAAGGGGAGGAGGCCTCCTGTCTAGCTGGTGGCTTAGACGGGTAGGCCCCATCCACAGACTGTCTCCTATGTGGAGGGCGTCTCGTTGCTGGCTGCTTAGGTTTAGCCGAATCCTTCAGTTTCCCCACTCTCTCCATGGTCTCTGCTACCGTCTGTAGGGGGAACAGGGTCTCACCCCACACCGGAGCATTCCGAAGGACCTTGGCCTCTCATTCGGGGAGTCTACGAGGGAGCCTGTTTAGCACTGTGTCTCTCCTCAAGATCCAGTTTGCTGTTTAAGTGAAGGACTGGAATGTTAAGAATTTCATCGCTTTGCCCCCCAGAGCGTATGAGCTCATGCAATAGGGCTTGATTCTCAGGCACAGAGAGATCATGGGAGAGGTGAAAGCCTGCTAAAGTGCATGCCCACAGGTCCAACCAGGAGGCCACATTGATGATGTCCTGAGACGTGTCTTCCATCATAGTGGCCTCCGCCAGTGAGAAGACCACGGGGGAAGAAAAGACCCTGTCATCCATGCTGCCCTGGCTCAGAGCCACAACGGCTTCTTCCATTGTTCGAGGCCCTGCAGGCAGCCCATCTGGCACATAGAATTTCTTCTGGGTCCTCAGCCCGGGCAGGAGCTTGAAGGACCCTTGGGCCCTGAGGGAGTTCTTGTGTCCCGAGACAAAACAGTTGACGTGGTCCATGCCCAGGGACACGCCTGGAGCCACTGGTAGGGTCAAGGATGGTTTCGGCTGAATAGGGTTGTCCACCATCCTACCCAAACCCGAAAGCCAGGCCTGCTCTGAGAATGGTTTGAACTCATCCACCCTGTGGTGATGCCGTATAAGGGCTAAAACTTTCCTGTATGAGGATGCTTCATCAGGCGAACAATCTCCAGCATCCACTAAGCCCATTACCACTTGATCCGCCGTGTCGGCTGATTCTTCGATCGCGGCTGGATCCGTGGGGGCGGTTGTATCCCTGGCATCCGGCCGACTCGACGGAGTGGCTATCTCCATCACGGATGGAGCCCTCGAGGAGGAGGTAGCCGTGGCGAGTGACTGCCAAGCTGTGACAGCGGCTGCATCTGATGCCTGGATGGAGCCGGTGAGACGTTGGGCATGGGAACAGTGTTGCTGGGCTGAGCCAGCGGCTGCCTCGGCTGAACGGATGGAGCCGGTGACTTGCCGGGCAAGGGCAAAGACAAGCTAGTGTGTGCCAACGGCTGCATCCGAAGCGTGGACGGAGCCGAAGAGACACTGGGCAAAGGCACGTTAGCGGCTCCAGCAGACACTGGAACGGCAAGAGCCATGTTTGGCCCACAAGGGGGAAAAACTAACCTACCCAATTTTGCCCTCTTCTTTTTGGAACTCTTCTTCTTGCTCTTTTTCTTAGCAACTCTGGCCTTCTTCCTAGACGGGCCTGAGTTCGAGCCCGACTTCTTCCTCTTCGATCTCTTTTTCTTTTTCTTCATCTCCCGGTCGCTGGAGTCTTCCGTCGACGAAGAACTGGAGGACGAGGTATCGTCCGAGGAAGACGAAGAAGAAGAGGAGCTATCCAAGGTCACTGATTCCTCTGCCACCAACATGGGGGCTTGCAATTATGCTACCAGGGTGATGGGTTGCATAATATCAGGAGGCAGCGAAACAGAAGGCGGCGGAGGCGTGAGCAGAGTCCCACGTGAGGCAAACCAGTAGAATCCGGGTCAGAAGAGCACGTGGCTCATCTTTTCCTGTCTTGGTCGCCCCCTGAAGCCGCTGTACCTGAAAAACACTGCCAAGGTGGTGGGGAAGGGGCTGGTGTCCTTGATCTCCCCCACACCGGATCCTCACTCGAGACGGGTCCTGCAGGCACCAGAATCTCGTCTGCCGAAAGCACTCCAGCAATAGCAGACTCCTCACTCGTCTGCGTAGGCACAATGCAATTAGTTTCATTAATACTAGACTCATGGGGAACAGCAATGGGCTGTTTCCCTACAACGGACTTACCTCGTCCCCTACTCTGGGTAGGGGAAGGGGAAAGGGATATTTAGAAATGTGACCGTCCAGGTAAAGTTATTCCGAGTCTTTGGAAGGAAAAACTGTTGTAAACAAGACTTTCCCAATACCACCTCGCTAGAGTATTGGGACGCAACAGTATTACTTTTAATACTAGGTACACAAGGGAGCATGGTTTACCTGCATTGGTTTGAGGTCAGCTTGTGCAGAGAACCCAGGATGCTGCTTTCCCAGAGAAAGGGGAAGATGAAGAAGAGAATAAGAACCAGTCAAACTTTTTCATTCATGCAGACTATAACCGGGTAACAATGCCCTCAACCTTCTGCTACTTGTCCAATAAGGAGCTTGAGGTTTTAAACCAGCTGTTGTGCAGCCACCACAGGACCGATAGAAAACGTATAGTCTCCTGTGGGTCACGTCTTGCAGGTAGTGGGATGTGAACGTAGTATGACGTTTCCACACCGCAGCTTGAAGAAAATGCGTCACTGAATAATTTCTTTTGAAGGCCAGGGATGTAGCTATGCCTCTGACATCATGAGCTCTGGGGTGACATGAAGGAGGGTCTGGATTCAGTGCATGGTCTATGACCTTGCGAATACATGCTGATATTGTGTTCTTGGTGACCCTCCTCTTGGTCCTTCCTGTGCTGACGAAGAGTGCAGGCACACGAGCACGGGCTGCGACTGTTCTCTTAAAGTACAGCCTCAAACTCCTCACTGGGCAGAGTAAGAGATGATCAGGGTCATCTGTCACAGAACGAAGACTCGAAATCTGGAAGGAGTCGAATCGTGGATCCGCTACTCCCGGGTTCTGAGTCTTAGCAATAAACTCAGGGACGAAGCTGAACGTTACCTCTCCCCATCCCCTTGAATGGGCGATGTCGTATGAGACCATGAAGTTCACTGACTCGTTTGGCTGAAGCCAAAGCTAGCAGGAACACCGTCTTCAAAGTTAGGTGGCGATCTGTTACCTGGTGTAATGGTTCATAGGGAGGTCTCTTAAGAGACCTGAGAACTCGAACCACGTTCCATGGAGGAGGTCTCACTTCAGACTGAGGACAGATAAGTTCATAACTCTGTATGAGTAAGGAAAGTTCTAGCGATGAAGAAATATCCATTCTTTTCAGTCTAAAGGCGAGGCTTAAGGCTGAGCAATAGCCTTTTACCGCCGAGACTGACAGGCGCATTTCTTCACGCAAATATACGAGGAACTCCGCTATTGCTGGAATAGTGGCATCGAGAGGAGAGATACCCCTTCCATGACACCAACCACAGAAGACTTTCCACTTTGCCTGGTAGTCTGCTGCTGATGACTTTCACAGGAGTCCAGACATTGCGAAAATCCTCTCTGAGAGAGGAGATGCTGGATAGTCTCCAGGCGTGAAGTAGTAGCGAAGCTGCGGCTTTGTGAGATATGTTGGCATGTGGTTGTTTGAGTAGATCGTGTCATGGAGGGAGTTCTCTTGGGGGCTCTGTTAGGAGTTGCAGAAGGTCCGGAAACCACTCTGCGTGATGCCATAGCGGAGCTATGAGGGTCATTAGGTTGACCGATGTTCTGGCCTTGTTGAGCACCCTCCTCATCAGACAGAATGGGGGAAAGGCGTAAACATCGATGTTGTCCCACCGTTGTTGGAATGCATCTTGCCAGAGAGCCTTGGGGTCTGGGACTGGGGAACAGTACAGTGGAAGCCTGAAGTTCAGGGCCCTTGCGAAGAGGTCCAGTCGGAGAACCCCACAAAGTCAGGACTTTGTTGGCTACTAGATGATCCAAAGACCACTCGGTACTCACTACCCGAGATGCTCTGCTCATGTTGTCGGCGAGCACATTACTTTAGCCGGGAATGAAGCTGCCGATAGTGGTATCAAGTGGATCTCGGCCCATATCAGTATCTCTTCTGCTAGATGGGATAGGTGCTGCGAAAAAGTACCTCCTTGCTTGATGTAGGCCACTACTGTAGTGTTGTCGCTCATCACCACCACTGAGTGGCCCGCCAGGAACTGTTGGAACTGTTGAAGGACCAGAAAGACAGCTTTCACCTCTAGGAGATTTATGTGGAGGTACTCTTCTGACTCTGACCAGAGGCCTGAGGTCGTGTGGTGGAGCACGTGGGCCCACCACCCTTTTTTTTGAAGCATCTGAGAACAGCAATAAATTTGGGAGATGACGAGAAGATCCACTCTCTTTCGTAGATTCTCATCTGCCACCCACCACTCAAGGTCCGTCAGCTCCGTTGATCCCATGGGACTCCGGATGTCCGGGGAATCGAGAGTCTGATTCCACCGGGACTTGAGTCACCACTGGAGGGATCTCATCCAGAGGTGACCATTGGGAACTAGATGGGCCAGTGATAAAAGGTGACCGAGGAGACGTAACCACGTCTGGGCTGGGAGTTCTTCTCGTCTGAGAAAGGGTCTTGCGACCCTCCTCAGCCTTGCTATTCTGTCGTCTGATGGGAAGGCTTTGTGGAGATTGGTGTCTATTATCATGCCTAGGTATACCAGTCTCTGTGTAGGAAGCAGGGATGACTTCTCGAGATTTACCATGATCCCCAGATCTTGGCGAAGTCTCGGAAGTTTGTCTCTGTGTTGAAGGAGGGTTGACACCGAGTCTACCTCCGACGGCAACGATGACTGCTGCACACTAGCACCCAGGTGGATGATTTGCAGCAATGCATTCTTGGAGGGTGGACCTGAGAGCCCCAAGGACGACCAAACCTGTAATAAGGAAGTTATTGACAAGGCCTCACCCAGGGGGAGAGGTGGGGCTGCTTCACTAGGGGAAGCAACACCATCTCTCGAGGACCGGGGTTGGCCAATATTAAATTGGTCTACGCTACTACTCGACGGTCTCTCGGAAGAGACCAAACAAGTAGGAGCTTTGGAGGAGGGTCGAGAGACGGAAGAAGAGGCCTTGGGTTTTTCCCCCTTCGGAGGAACCTTCGAAGGAGAAATATCCCACTTAGACTTCTTCTGCCATCGCCCAAACCTCTCCAACTGGGAGGCAGACCACTCCTTACACTCACTACACTTATTTGTTACAATCACACCGTTGACCTCTGCCGGTGGGACTAAGGGTGTGGGGATCGGTCTCCACCATCGACATAAAAGTTTCACAGGGCCGGCCGGTGAGTCCAAGGTAGGTGCGCATGCTTGCAGACGTCAACACACAAACACACTCTAGAAAAAAGAAAAAGCAAAAACAGATTAATGGCAGTCCAATAAAGGCGAAGGATGAAGAGCGGCAATGTCCGTTCACCATCCGAGCCAAAAGTTAAGTGAGCTAAACCAGAGGGGTGTGAGTGGGAGTGGGAGCGGTGGAATAAAATAGTGTTATAACTGAAGGTCTGCAATGACTCATGGATGCCTTCATCGTCAGACTGATAAGGGCCAACTTGGAAAGAGATTGGGATGACTGGGAATCCTGCCGATTGGAGATCTGAGACTCCTGCTAAAAATGTTATTTTCATTAGTAAAATAAATTTTTGAATATACTTACCCGATGATCATGTAGCTGTCAACTCTGTTGCCCGACAGAAATCTACGGTCGGGATACGCCAGCGATCACTATACAGGTGGGGGTGTACACAACAGCGCCATCTGTGAGCAGGTACTCAAGTACTTCTTGTCAACAAGAACTCAATTTTCTCCTCGGTCCACTGGTTCTCTATGGGGAGGAAGGGCGGGTCCTTAAATTCATGATCATCGGGTAAGTATATTCAAAAATTTATTTTACTAATGAAAATAACATTTTTCAATATTAATCTTACCCGATGATCATGTAGCTGATTCACACCCAGGGTGGTGGGTGGAGACCAGCATACATGTTAACAAAGAAGCTAAGTATCCCGTATCTTATTTTAGCCGTTATTCAAAATAACAAACATAAAATAAATAAGTACCTGGTAAGGAAGTCGACTTGAACCATTACTCTGCCTTTTTAAGTACGTCTTCCTTACTGAGCCTAGCGATCCTCTTAGGATGCTGAGCGACTCCTAGGTGCTGAAGTATTAAGGGCTGCAACCCATACTAAAGGACCTCATCACAACCTCTAATCTAGGCGCTTCTCAAGAAAGAATTTGACCACCCGCCAAATCAACCAGGATGCGGAAGGCTTCTTAGCCTTCCGGACAACCCAGAAATATTTCAAGAGAAAGATTAAAAAGGTTCTGGAATTAGGGAATTGTAGTGGTGGAGCCCCCACCACTACTGCACTCGTTGCTACGAATGGTCCCAGAGTGTAGCAGTTCTCGGTCCCAGAGTGTAGCAGTTCTCGTAAAGAGACTGGACATTCTTAAGATAAAAGACGCGAACACTGATTAGCTTTTCCAAAAGGTTGCGTCGAAAATATTTTGCAGAGATCTATTTTATTAAAAGGTCACGGAAGTTGTGATAGCTCTAACTTCGTGTGTCCTTACCTCCAGCCAAGCTTGGTCTTCCTCATTCAGAAGGGAATGAGCTTCTCGTATTAACAGTCTGAAAATAATAGGATAAAGAATTCTCTGACATAAGCAAAGATGAATTCTTAACTGAACACCATAAAGCTTCAGACGGGCCTCATAAAGGTTTTTAAAAAAGAACTTAAGAGCTATACAGGACATAATACTCTTTCTAGTTCCTTTCCAACCATATCGATAAGTTTGGAATAACGAACGATATTGGTCAAGGCCGAGAAGGCAGCTCGTGTTTGGCTAGAAAACCAAGATGTAGAACATGTAGCTGTTTCGGATGAAAATCCGATGTTCTTGCTGAAGGCATGAATCTCACTGACTCTTTTAGCTGGTAAAGCATATCAGGAAAAGAGTCTTAAAGGTGAGATCTTTCAGGGAGGCTGATTGAAGTGGTTCGAACCTGTCTAACATAAGGAATCTTAGAACCACGTCTAAATTCCAACCAGGTGTAACCAAACGACGCTCCTTCGTGGTCTCAAAAGACTTGAGGAGGTCCTGTAGATCTTTATTGTTAAAAAGATCTAAGCCTCTGTGACGGAAGACTGATGCCAACAAGCTTCTGTAACCCTTGAAAGTGGGAGCTGAAAGAGATCGCTCTTTTCTCAGATATAAGAGGAAGTCAGCTATTTGAGTTACAGAGGTACTGGTCGAGGATACGGATACTGACTTGCACCAGTTTAGGAAGATTCCCCACTTCGATTGGTAGACTCTAAGGGTGGATGTTCTCCTTGCTCTAACAATCGCTCTGGTTGCCTCCTTCGAAAAACCTCTAGTTCTCGAGAGTCTTTCGATACTCTGAAGGCAGTGAGACGAAGAGCGTGGAGGCCTTGGAGTACCTTCTTACGCGTGGCAGACGTAGCAGGTCCACCCTTAGGGGAAGAGTTCTGGGAACGTCTACTAGCCATCGAAGTACCTCGGTAAGTTATTCTCTCGCGGGCCAGAGGGAAGCAACTAGTGTCAACTTTGTCCCAACGTGAGAGGCGAACTTCTGCAGTACCTTGTTGACAAACTAGAACGGAGGGAATGCATATAGATCTAGATGAGACTAATCTAGTAGAAAGGCATCTAAAAGAACCACTGCTGGGTCTGTTGAGAGCCTCTTGGACATCGAGGTTGCGAAGAGATCCATGGTTGGATGGCCCCAAGTGACCCAAAGTCTCTTGCATAAATCTCTGTGGAGGGTCCAATATGTTTGAATTATTGTCCCTTCCTACTGAGACAAACTGCGAAGACATTCAAGTTGCCTTGGAAGAAATTTGTTACTAGTGAAAAGTCAAGACCTGTTGAACAGGAGAGGAGGTCACTAGCGAACTCGCACCATGTCAGAGAGTAGGTCCCTCCTTGCTAGGCGATGAACATCAAAGCAGGGAGTTGTCCGTGTTGACCTCCATTACTTTGTCTTGAAGGAGAGACCTGAAGCTTTTCCAGGTCAGACTTACTGCCAGAAGCTTCTTGCAGTTAAAATGCATTGTCCTTTGACGCGAGTTCCATAATCCCGAGCATTCCCTACCGCCTAAGGTCGCACCCCAGCCTACGTCCGATGCGTCTGAGAAGAGAACGTGGTTGGGAGTCTGAACAGTCAGGGGAAGACCCTATAAAAGGTTGATAAAGTCCTTTCCTCAGGTTAGACCAGACTTATCTTCCGGAAACCGGGATCGAGACCGCTTGTAGCGTCTTGTCCTTTTCCAGTGAAGAGCTAGATGAAACCGAAGAGGACGGAGGTGTAGTCTTCCAAGTGACACCAAATGCACCACGGATGACAGTGTCCTAACCAGACTCATCCACAGCCTGACAGGGCCGTATTCCTTCTTCAGCATCTTCTGGATGGATAGCAGGGCTGGGGATTGATCTTCTCGTTCAGCCATGTCCTCATCAGAGGGTTCCTCATCCGAAACTGATGAGGAAACGGCAACGGAGTGGGCAACGTCTGACTCGCTGAATCCGGTCGCACTGGTGGATGCGTGACGGAGCCGGACACAAGATCATGGTACTGCTGCACAGTCTGTGAACTGTCAACCATGGGGAAGCGAGGAAGTACAGCGACAACCCGAAACTGTCTAGACTGTCTGGGTAGTACAGACAACTCCTTATCGGGTTGCTGAGGTTGCCGCACTGCGTCACAACAAGTCACCTCTGCTGGTTGTTGAACGTCTCCCAGTGACACACTGACTCCGTAAAAAATCCTCTATCAAGGACTAAGCTTGGACTGCATGTCTTGCAACAAAGCCCAAGGTCTATGGGAGCAGGTGTGGCAACAGACGGGGTTAGCGACTGAAGCGGAACCATTTACCCTCCCTGGAAGCATGTTATGCTTAAATAAAAGTCCATAGGAGGCTAAGCAGCTTAAGGCTCCTCTCCAAATGACAGAGTCCTCAAGGGAATATCAGAAGGAGGGAGAACAGCACTTTCTCATCTACAGGAACCATATCCGAGAAAAGCTAGGTTCTCTCAGTGAGGGTTTCACTGGTGCAAAAGCAGCAGACCAGAAGGCAACGTTATGAAACTGCTTGACAGTCTGTGAACTGTCAAAAACTGAACTGTCAACCACAACAGGAGCGTGAGGACATACAGCACTGGTGTATAAGTAGCAGACCAGAAGGCAACGTCATGTAACTGTATGACAGTTTGTGAGTTGGCAACAACCAAAGTTGTGTGGGGAAGCCTCAACTCTTGACTGACTAGTTTGCTGCTGGCGAGTGGCGGTAACCACAGTGTGTTGCGGAGGCTGACACACCGTGTCAAAACACGGCAGCTTGTGGTAGCTCACGCACGGCAACGGAGTGCTCTGTGTGTGGGAGTCATCATACATCTGGCAGGGTTGACTTGTGCATGGGTGGAGGAGCTCTCACAACAAGAGTGTGAGAGCAGGAAGCCATGCCGGGCGCACAACCGTGGGAGGTGTAGGCCCACGGGTGCATCGTCAACCTTCTCCGCAGTCGGAGTGTGGGAGCTGGCAACAACAAAAGCAGAGTGCTGGAGCGTGGGAGGGGCTGCGGTGGGTTGAGGAGCATGCGGTATGGTATGCGGAGCATGCTGTAAGGTATGCGGCTCATGCTGCATGGTATGCGGAGCATGCTGTAAGGTATGCAGAGCATGCTGCATGGTATGCGGAGCATGCTGTAAGGTATGCAGAGCATGCTGCATGGGCTGCGGAGAATGCCGCATAGTGCTGGAACCCGGGAGCTCTACAGAACCTTCCCACTTCTGATGCGGTAGCTCACGCATGTTAGCAGATGGTGCAGCAAGAACATGCGTCTGGCAGGGTGGACTGCGCATCGGTGGTGGAGCTCTCACAGGTGGAGGGTGGGAGCAGGCAGCCGCAGTATCTGCTGAGCGCACAACCTCGGCGGGTTGTAGGTTAACAGGTGCATTGTCAACCTTCCAGCATGATACTCCTGCATGAAGGAGCAAGCTGAGACTGTATAGTCTGCAGCATGGACCACTAGGGTCTATGAAAGACAACAACAAACGGAGCTACTGTCCGTTGTGACTGAGGGTCTAAAACCGCTGGTGCGGCAACAGACGGAGTTACTGCCTGTTGCGGTACCACCTTGCCTCTCTTGGGAGGTGTGCAGTTGTCGTACTGCAGCAAGTCCGAACTGACCCAGTGGCTACACCTAGGCCGTTGGACTTGCGCGGAAGGGACCGACTTGCACTTAGAAGCTGCAAGATTTGGTCCATGGTTTCTGCGAGAAACCTCTTCCGCAGACGAGGAATAAATGGGCTCTCTCGTCTTTGTGTGGGTGGGGTGATCACGTCGGCAACGTGTGTAGATACACCCGAAACCACGGAGGGAAACGTCTGTTCGTTGATCAAGGCCTGTGGAACCCATAAGTCCTTCGACATTACTTCTCCCCTGGGCTTGGGAGCTTGTAAGAGGTATCGGACTAGGTGAACAACTGGCACGAACAGACGAACCCTCGAACGCAACACTGTAACACTTTGCACATATCACTTTATCACTTTTGATTTTCTGTTTGCACTTATTCACTGAACTCGAAACTTTAAGTGGTTTGTACCTGAAACACGCAATCCTATCCTTCATTAAAAGGTAGTAATTGCGAAAACAGTATTACAATGTAACAGAAAAACATAATGAAAGATAAAGAATTCAGTGGCTGGAAAAGAGACTAAACACTAGATCAAATAAACTACGTTTAAAATCTCTCACCGCATAAAGCCTGGGAACAAGAATAAAACCCTAGAAACGTTTTACCTTCTTCCCCTATAGCGACTAGGGAGAAGAGCAAAAAACGAGAACAACGTTACCCGCTTGAACGAAACGTTTATCCTCCTCTCTCTCCCTCCGTCTCTATCTCTCTCTCTCTCTCTCTTGACTTAGAACCTGAGAGATGAGCCCAATTATATATATCGTTAAAACATATTATTTGTTAAAGGAAAAAAACTGAAAGGTTTCCCAAATAAAAAGTTCCTTTATTAGAATTAAAACCATTAAAGCTAAGAAAGAATGAACGAAACGCTAGAATCGGTTTACTCTTACTGCAACGTGAAACCGTGAAATACTCTCTCTCTATCGTAACGATAGAGCGCAAGTTGAACGTTCTGAACGTCAACAACTGCGGAGACTAAACAAAACGTTAGTTCAACTTTGAAAACAGTACGAGACTATCAAAGAAATTCTTTCAAAAACATTAAAATTAAAATAGCATAAATTCTTAACAGGAAAAACGATATGACGGGCTCAATGTTAATTAACTTCGGTTCCAAGTAAGGACCGCCTACTATTAGGAAAGGTCGCATATAAACAAACATAAAAATTAATTTTTATAAGTTTATAATAAATGGAAGTTAATCGAAGAGGCCTATAAATGGCGGAGAGATATAAAATAAATCTATAACTTTGTTAAGCAAAATTACCAAAAACCTAAACACACTTCCGTCTAAGGGAAGGGTGGGTATAAAAAGTGAAAGAGAGCTATACTCTCTTCGACACCAACACTTCCGTCTAAGGGAAGGGTCGGCCATTTAAAAGTGAAAGAGAGTCCATACTCTCTTCGTCACCATAATTAAATCAAATTAATTCCAAAAGCTTGCTAAGCTAATGATAAAGCTTCCTGAATAGCGAAGGCTAAACTCTAGAGCAAATACATCACCAAATCGTGAACAATAACTCCAGAATCAACAGCGTATCCAAGTAGGTCTAGCCGGTGGCACGACAGAGGAAAAATTGAGTTCTTGTTGACAAGAAGTACTTGAGTACCTGCTCACAGATGGCGCTGTTGTGTACACCCCCACCTGTATAGCGATCGCTGGCGTATCCCGACCGTAGATTTCTGTCGGGCAACAGAGTTGACAGCTACATGATCATCGGGTAAGATTAATATTGAAAAAAAAGGTTTATGGTGACTGAGTTTTCCATATTCATGATATGAGTGAGATGAAGGAGAAGAATTAGCTTATGGTATGTTAGTGTCCTGCAATCAAGGAAAAAACTGTAATGAGGTGTTGTATTAAGTAAAGTGCAGTACTTTTCATGCTGTCCCTTCAATGTGTTGTCAACACGTCTGAAAGCTTACAGAAACTTTGGTGTAAGAATGAATTGTGTGATGTTGTGATTGTAAGTAATGAGGGAAGACAAGACACTGGCCCACAGCTGTATTTTGGCATGCCATTCTTCAGTTTTAGCTGCCGTACTTCAAAGCAGATTGACAGCAGAGCATGACTGGTCAATATTAAGGACATTGATTATTAACATTGGGGAAGTTTCGGTAAAGAATTCGGGCATTGAGGGTTCTGCAGTCATGGTCTTGTTAGGATTTTTTAAAGTTCCGTTTTGTAACTGTTTAATGGTTTCTCTTGCTTGTACAATATGCAAAAGGGATACTAATTTTGCCTTTAATTGATTATTTTAATTGATATAATATTATTCCTAATAGTTTTTTATTGTTTCATTTACAAATAAATATTTTTTTTGCTTGTTTTATGAATACAGCATTTCATTTCAGAACCTCTCACTATGATGTCCTTTCCTCAACCACTGTTTTCTTTAGTCAAGTTATTTAAAATTTATTTACCCACACTGTGTCCAGTTATCAGTACAAACAATATTTCATTTCACCTAGTGTTCTAACATTTTTTCTTGAACTTAAAACATCTTACCTAAAGAATATAGATAATAGAAATTCTACTGATTTCCCAGAAATGAATCAGGGATCAAGCTACCTGTTAATTCAGCATGTTAAATGAAAGGGAAGATAAAAAGCAAGATTCTAGCTGGGTCCCCTTGTCCAGTATAAATCAAGGGGTGGTGCCCAGAGCTCCGTTCTCTTGACCTGTTACTTAGGTTTTTGGGTATTCCACTGTTGTATATTTGTTGTGTAGTGAACGTCAGGTTGTGGTCGGCATTTGGACACTAGGCAGTTTGGGTGCTACCACTGGCCACAGTCCGCAAACCACTACAGCGGTAGCAAGCTACCCCCGCTAACTAGCGGTGTGGGTAGTTAACCCTCGCTCAACTTTAATGGCTCGTCATTTCAGCTACGCCGAAAGTAATACAGGTACCCCTAATGAATAGCGTGGTTTTTATTCCAGTTACGGAACAAACAAATTTTAGTTTCTTTCTATCTGCATTCTTTTGTTAGTTACTCTACAAAACATCAACATTAGTAGGTTGACATATGTCATTATTCACCAAAAGTCTGTAAGTCATGAGCCTGAAAGCGATTTTGTCACAACCGTGACATTGTTAAAAATGTAATTCTTAAATTAAACTAATTCTTCTAAAACTTACCGGAAATTTATGACCTATTCATTTTTAAATAAAGGACTTTAGCCAAAATGAAAATTAAAGAAAATTTTTGCCTTGACATACTTAAGTAAACTTCACTGTTCCAACAAAAATATAACGGGCGTGCAAACAGTGTATGCTCCCACCCACCACCAATTTGATTTTTCATTCTTCTTATGCTACTTTGGTGAAATTCAGTATCATTTCATAAGTATTCACTTCTTTGTTAGGAATAATGAAGGACGGTGACCACTCTAAAGTACTGTATACTGTACAGTATTAAAAGCATAATGCTTGCACCAAACATTTATGTTTTGTCTAAAATATATTTTATCTAACAGTCCTGATGCAAAAAGCGACATCATAATTTATAAGTCTTGTCCTGATTTCAATCTGAGAAATATCTCTTGCAAATTTCAGTCTTGACGGGAGCACTTAAACGAATTAATGTGCAATTTGAGTTAAAAGATTTAGAAAACAAACCAGTCACTTTAGCAAAGAAATGTTTTAATCACTAGCATATTCCATCACATAAGTTCAGTTACAAAGTGACTTACCTCAGGGGCCATCCAATACGGCGTTCCTACCATTGTTTGCCTCTTCTCATCACCTTGAATATTAGCACAAAATCCAAAGTCTGTTACCTTGATTGAACCATCTTTCCCAAGGAGAACATTATCAGATTTGATATCTCTGTGAATCACTCCCTGTATAGATAAATAAAAAAAAAAAAAAAAAACAGTGAATTGAATACTACTGAAGAAATTCATTACAGTTTCACTTGACTGACAATTTACATCTATAATTGAAATAAAACTATAATGTACAGTATACAGATTTCAATAGGAGCACTGAAAAAAAATATTTCTTATTGCCAATGAATCTCCCCCTAATGTTCACATCAAAGCTAACTTACATCATTATCCCCTTAAAACAAGTAAAAATTTCCAATTCTCTTCCCTTCAAGAGGCTACGCAAAGAGACATCCGGTGACCTATGGTAACAACTATGGTGTGTCTAGCCAGTACTTGCCTTGCCTTCGGTGTTCTCATCACATTAACAGCACTCACCTGTAGTTGCCCAGGTCCAGATTAAAAAACCTATTTGCTAGTGGTTATCAGGATTTGTTCTGGAATTGTTGGTACTTACTGTATAAATCGTTCAAGGAAATCATTTCTGGGCAATCATGATCCTCATTCTCTGCATCTCATGCCAGGTACAATATTGTGATTTGGATAATTGTTGTGAAGAATTTTAAAGACTTTCTGTTCCCTTATGGAAAAGTATGTTCAAATGGTTGCTGAACAGATTGGTAGCTCCAAACTTAAAAGAAAACTAGCTTTAGTTCATGGGAGAATCCAAAGAAGATTAGGCTTGATTAAATTGTGGATGAAGTTGGAAATGCCATGACAGCCATTAACAAGCCCGTAGTTGTTAAGAAACTCTCAGTCTTTTACAAGATTTCAGGTTTTGGTAGAAAGGATTTTTCAACACATAATGGAGATTGTAACCTAACCTAGCCAAGAGTTTTAAACCTTATCCTAACAGCAAGTTTTGACTAGTGGTTCTAATCCACCAGCCTGTAAGGGTTCAGATGATATGCACACTGCATAACAGAGTTGAGATCCTCTCTTAGAGCCTCCTACTCTGAAAGTACTTCAGTATCTTCTACTGTGCATCCCTAACATTTATGCAATCCAACCCGCTTGTATAGACCATTGGATTCTGAGGTGGAAGTTTGAGCCTGGTGGTCTGAATTCTAATATCCCTCTACTAGTTGAAAAGCTAATAAGCAACCACTTATAGTATTTCTTATTTGTTCTCTAACTAAATACAAACCAACGCTATTTATAAGGGATATCAGTTTCAGCGAAGCTGATAGATGAACCATTAAATTTTTAGCGAGGGTTAACCTACTCCCCCGCTAGTTAGCAGGGGTGGCGGTAGTAGCTACACTGCTCACTCACACACCCAGGTTGAGAACCCAGTTTGCTTTGGCTCGGGTGGAGAACGGACGTTACAGCTCTTCCCCCTCACCAACTATTGACTTGCCATTACTAACTAACTGCTTTGCTGATTTATCTTTTCTTTGTGTATGTGTGTACTCTCTTCTTGGCTGTTTTCATAAGGAACTGCCCAGGACCTGAGGGCCGCTCCCACGGGACTTTCATGTCGTCCGTTGATACGAACCTGTATCTTTTGTGTCTTGTATGCCGGGCTCAGAGTTGTGATTAGGACAACTCCTGGCCAGAATGCTGGGAGTAGTCTCCCAGTGGGAGATGTTTGGGCACCGGCATAAAACGAAGTCCCAAAGGGATTCTTCGCCTTAGGGGTCCTCCTTAAAGTCGAAGAAAACCAAGGCTTCGTCTTTCACCCCCCCAACCCTCCTACTCGATCAGTTTGCCCCCCCAAGGAACCATCGAACAGAAGCGTAGACCAATTAATCCGAGGTCAATCTTGGTTTTCAAGGGACGGTACTGCTTCCTCTAGCGAAGCAGCCCCGCCCCTCCCCCCAAGTGAGACCTGTTCTTTTTCTGTTATTTCTCAGATGTGGCTGTCCCTTGGTTTGACCGGCTCCCTTCGAAGAAGCTCCTTCGAAGAAGGTGCTTTTAGAGCTCCTTCAAATCGGCGCAGAGATGAAGCGAACACTGACTTCCTTGGAGGTGAATCCCTTATCGTTGCCGAGTGTTGGCTTATATGATTCTGGCATGTCGCCTGTTGTGCCTGCAGACGATTCCTGCCCTGCCTCTTGCGCTGTCACCGTTGCCAAAGACTGGGCTTCCCCTCGAGCTGAACCGACTCTTGCGTCGGGGGTGGAGCAAAATCCGAGGTAGGTCTCTCCTGAGGGTGGGCATCTCTCTCATCTTAGAGTGAGATCCCCCCTAACACCCCAATCCGGAGGTCTTCCACAGATCTCCCTGTTCCTATGGAGCAGTCCTCTCTTTAGGGGACGATCTTCACTGTCCTCGACGAGCTTGCAGAGTGCGTGGGCTTCCTCATCGCTCCAGACGTTCTCCTTCGCCACCGGCTAAGGGACATCTCTTTGGCTCTCCTCCTTCACCCGATGGATGTTCCCCTTCGAATGATCATCACTAACCAGAACATTGCTGCTCGCCCACTCCTTGTCACTCGTTGCGAAAAAAAAGTTTAGGAAAAATGCAAACAATTTTTTTTTTTTTTCGTATTTTGTTATTGAGTATTTTTTTCTAATTTAGTGAGCACATATCCACAATTTTCAAAATTCCTTTCTTTGTTTTCTTTGTAGGTGGCTTTCGACAAATCCCTACACCCAGTAAGGTTTTTATAGATCAGAGTTCAGATTTGAAAAAACTAAGAATCCTGCCAATTTCCAGGGCCCACTGTTGAAAAACTTGGTTTAACCTGCTGATGTAAATAGATGACTCATGTGTCCATCGTAAAAAAAATTAAAGGAGGAATCGTAGTTTGCCTTACTATGAGTGATTAAAGCCTGCCTGGAAGAGGCTATATACTTTTAACAGGAACTATTTTGAACACATCTACTCCAGTGTGGCTACTAGTGTGAGTGCACAGTCTTATCCCTGACCAACCTTTTACTGTCAAGAGTGTAAATGCTTCTTATCAAAAATTGACACAATTATCCCTGCATTAGATTCACACATTTGTCCCCAGAAACAAGGGACCTTATGGTGGTAGACAAATGTTTCAGTCAGAGGCAAACTGTAAGTGATGTGAATGTCGAAACTTGCAGTCTGTGTATGTAGATCACAGTCTACAATGTTGTGGGGTTCTAGCTTGAAGCTTCCTTATGTCTACCTTTACCGAAGTGGCTCTGTCATGAAGTTAAGGCTTACAGAATAGGTTTTGTATCTGGAACCCGATGGGATGGTAATTTGAAGAAGGATTTTTTGTATTTTACATTTTTTATGTGGGCTTACAGAGTAACCTGTTTTTGGTGATTTGTATTCATATGAGCATCCAACATGTGAATGGCTTATTTTTTTCTTTTTCATTTTTAGTCTAATTATTACTTGTTAAGTTCCTTCAATATTTGAAGACCTCTATTATCCCATCACTTTATCTATTTTTTTCCTTTCTCAAAATACATTTTTTTTTTGTCAATTTTTCAATACACTTCCTCCCAAAGGGTGTTTTACGTTCCAGCCTATAATAGTACTGTTAATATTTTCTTTTCTCTCCCAATGTTCTTAAGAGGATAGATTGAAGAAATCTTCCCAAAAGAAGATAGATTTATTTATTATAGATTGCTGATTTTTGACAGAATTAAATCAACAGTCATACTACCTGTTTATTAAGCAAGCTCAAGGCAAGAAAAGATAAAGGAAAGTTCAGCAGTTCTAGCTGGGTCCCCTAGCCCTGTATAAAATCAAGGGGTGGTGCCAGTTCACCACATTTTATTGTATAGTGAAAAGCTGGGGTGTGGTCGGCGTTTGGACACTAGGCAGTCTCAGTGCTATGTCTGGCCAGAGCCACAAACCACTACATCGTCACCTAGGCCGCAGACCTCTCCAAGAGATCGTCACTCGTCATCTCGTCAGACTCGCTGACGGCCTTCGACCTTCGCCTGCCTTATCGAACTCTTCTTGGACTCGCCGTTCGCCAGCCTTGAGGCATTCGCATGTCCTGATAGCTGTTCGTGGTTTGCCAGCTGCCATAAAATTTGCAAATTCTCCAACTGCTTGCCGAGCTCCACAGTTTGTGGTTCACAGTCATCCAGTTTCTTGTCACTCACCTGTGACTTGGCAGCCGCTGGCTGCCTATCATTCCTTGGCTTCTCGCCAATCACCAGCGATTTGCCGTTCGCCAGTTTCCCATCGATGGCTAGCTACTCATTATTCTCCAGCAGCTCGTCGTTCAACTACGACACGCTGATCTCCATCTACTAAGTGTTCGGTAGTTTAGTATCAGTCTCCAGATGCTTGCCGTTCCCAAGATTCACTGCGATCGCCAGCTGCTTGCCAATCACCAGCACCTCGTCATTCTCCAGCTGTACTTGGCTCCCCAGTGACTCGTAACTCGCCAGTTCCTAGGCGTTCGCCAGCCAGCCGTCATTCGCTGGACCATAGGTGATCTCTCTTTCAGATAGGAGACAGTCATCCCGACACACTCCTTCTAAAGCTTCTCACCACTTGGTGGGGCATCGCTGCTCACCAGGGCTTTATAGGAGTTTTTCCTCTCGTTTTCTGGCCAGCAAGCACCTATCGTCAGATACAAATCGCCTTCGCTCTTAAAACATGAACCTTCTGTTTCCCACAGATCCGCGTGCGATCACCGCTTTCCAGCCAGGGTATCTACATCTCGCCGGAAGGACAACAAAAAACTATCTCCCTTTAGGAAGAACATACCATTAGGAAACCCAAGGAGCCCAAACAGGCAAGCTGCCCTGTCTCGTTCAAAGCCGAAACCGTTGGCTTCTTCTTCCATCAGTCATCAATTGATCCAGGTAGGAATGTCCTACCTCTTCAGAGACCCTCAGCTTCGATCCTCTCAGGGGACCTTTCGGCCAGGGCCGCAGTGGGCCAAGAACCGAGGTTCAACGCCCTGGTTAGAACAGTCCACCAGGCTTTTGTGGGTGTTCCACCTCCTTGACCGACCAATTCTCCTAGGATTCCGCTGGAAAAGTCATCCTATCACCCAGTTTACTCAAGGCGTAAATCCATGGTCCTTCCTCCTCAGGTGCCCTGGCATTTTACATCTCTCCCCTTAAGAGGATGATGTTCTAAGCAGAGGCTCAGCATTGTTGTCACCACTCTTCCGCAAGTAGACTCTCAATCTCGTCTCTAAACCCAAGAGTCTCTCCCTCCTAGGGAAGAGTCTCTGGCGGGTACTTTCCGCCCCTCTCCTATTGAGGTGGTTCCACCGAAACATCGACCAGTCTCCAAACCTTTACGAGAGAACATCTCTCCCTCAACAGGTGAGGCACAAAAGGAAGATCATTCAAGACCTTCACTCCTGGAGGAATTCTTTCCTTCTCAGAAGGAGTTGAAGGATGCCAAGACTCTGGCCAAGTCTTCGGCAAGGGTATCAAGACCTTCGCAGGAAGGTCCTAAACAACCATCTCTGAACCCTTCAAGGGTGTCAGCAAGCGACACCCATCATGCAAGGGATGATCTCAACCCACCCCGAGATGATGTCTCATGGGTGAATGACTTCAATGACGAAGATGACTGTCTTCGAAGAGCTGCTAGTCCAAAGCTATTGGAGGAAGAGCATGCCTTCTGGCAGGTCTTGGCCTGCATGAGGACCATCAAAGGGTTATCTGATACAGTGGTGGCCCCTTAAGAGGGCAAAGACACGGTCTTGGACCACGTCTATGGCACCCAGAAGCCCCCCAACACCAATGTAGCCTTGATCAGGGCACCAGCCACCCGTTGAGATACTACCACTAGAGAGTTGTGGGGTCCTTTGACTGGCCAGACAGTACTACATTGGATCTTTTTCTCTGGTTACGGTTCATTTTACCTTTGCCTACACATACACCGAATAGTCTGGCATATTCTTTACAGATTCTCCTCTCTCCTCATACACCTGACAACACTGAGATTACCAAACAATTCTTCTTCTCTCAAGGGGTTAACTACTGCACTGTAATTGTTCAGTGGCTACTTTCCTCTTGGTAAGGGTAGAAGAGACACTTTAGCTGTGGTAAGCATCTCTTCTAGGAGAAGGACACTCCAAAATCAAACCAGTGTTCTCTAGTATGGGTAGTGCCCTAGCCTCTGTACCATGGTCTTCCACTGTCTTGGGTTAGAGTTCTCTTGCTTGAGGCTGCACTCGGGTACGCTATTCTATCTAATTTCTCTTCCTCTTGTTTTGTTAAAGTTTTCATAGTTTATATAGGAAATATTTATTTTAATGTTGTTGCTATTTTTAAAATATTTCCTTTTTCCTTTTTTCCTTTCCTCACTGAGCTATTTTCCTTGTTGGGGCCCCTGCTTTTCCTACTAGGGTTGTAGCTTAGCAAGTAGTACTGTAATAATAATAATAATAATAAGGGTCTGACGAGTACCCATCGGAAGGTGTTCTCTCAGATCGTCGGCTCCTCCAGCTCCATCCAGGCAGGATCATTCTCTGAACTTCTTCCTCCGCCATTCGTGCAGTAGAGGAAGTATTACGAGGTCTTCAATGAGTCCCTTCCAGCAATGCCTCTCGAGGGATCTCCCTTGAAAGACTCTCAGGTCTTTAGGTTTCGTTCTCGGCTTTGGAGATCCTGAACCAGGAGGTGGCGAAGTACAGTCAAGCCTCCTTAATCGCTGGTTCTTTCTTTACCGTTTCAGTTTTACGCGAGCAAGAACAATGCAATACCTATTAAATAGAAATTCTCATAATCGCGATAAAATTCACGCTGCACAATGATTTCAAATAGCCCGCACGCCTTTACACAGGTAGTGCTTTACGCCACAACCTATCTCTCCACCCAGCTGGTCCTAGCTCTCTATGTACACTTTATATCCATTTACTGTGGTAAAAAATTAAAGCTATATTTAAAATAAATTTTGATTAAACTGGTGTTTCACTTAACTGTATCCAATAATAATGCATGTAAAATTCACATTTTAGTATCATATTTATAAATAAAAACAGCAAATTATAATCTAATGCATTGTTTACATTCAAATCAGCCGATCAACCTCAATTTTCGTCTCAAATATTTCCCTCATGATTAAGGCATGCTACCGAAGGATATTTCATGTTTACTAAAGGAAACAGTTAATACTTGATCTTTTTCCAATTAGCATACTAATTTCAATAGTTTTATTTGAAATATTTCTCTCACATTTTGTTTACTTGTACTGTTAAGTTGAATCGCATAAAGTTAACCAGTTTCAATCATGTTGCCAATGCATGATATCTTATAGTATTTGCCTGTGGGGCTTGATTATTGAAGCTTAAGAAATTATTTACTACAGCTCCGTCTGTAAATATTCAATAGAGACTTTGTAAATAAACAAAGATTTAAAAAAAAAAAAAGAGAGAGAGAGAGAGAGAGAGAGAGAGAGAGAGAGAGAGAGAGAGAGAGAGAGAGAGAGAGAGATTCTTTAACCCTTGGAAAATGGGAGGGATCCCAGGAGAGAAACCCTAGTGCACACATAGTATCCTCCAGTGCGTAGAACCACTGGTGCCTACAGAGTGGGGGTGGCAGGATCTTGCTTGACCTGCTGGAACAAAGTGAACTTTCAGACCCACATATCTGAACATCTACCCACTCCAGGCACAAGTCCATGAGGTCCGACCAAGGTAACTCCAACGAGGGCTTCGATCCTAGAGGAGCACTAAAGTGCTGATCAATGACTGAATTCCTTCCACAGGATAGTGCCATGGTAGCCACATTGTGAGTGCAAGGACTTTCACAAAGGAACCCTCTGACTTGGGGTAGTATGCCTCAGCAGGCTTCGAACCGGGTACTGGGATCCTCAAGACATCCTGCCCCTTAGGGTGAGGGTGAAGCAGCATGCTCCAGAGACTCAGCTCCCCCCTCCCTCCAATATGACCGTTCTGTTCCAAGGACAGACCGGGAACTTGATCGGCAGCTGACGAACGCCCCGGGAGGCCAATGGCAATGGGAGGAGAACTCCTTTCATGGGACCCAGCAGAACAAGAAATACCTCGTAATTCCATTCGTTCAGGTCAGGGCAGACAGGCAACAACGATCCTATGCTCTGCATTATGGTGAGCATGGCCCTATGCACCACATTCTTGGTCAACCAAAGTGCATATGCGCTCGAGTACGGCCTCGAATGGTGCTATGGAAGTCGCCAAAGATGACAAATTCGTAGATAATTTTTATTTTTCCTAACAATACAAACCTTAGCTATCTAATAGGGGTATTACTTTTGGCGTAGCTAAAATGACGAGCCATTAATTTTTAACGAGGGTTAACTACCCACACCGCTAGTGATTGAGCTCACTTTGCTTGGAGGTAGGACTTCAAGGGGATAGGGCTGGCGGGCAAGTTTGGTTAAATAGCTAAGGTTTGTATAGTTAGGAAAATACAAATTATCTACGAATTTGTCATTTGTTCCATAACTGGAATACAAACCACGCTATTTAATAGGGGGTGACTCACCCATTAGGAAGGGTGGACGTCCCAGCCAATTTGGCTTTTTGGCTTTACCCAGGGGCTCCTTATCCGAGTGTGTTAGCACTCACTCAAGGAATAAGGACTCCCTGCGCCTCGCTAAAACCTTGCTACACAAGGTTCGCGGCCTACATAAGCTGTGTGAAGGTATGTAGAAATGTGACTCGTCCTAGAAAGTTATTTCGAGTTCTTTAGATGGAAAAACTGTGCACTAGGACTTTCCCAATACCACCTCGTCAGGGTATGGGGACGCAACTGTATTAATCTTAATACTAGGTACACAAGGGAGCATGGTTTACCTGCAGTGGTTTAAGGTCAGCTATGCAGAGAAGCCAGGGTGCTGCTTTCCCCAAGAGGGGATAAGGAAGAAAAGAATATGGGCCAGTCAAACCTTCTCATTCATGCAGACTAAAACTGGGTAACAATGCCCTCAACCTTCTGCAACTTGCCCAATAAGGAGCTTGAGGTTTTAAACCAGCTGTTGTGCAGCCACCACAGGACCGATAGAAAACGTATCGATTCTCCTGTGGGTCATGTCTTGCAGGTAATGGGATGTGAACATGTTTTGACGTTTCCACACCCCAGCTTGAAGAACCTGCGTCACTGAGTAATTTCTTTTGAAGGCCAGGGACGTAGCTATGCCCTTGACATCATGTGCTCTAGGGCGACGTGACGGAGGAGGGTCTGGATTCAGTGCAAGGTCAATGACCCTGTGAATACATGCTGAGATGGTGTTCTTGGTGACCCTCCTCTTGGTCCTTCCTGTGCTGACGAATAGTGCAGGCACACGAGGACGGGCTGCGGCTGTTCTCTTGAGGTACAGCCTCAAACTCCTTACTGGGCATAGTAAGAGATGGTCTGGGTCATCTGTTACAGTACGGAGACTAGAAATCCGGAAGGAGTCAAATCGAGGATCCGCTACTCCCGGGTTCTGAGTCTTGGCAATAAACTCAGGGATGAAGTGAACGTTACCTCTCCCAATCCCCTTGAATGTGCGATGTCATATGAGAGACGATGAAGTTCGTCGACTTGTTTGGCCGGGGCCAAAGCTAGCAGGAACACCGTCTTCCAAGTCAGGTGGCGATCTGTTGCCTGGCGTAATGGTTCATGGAGAGGTCTCTTAAGAGACCTGAGAATTCGAACCACATTCTATGGGGGAGGTCTCACTTCTGACTGGGGGCAGATAAGTTCATAACTTCGTATGAGTAGAGAAAGTTCTAGCGATGAAGAAATGTCCATTCCTTTCAGTCTGAAGGCGAGGCTTAAGGCTGAGGATAGCCTTTCACTGCCGAGACTGATAGGCGCATTCCTTCACGCAAATACATGTGGAACTCCGCTATTGCTGGAAAAGTGGCATCGAGTGGAGAGATAACCCTTCCACGACACCAACCACAGAAGACTTTCCACTTTGCCTGGTAGACTGCTGCTGATCATTTTCGCAGCTGTCCAGACATCACAAGTTGCGAAAATCTTCTCTCAAAGAGGAGATGCTGGATAGTCTCCAGGCGTGAAGTCGTAGCAAAGCTACGGCTTTGTGGAAGATTTTGGCATTTGGTTGTTTGAGTAGATTGTGTCATGGAGGGAGTTCTCTTGGAGGCTCCGTTAGGAGTTGCAGAAGGTCCGGGAACCATTCTGCGTGATGCCATAGTGGAGCTATGAGGGTCATTGAAAGATTGACCGATGTTCTGGTCTGGTTGAGTACCCTCCTCACCAAACAGAACGGGGGGAAAGGCGTAAACATCGATGTTGTCCCGCCGTTGTTGGAAAGCATTTTGCCAGAGAGCCTTGGGGTCTGGGACTGGGGAACAGTACAACGGGAGCCTGAAGTTCAGGGCAGTTGCGGAGAGGTCCACAGTCGGAGAACCCCACAAAGTCAGGACTTTGTTGGCTACTAGATGATCCAAAGACCACTCGGTACTCACTATCTGAGATGCTCTGCTTAGGTTGTCGGCGAGCACATTCCCTTTGCCCGGAATGAAGCGTGCCGATAGTGGTATCGAGTGGATTTTGGCCCATATCAGTATCTTTACTGCTAGGTGGGATAGTTGCTGTGAAAAAGTACCTCCTTGTTTGTTGATGTAGGCCACTACTGTGGTGTTGTCGCTCATCACCACCACAGAGTGGCTTGCCAGGAACTGTTGGAATTGTTGAAGGGCCAGAAAGACAGCGTTCATCTCTAGGAAATTTATGTGGAGGTATTTTCCTGACTCTGACCAGAGGCCTGAGGTCGCGTGGTGCAGCATGTGGGCCCCCACCCTTTTTTTTGAAGCGTCTGAATCCGAGGGGAGGACGAGAAAGTCCATTCCCTTTCGTAGATTCTCGTCTGTCACCCACCACTCGAGGTCTGTCAGTTCCGCAGGTCCCATGGGGATCTGGATGTCCGGGGAGTCATATGCTTGATTCCACCAGGACTTGAGTCGCCACTGGAGGGATCTCATCCTGAGGCGACCAATGGGAACTAGATGGGCCAGCGATAAAAGGTGACCGAGGAGACGTAGCCACGATTGGGCTGGAAGTTCTTCTCGTCTGAGAAAAGGTCTGGCGACCTTTCTCAGCCTTGCTGTCCTGTCGTCTGATGGGAAGGCTTTGTGGGGAATGGTGTCAACAATCATGCTTAAGTATACCAATCTTTGAGTGGGAAGCAGAGAGGACTTCTCGAGATTCACCATGATCCCCAGATCCTAGCAAAGTCTCAGAAGTTTGTCTCGGTGTTGAAGAAAGATTGACACCGAATCTGCTAGGATTAGCCAGTCGTCCGGATAACAGAGGAGGCGGATGCAAATCCTGTGTGCCCAAGATGACACTAGGGTAAACACTCTGGTGAAGACTTGTGGTGCTGTGGAAAGACCGAAGCACAGCACCTTGAACTGGTACATTCTGTTGTCTAGGCTGAATCTTAAGTACTTCCTTGAAGACGGATGGACTGGGATCTGGAAGTACACGTCCTTTAGGTCCAGTGTGCACATGAAGTCTTGCAGTCTTACTGCTAGTCTGACTGCGTCTGCCGTCTCCATGCTGAACGGAGTTTGTTTGACAAATCGTTCAGAGCTGAGAGGTCGATGACTGGTCTCCAGCCTCCAGACGCCTTCTTTACAAGAAAGAGTTGACTGAAGAAGCCTGGGGATCCGTCGAGGACCTCTTGGAGAGCGCCCTTCTTCAACAGGGTCTGGACTTCTGCCCAAAGGGCTTGCCCCCTTGCCAATCCCATGGCAAGGGAGTTCAATGACACTGGATTCCTGGTCAGGAGAGGTAGAGATGTTATGAACGGGACGTGATATCCTAGACTGATCACGGGGATTGTCAAGGAATTTTTCCCAAGTTGCTTCTACCTGTTTGCGCAACTTTGTAGGCATCCCCCCACTTGTGGACAAGCCTATCTTAGCATTTGTGGCCTCGGCTACTCCCTCTAGGATTTTTCCCTCCCCTGAAGGAATTTTTGTAGGGCTTAGACACCGTTATCTTCGCTGCAGTTTTTGTTGTCGTTGTGGTCTTGGTTGGACAGGGCTGCTGTGGTGCTGGAGGTTTATAGGGCTTAGATGTTAAAGCCCTATGGAGGAGGAAGTCTTGATGAGACTTTCTCCACCTTTCAGTAGCATGTTCCACATCCTTAGGCTCAAACAGATGGGACCCCTCTATGGAGGAATGTCTGAGCCTATTGATCTCGATGCTATGGACCTTCTGGTGGAACCTCTCAGCTACTGCATCTCGACATTTCAAGATGATATTTGCCCACAAGTTTGAGACTTGGTGGGCAAGAAACTCGATCGTTCGAGTACCTGAGAGTAGGAAGGTTTCCAAAGCTTTCCTGGTACGTTCCTTAGAGAAATCGTCGGGTTGTATCAGGATACCTAAGGTCCCTAACCAGATATCAAGCCACAAAGTAGCTTGAATAGCATACTTCGTGACCTTCTCCTGGTTGAGGATCTCGGCTGCCGAGAACGAGACCTGCCAGTTGGAGAGTCTCTCAAGAGGGATTCCCTTGGTTAGCTCTTCCAGCGAGTGGTGAAGAGGAAAAGATGAACTGGGCTCCTCCAGGATCTCTAAGTACCTCCTCTGCTGTTACGCGAGGAGATGGGAGGAGCTTGTTCGTGGTACCATAACGGTTGGAGGAGGCAAACTCGGAGAGCTGCTGGGCGATCTTGTCCCTGGTACTCTTCACCCCTTGAGACCAGGGCAGGGCTGCATTGGTCTTTGAGGGTTTTTGAGTACCAAAGGACCATGTCTTTGCCCTCTCGAGGGAGGATCTCTGGGTCCGAAAACCTGTTGAGAACCCTCATTAGAGTCAGAACCTGCCAGAATGCATGTTCTGACTCCTGCTGGTCTCCTCCTGTTGTAGGACTTGCAGCGAAGTCTCCTTCTGTCCCCAAAGGCTCTTCCTGGGGAGAGTCGCAGACATTCCCTGAGTGGCTGGCTGACTCCATTCTAGCCCTGGTGGAGGACCTCGGCATGGTTTTGGAGTCGTTGGATTCCTTCCGGGGAAGGAGGTAAGACTTCAACATCGATGTGTGTGGCATGTCCCTTCTGTTCTCAGACTGTGGGGAACTCTCGGCGTGAAGAGAGATTTCGTCCATTGGTGCGATGGGGGAGAGGGAGAGTCTCTCTTTGCATGGTTCCCTAGGTGACGGAAGATCTTCGTACGACAGGGAAGGAGAGTTTGTCTGAGGAACAGGAGGAACTTGCCTTGATTGTCTGCATGGAATCAGCTTCGCCCTCGGGGGAAGTGACAGCGTCCGAAACTCCTCTTTTCCTCTTCAAAGAGGTTGAGGAAGCCATGGTTCCATGCCTTAGATCTAGAGCTATTGGTCGCTCTGATGAGCGATCAGACAGGATGGGCTTGAAAGCCGGGGTTACGGCTATGATTAAGGCATTGAACCAGGGCTGGTGGCTGACAGACGTACTGTCAGACAGATCCCCTGATGGGAAAGGGACAGAAGGTTCCCTGGGAGGAGTCACTGGAGTAGTTGAGTTCACCTAAGTTGGTAGCTTAGGGATCCTGAACCCCTCTGCATGAAATTGTTTCCCTTCTCCAACAATGCGCGATGGAATGCGCTTGCAGGGAGGGGAATGAGGCGATGGCAACCTTGTCGGATGACGTACCTGTTGGTGCGCATGCTCGTGCCAAGGAGAACATTGGCGCTCGCGTGAGGGAGAAAATTCGTGCTCGCGCGCGGGAGAATGTTGGCGAGCGCGCGCAGGAGAATATTTGCTTGCGCGCGGGCACGCAGGAGAATCATGATAAGCGCGCGGAAGAGTGTTGGCGCGTGTCCGTAGGAAAGAGGGCGCGCGTGCGCATCTCTGTGTATGCGCGCAGGAGAAAGATGGCACACAGGTGAGTGGACATGGTCTGGCGAGCGCTGGCGCGCAGGTTAGGACAGCAACATGGTTGTCGCCTCACCTACGAACTTGTGCGCAGGAGAGTAATGGCATGCAGGTTTTTGCTGGCGTGTTGGTTAGTAAGCGCACAGGAGAGCGCTGGTGCCCAGGTGATGTGGGGCACACGTAGGCGCGCAGGAGAGCGCTGGTGAGCAAGAGAACGTTGGCGCACAGGTAACTGGCGCGTAGGAGAGAATTGGCGCGCATGTGAGCACTGGCGTGCAGGAGAGTGCTGGCGGGCACGTGGGCGCTGGCGCGTAGGAGATTGTGGGTGCAGGGTGCGTGAGCGCAGGGTGCGTGAGCTCAGGGTGCGTGAGCGCAGGGTGCGTGAGCGCAGGGTGCGTGAGCGCGTGAACGCAGGACGCATAGGTGCAGGATACCGCTGGCGCGCAGGAGATCATTGGCGCACAGGCGAGCACAAGTGCGCGGTGGTGTGCTGGCGCGTAGGCAACCCTAGGCATGTTTGCGCAGGGAGTGCAGGTGATCGTGTGCGCATGTGTGTGCATGGCACGCAGGAGAGCGCTGAAGATCACGATACTGATGGCGCGTAAGAGCATGTTGGCGCACAAGTGCATGAGGCTGCTGCCCTTTATGAGGGCGAGGAGGATGAGTGGTACGCCGAAGCGTTAATGTTTGACGAGCTGTTGGTGAGCACTGGTCAGGACGGGTAGGCGCGTGGTACGCAGGGCGAGAGTGATGGCGCGCGATAGCACACTTTAGAGGAGCTTTATTAGGTTCATACAGGAATGGCGATGGAAGGTTGGCAGGTCTGTTTGATGGATGGTCGATGTCCTTTAAAAGGACGACCATCCACCGAAGGAGATCGCGAACAATCTGCAGAGAAGTCCAGGATCGAAGTTACAAGACTGATTGCAGGTGCAGTGATGGACGATTAAAGGCCTAGAGGATCCTCTGAGGGGGACTGCATTGAAGACGTTGAACCAAAGAGGCGCCTCCTCACCGCAGGTGAAGGATGGCCTCTAAGGCGAAGAACCGACGGATGCGCCCTCTGGGGGCCGTTGGATCAGCAAGCTGACCGTCAGCAGTCCTCCGAAGAGGAGTCTCTGTAGGCGAACTCCCCCAAGGTAAAGAAAGACTAGCAGGAGAGACCGATGATGAACTTAGTTTCCCCCACGGAGGATGATCAAGAATGGGGGAAACTAAGTCGGCAGTTACAGTTGTAGAGTTTGGAGTGGCAGAGGAGATGGGTGATGTCGCATGAGACACCTCTGACACAACAACATCGATAAGAGTCAGGGGATCTACCTCTGCCGGCGACAATGATTATTTGACAGAAGCACCCATGCGGATGAACTCAAGCAACGCCTCCTTGGAGGGCGAACCCATGAGCCCCAAGGACGACCAAATCTGAAATATGGAAGTTAGTGACAAGGCCTCACCCAGGGGGGAGAGGTGGTGCGGAGAGGTGGTGCTGCTTCGCTAGGGGAAGCAACCTCATCTCTCGAGACCCGGGGTTGGTCAGAAATAAATTGGTCTACGCTACTGCTCAACTGTCTCTCGAAAGAGACCGACCGAGTAGGAGGTTTGGGCGACGGAAGAAGAGGCCCTGGGTTTTCCTCCCTTCGAAGCAACCTTCGAAGGAGAAATATCCCGCTTGGACTTCTTCCGCCGTCGCAAAAACCTCACCCACTGGGAGGAAGACCACTCCCTACACTTGTTGACACTATCACACCGTTGACCTCTGCAAGAAGGACAAAGGGCGTGAGGATCAGTCTCGACCGCCGACAGAAATGTTCCACAGGGGCGGTCGGAGAGTCAAGGGCAGGTGCGCATGGTCGCAGAAGTCAACTTCACACACACTCTGTCTAAGAAAAGAGAGAAAACAGAATAGCGTTAATGGCTGCCAATTGTCGGCAAGGATGAAGAACAGCAACGTCTGTTCACCATCCGAGTCGAAAGCAAAGTGAGGTCAATCACAGGTGTGTGAGGGGGAGCGGTAGCAAGCTACCCTCCCTAACACACCCGCCCCCTCGCTAACTAGCGGTGTGGGTAGTTAACCCTCGTTAAAAATTAATGGCTCGTCATTTCAACTACGCTGAAGGTAATACCCCTATTAAATAGCGTGGTTTGTATTCCAGTTACAGAACAACTCATCCATTAACCTTGGAACAGAAAGTATACAGGGCTGAGTACCTTTCTCACCGTTGGTTACTGGTTACCGGGAAAGCTGGGGGCACCAGGTCAGCCGGGGCTGAAACATAAGGTCTTGGGCGAGGCCCAGGAATCACCTATGTGCCATCCACCCACCTCGAGAGAGGTGGTGTCACAAGGAGGCCTATCCCTATGATTACGACTTGCCTTCCAGGACTTCTTCACCTGAGAAGAACAGTACTAATCTGAGTTGGAGGACGAAGAGGATGAGGAAGAACATCGTGCACACTTCTATCACTTCCTGCCTTTGCAAGCAGAGCAGTTGAAGTCTGAGCAACCATCAACAATGATGCTCCCCTAAAGGAAAAAAACCACACAGGTTATTCCAACAGGAGCCACAATGCTGGGCCACACTGTCACAGAGTAAGGAGATGGTACACTCACAAGGCCCTGCGTCCCTGCAAAAAGAAGGGCCAGAGGCACAACCACTGACACTGAGGGAGTAAGTATGATGGGCCCCGGAGCCCCTGGTACAAAGGTCAGGGCAAAGGACACAGGGAAAGGGTCTGGAATCACTGGCATCGGGTCTGGCATTGTGTAAGACCAGGGACAAGTCCAATACTTTTCTTGCCCTTACTCTTACCTTTACAGGCTGCTGGGTCCATGACTTCCAAATCTGGCACCATACCTGCTGGACTGGGGGGTACCTTATCAGACTTACCTTTCATTTTATCCAAGGGAACTGCCATACCCTTCACCACTGGTGTCTCTGGGGTCATTTGAGACAATGATAAATGTTCAGCGGTCAAACTTGTCATCAGCAGTCTGCACAGCTTTTGATAGAGAGAGACGAACACTAGGGGTTTGCCACCACCAGCGAAACCTGAAAAACCCGCAAATACAGATCCTCCTGACACCTGCAGTATACTCTCTATGAACCAATCAAGGTGCGTAAGCACAGGCACGGCAGTTACAGTAGCACCCTGGCAGCCCCGGAGGAGACAGAAGCAGTAACACAATTTCCTTGAGACTTTTTGGGAGTTGCAACAACGTTTCCCTCACTTCTTCCCCTTCAGGATATGACCCTCTAATGCACTGGAAGCCACAATCTGTACTCAGGACTGAACAGTCATGCCCCCATAAGGTGTACATCAATAGCTGGCTTAGCCATAGACTGGTTGCAACATCCTTTCTTTTCCTGGCAAACACAAACTTCTTGCTCCCATTCCATTACTAACAACCATTAATGCCCTGCAAAAGAGAATGAAAAATGATATTTTCATAACAAAATAAATTTTTGAACATACTTACCCGGTAGTTATATATATAGCTATACGTCCCACCTATATATATAACTACCGGGTAAGTCAGATGTTTAAAATTACAAAGTTTTTTCAGGAGCTGTCTGTACATCTGTAGTATACAGCGGCCAAAACGAAAGATCGAATGGGAGGAATTTCCAACTGGAAAAGGGGTGGAGCTTCTCACCCTGCACTCTCACCAGTTAGATAACTGTTTCTCACCCCACACTTCACCAGTTAGATAGCTGTTTCCCACCCCACACTCTCACCGGTTAGATAGCTGTTTCTCACCCTGCACTCTCACTAATAATCATTTCTCACCCCGCACTCTCACCAGTTAGATAGCCGTTTCTCACCCTGCACTCTCACCAGTTAGATAGCGGTTCCTCACCCTGCACTCTCACTAGTTAGATGACCGTTTCTCACTAGTTAGATAACCGCTCGTTATCCAACTTTAAAGACTGATTCCATCTCACACTGAAATGATATCCCTAATTAAAGGACAAGTGTTTGTATGACATGTAAGAACAAAGAAAAGTTGATGAATGTTCACTGAGAGAAAGTTTGTGATTCAGATTGGGCATATAAATGAATCTAAAACAAAATAACAAAATGGTTTGAATGATAAAATCACCTCTGAACACATAGGAGTCAATAAAATGAATGGAAAAAAGTAACAATCAAAAATAGAATTACACACAAAATGAAGGATGTATGGAATTAGATAAAAAGGGTGAATTTTCAAAATTAATTGGAGATATAAAAATAACAACCAAACTGTAGTCAACAAATACCCAGTGCTACCATTCCTAAAGAATATACTGTATGTGCATTAATCAATATTTGACTCACATTTTGATGTAAATAATTAATCCCTTGTAAGGTCTGGTGACAAACTGCTGCTATCTGTGGTTCCTTCATTACGGTCTCGGTGACAACATCTGTCAATGGGCCCCCATCCAACAATTCCATAATTACCTATAATACGAAAGAAATATAGTAATCAACAAGTGAACATCATCTTACCCAAAGTGACTATCAACCTAGATTCCATACTTAAATTTGAAATTCTAAGAATAAAAGCCTCTTTCTAAATATCATAATAAGGAGGATGAAGCCAAGTAATCCTGTACAATGGAAGTATAATTGTACTTCAGCAATTCCCTAAAAAATAAGGTTAAAGATGACCTTATACAGTACTGTACAACTTCAGGTGCTGTCTGATACCACACCACCTGACTATACAGTATTACTGTACAACTTTACTTGCTATTTGATACCACATCACTTGACTATCCAGTACTGTAAAACTTCAGTTGCCGTTTGATACCATACCGCTTGACTATTTATGCATAAAAACATATTACCTCACCACTTTCATAACACTGTAGGTCAGATTTATCCTAGGGCTACAAGCAACATGAATACAATGATAACTTTCCTTAATCCTTTCCCATTATGACACCTGGCTAAAGTAATTTACAGTAATAAGCTTATCATATAAACCTATTTATACAGTATTAACCCTCTGGTGATCCCGGCAGTAATAAAATTGCTATCAGCCTCATGACTTTTGGCCAAAGAGCAACAATGTCATGTGTCAACCTAATGACAATGTTTCATAGCTTGACTAAAGAAAAGAGATAAAGATAAAAAGAAACTGAAAATTGCATTATAAACCTCAATAAATTTTCTGTATAGCATTTAAGGTTACATGAACGGATGACACTAAAGTGTGTCATCAGACCTTTACAGGTTTAAGATTAATACAAGGTTCCTAAGTTCACTGAAATTAAAAAAAATTCTAATTTGAATATAGCAATCAAATGATAAATATGAAATATATTGGAAACAACATATACATAAAGAAATTTGAAATTTGTCTTACCCACAAATGGTTGTCAAGCAAATGAACATCCAGGAAGTTGACCAGATTTTCATGTCTTAGCTCTCTCATGACCTTTATTTCTGTTAAGATCAATTCCTTTTTAGGCTGCTTGTCCAGGTCAATGTCCTTAATAGCCACTTTATTTCCTAATTTACGATTGCGAGCTATGAAAACCGTACCTGATGCCCTTGGACATAGAAAATTAAAGAAAATTAATATAATAAACGAAAATACTATGCAGACATAGAATTATGGAAACAGAAGATCACTTAGATAAGAAGAAAAAATATATACCGATAACAAAATATGACTGTTGTAATTAAACCATACCATAGTTAACTTTATCACATCAACATAAAAAATATATAAAATCTATAAAAATTTTGATCATGGATATCATTTAATTCTAACATGAGTAAAATATTTTTACTTGAACAGATACTTTTTATACAGTGCCTATAAGGTTACCTCTTGAAGCTCAAAAATATTCACAAGACTTGGTAAAGTACTAGTTTCATCATTAAATATTTATAACTTACAATTACACACACTCCTTAATACATGGAGCAATTAGAATTCTACATTACTGATAAAATAGACAAAGAAACCTTTTTTCTTATGTTTGATGAATTACACTAAAAAGCATCCCTTTGGCAAAAGTTACGACAGACAAAACAGAGACGAATAGGTTCCTCATGTAGTAAAGTCAATAAGTTTCAAAAGATGAAATGATGTAGTTACAAATAGCTACCGTAAGCGAAATCAATTTCAAAATAAGAAAGTGAGAAGAACCAGAAGTTTAGACTAAGAGTTTGTAAAATTCAATTGTGAGGAATAAGACCAGCAGGGAGTGTCTACAGATACAGGAGATACCAGCTTCTGCACTTTCTCTTTTCTGTCCCCAATCAGGCGAGTGTTAAAGAGAGAAAAAAAAAATACTCCAACTATGTCCTAACTCGTTTCTGTATACCACAATATTGCTCTTACAATCACCTGTGAAATGTAATCCTGTTTATAAAAGATTTTGAACAGACATTGAGACAACACACCCTTGTCTCAGACCCATTTTCCCCGAAAACTAGTCACTTTTCCGCCTACATGTAATACAAGATGCTTAGGTTTCACCATACAAACTTCTAATAATTCTTAACAACTTATTTTCTATGCCATATACTCTCAAAGCCCCTCATATTACTTCTCTGTCATCTCTTAATTTTCCTCTATGTAATCTCAAACAATTTGCATAATTGTTCCATTACAAAAGCATGGTCCAAGCACTCTCTTCCTCAATTCAACCCACAATATTCATACTTCCTAGATACGATACAACTAATCTCATTTGCCTTCCTGTGTAATCTAAGTAAGGTTATGCTCTCATAACTTTGCATCATCCTTATTATTTAACTTTATACTGTACACAATGGAAAAATGATACATGTCGCATATTCCTTTACAATGACTCCCTCATCCAGAAATACCTTAACAACCAGTGTCACTCAAACAATCAAATTATAACCAACATATTGTTAAATCTCTTGAAATCCAAATAACCCCAGGTGCTTTTCTATACTTTGACCTCTTAATTGCCCTTTTTATCATTAAAAATCACTCCCACAAGTATTCTTAGGCTTTCACAACCTATTCAAGTCTTGTTTTATTCAATTCTGTTTCTCTCCTACCATATAAGATAGGAAGTCTTCACTTGCCTCTGTTTATTCTAAGATTTATTTGTTCATTAACATTACTCTCTGTATTTACTTCACTGTATAAAAACTATCATTCTCATTAGATTTTTTGTTCACCTTTGAAATCTATTTTCATATCAGGCCATCTCTGTCATTTTCAATTCCTTCCTGACTACCCTATCCAACCTCATGGAAGTTTGCATATGATCTCTTTTATCACATAACTACTGTACACCTAAAATAATCTTTTTTAACTCCCTTAAATATATCTCATCACCAACTCCATATTACGGTAAAGGCTCACAATACAAAATTAATTGGTTCCGTAACGGATTACGTACCGTGATTTTTTTGCATTGTGAGTCGCCTTTTACATGTAAATAGCCTAATTTGTTCCAAGCCCTACAAAAATACCGCACTAAATGTTTATAATAAGGCTAAATTCCACTAAACTCAATGAAATACAACCATTTGGATCATTCAATAATAACAAAACCATTAATAACCAGTAAAGTACATGTATAATTAGAGCAGACAGTACAATGCAAAAATAAATGGAAAATACAGTAACAAAAATGTGGAACCTTACCTTTGGAGTAAGGCGATGTCCGAGAGCAAATTGGCAGAAAATATTAACAATTGGCAGAAAACATAAATATTTAACTTTACAAAACAGATTAATAAATGGCAGAAAACATTAACATTTAATGTTAGGAAACATCATAACAAATGGCAGAAAATATTAACACTTAACTTTATGATAAGAACAGCAGGGAGTGTCTACAAATACCAGCTTCTGCATTTTCTCTTTTCAGGTGAGTGTTAACTGCAAAAAAAAACTACTCCAAACTATGTCCATAACTCTTTACTGTATCCAACAATTTTCCTCCTAATTTTTTTTTTTTTTGCCTTTTTTAATTTTGTATTTTTTACTTTATGTTTTGTATTTTCTAAATACAATCATTTTCTGCATCACTGCCACTTTTCTTTCTTTTTGGATCACTTTCTGGTTCCTCTTGGCCGATTAGTACCAAAGGCATCTTTAAAAAAATATTAATTAAAGGAAGCTTGTTTCTGCCAGCTTCTTGATGTTCCTGATATGACTCAAGCAAACGACATTAAGCTGCTCAAGACGACGACATGTGTAAACTTTTTCTGGGTGTCTCTTTTCTACAAGAGTTGCCATTTTATGGTAGCCAGCTAGACCCTCCTTAATTTCTGCCATCGTCAGTGGGTCATGCTCCTTCTCCTCCTCGCCGCTAGAGAACTGTTCCTGAACGACGTTCAGTTGCATGGCCTTCAACTACGTCCGTCGTAAGTTCCTATTTGTGCTCCTCGAGAAACTCCTTAATATCACCCTCATCGACTTCCAGACCCATGGACATCCCGAGTCTAACGATTTCGGCAGCCTCAGATTGAACATGTTCAGGATCAACAACTTTTTCGGCATCAGCTTCAGCTTGGCCTACGTTGGAGCCCTCAAAATCTTGTGCGGAGACTGCATCAGGCCATGGCTTCTTCCATGAAGAGTTCAAGGTGTGCCTCAAACCTTGTATCGGTGGGTCTGAGGCATATGACAACATCGAAATGCTCCTTCTGAAATTCACGAAGGGTGAGATTTGTACCCTCAGTGATTTCAAAACATCTCTTGAAGAGATATTTCGTGTAGCGCTTCTTGAAGTTCAAAATCGCTTGCTAGTCCATGGGCTGGAAGAGAGGGGTGGTGTTATAGAGAACCTTGGCGAACGAATACTCCTATAGGATATCTTCCTCGAGGCCAGGAGGGTAAGCAGGGGCACTGTCAAACACCAGCAGGCATTTCAAGGGAAGGCACTTCTCTTCCAAATATTTTTTCACAGATGGGACAAAACAAAGGTTTACCCACTCAGTGAACAAGGTTCTTGTTACCCAGGCTTTTGTATTAGACCTCCGCATCACTGGAAGCTCCTCTTAAGCTTTTTGTGGGCCTTGAAGGCTCGAAGACTCTCTGAGTGATAAACCCGCAGGGGTTTCACCTTACAAACCTCACTGGCATTTACACAGATTGCAAGGGTAAGCCTGTCCTTAGTAGGCTTATGCCTAGGTAGCCATGGCATTCTCTTCCAGAAAAGCCCAGTTTCGTCACAGTGGAAGACTTGCTGGGGACTGTAGCTTTCCTGGAAAGTCAACTCATCTAACGTCTTAACAAAGTCTTTGGCCGCTTTCGTGACCGAGCTGGCAGCCTCCCCATGCCACACCACCAAATGAATGGCAGACCGTCTTCCAGAAAAGCCCGGTTTTGTCACAGTGGAAGACTTGCTGGGGACTATAGCCTTACTGGAGAGTCAACTCTTCAAATGTCTTAACATAGCCTTTGGCCGCTTTCGTATCCAAGCTGCCAACCTCCCCATGCAGCACCACCGAATGAATGTCAGATTGTCTCATAAATTTTTCAAATCAGCCATGAGAAGCCTTGAACTCTAGGCGTGCCTGCTTTGATGTCCCTTCTTCTGCGTCGTCTTTGGCCTGAGCAAGTACGAGATCACTGAAAATAGCACTGGACTTCTGGCACATTATAGTCGCAGTGATCGTGTCTCCAGCAATTTCTTTGTCCTTAATCCAAATAAGCAGCAGTCTCTCCATCTCATCATGGACGTGGCTCCTATTGCTGGAGAAAACAGTCATGCCCTTAAAAAGTGTTGTTGCTTTGATGGCTTCCTGGCTTCCTTCTGTTTAAGTCAAGTTCCAATCGTAGACAGATTTCAGCCATATTGCTTAGCGATCACACTCAACCACATGCCAGCCTCGTACTTCTTAATACAGGTAGTCATCGACTTACGATAGAGATAGGGACCGAGAGATGCGTCGTAAGTCGATTTCATCATATGTCGAACTAAAAAAGTGGTTTCCGTAGATTTACTAAGAAGCGTTATGATTTGGCAATAATCTCGATCATATTTTATCAATATTTTCTTACTGTCTATCATTATTCCATTTTCTTGTTTCATAGGATATCATATGCTCTATTAATGCATTCCTGTATTCTATTTTTCAATTTTGGAAGCATTTTACCAATCGAGAAGTACTTAAAATTTTCTTTATCTTTGGTTATGATCAGCTGATCTGAAAGTGCCGCTACCTACCGTAGCAAAATACAACATACATACGTATGGCATATTTTTTTTTTATAATTTCTTAACTTATTAGAAATATCTTCATGATAAATATTATATCAGCGCCAATATGTTACACGAAATCAGTTTCCTTACAGTTCATATTATCATTAGATATAATGCAAAATCGTTGTAGCTCTTTCTGTGTGTGTGTGTGTGCGCGCGCTCACTCTTGCAATCCCATACGGGTACAGTGAACCCTCGCTACTTCGCGGTTCGACCATCGCGGATTCACCACTTTGCGGGTTTTTTCCATAACCCATATATATATACATATCGCGGATTTTCCGGAAATTTAGAAAATTCCGCGATATCTGAAGACCCCAAAAACGATATTTCGTTACCTGTAATTCCATTAATACTGTAATTAGTAATATCTGCTCTTACTGATTGTTCATTGCATTACATATGATATATAATTCAGCACAGAAAGAAATAAAACACGAAAAGAGAATGTGATCATACGATAATTCAGTACTGTATACAGTACGTAGTAAAATTAAATCGAACATGAAACGCAAATCAAATGCAGTCATACCATATTAGAATGGTGTAAGGCTGCTGATGGCTACTACTGTACTACAAATGTAATGGATGTGCTTCTTTTCCATGAATCTTTTGTATGTATACGTACGTAGTACTGCATCCAATAATATTCTATACTGTATGTGTACACTAAATGAGTTTGTTTCTTCATTATGATCAGAGATGAACGTAAACAAAACATTGGTTGCCATTTTTTATTGTGCTTTTTAGCGTGTTTAGGAAACGCATGATATAAAATCGCCTTTAATATTTGTGCCTGTTTTAGTTTAGGGTACTGTAGTACATGCATTAAGTGTTCTGTACATTAAAGGGTAGTTTGTTAACAGTACTACGTACAAGGGAAGGTTTTAAAAGTCCGAATATACATGTTAAATAAATAGATAAATATGGTGTCACTACTTTGCGGATTTTCACCTATCGCGGCCGGGTCTGGAACCTATCTACCGCGATAAACGAGGGTTCACTGTAGTTCATTATTAAGGCTATATACAGTATTCAATTTTTAGTTCAATATTAAGCCTTCATATTTCTTTAGACATTGTTGTGTTTAATTGTGGTTTATTAAAGCACGTTTATATTCTATTTTTCAATTTCTTGATCATATCAATAATCAACAAATACTTTTGACTTACTTGCAGTTGGCATCAGCTGATCTCAAGGTCATGCTGCCGCATTACGATTATGCGCACATATAGTACAAATAACATTGATTTATATAATTTTCTTGACATTCAAAATCTCTTCATAATGAATATTACAACAGTGCCAATATGTTATAGGGTATCACATTTTCCATACATTTCGTTTAAAGACCTTATTATCAATTATATAAGGAATACGCATCTCTCTCTCTCTCTCTCTCTCTCTCTCTCCGTATTTTTATTTTCAATTCAGTTAAATCTTCACATTTCTTCGAAAATTTTCAAAAAATTCTTTAAATCATTATTCGATGTTTCGATTATGGGAATAGTAACACATCGGAAGGAAATCACTTGATTTTCCTCTCGCCTTAAACACTAAAACACTTGATTTTGTTACTCAGTGTTTCGATGATGGAAATGCTGCAATAAGATTACTCGGTAACACAATAAAAGGAAATCATTCGGTTTGCCAGCGCGCTTTCGCCAGATACATGACGTCACAAGACACGTGCCGTAAATTCTACGAAGAATGATTTGCAAAATATGTAAATTCATTTTCTTTTTTCTTGCAAGAAATTAAAAGAAAATACTAACTTACTAAGCAAAAGTATTTAATTCTTATAATGTAAAAGGAACTATATTATTTTCAATAAAATATTTGTCCTATTAGTATACTTTCTTTAGATAAATATCGATCAATTATCAGAGATTACATAAAACTAGTGTACAGTCAAATTTACACTACATAGTACTCATGACAACCGATACATACCTGCAAAATACTTTGTATCGTTACTTAATATTTTGATAATGGGAATACTAATACTAATCATAAGCCTATTGGAAGGAAATCACTGTACTGTATTGCCTGGTCGCTCTCCGCCGGTAATATGACATCATTAGGCATACAATACAGTATGAACTTGACAGATATTAAAACTTTTCTTAATGTATTTTTTACTGAAAATAGATACTGTATACTAACAATAAAAGAAAATAATAATTTACCAAGATAAATAAGTTTATTTTTATACAAGAAAATAGATTATTTTAAAGCAAATATTTGTCCTATTTCCGATACTTATGACGTCATCATCCAGAAAAAATCGTCGTAAAGTCGAACCGTCATAAGTCGCAGAGGTCGTAAGTCGAGCACTACCTGTACAGTAATCTCCATCTTTGTCTCCATAGAAAGCATCCTCTACTTCTTTCCCTGCAAATCAGCAACTTTCTTGGGACCCATGGCTAATAACAAACGAGATGAATAAGGCAACATGATACAGTTCAGTACATAAAAGATTGAAAGCGAAATCACCAACACGAATTCAATGTTAACAATTGTGCTATTGAAACGAAACGAGAGAGAGATGCCGCTACGTAGATGCATAATAGGATAGATACTAACCAATAGGAGAGCAGGCCTGTATGGTGGTAACTAGCATCAGAGTAGGGAAATAACCAACGGGAGCGTGGGAGGATGGTGGCGAGTTTACGGCTGACGGCACATGAATTTTGAAATTAGTCTCTTCGGTCGGGCAAATCGCGTACCGTACTTCGTTTCATAGCATAAAGCATTTTTTGCAATATGATTCGGAAAATCTTTCCATCTTGTTTCCCAGCATGAAAATTTCGTATGCAGATGCTTTCACATTGAGAGTAACGCTGTATTTTTAATTCTAAACACAATCCTTGCCATTTTCATGACCAAATCATGGAGTTCTACAAAATCTCTATTTCTTTACCACAATCCTAATAATAAAAATTTGGAAATAATTTGTACTTTTCCCTACCTAATACAAACCTGTAGTTATTTATATGGATAATCTTTTGGCAAAGCTGGAAGGTAGCCAATAGACTAAAAAGTGTGCGGTGGCAACCCTACCAAACCACTGTTGTGGGTAGGTAGGTGGTGGCTGTGGGGTACCCAGGCCACCTATCTCCATTCACAGCTCGCAGAGCTGCCTCACTTTTCATTTGCTGGCAGGACTTACAAGGGGACAGGGGATGGTGGGACAATTTATATAAATAACTACTGGTTTATATTTAGGGGAAAATACAAATTACTTCCAAATTTGTTATTTGTTCCTTCACTAACAACTTTTATTTATATGGATGTGAGTGAGTCATCCATAGGTGGAAATCCGACTTCTGGCTTGGTAATTGACCAGTGTTTTCCTATTACAGTATTAGACTGTATCGAAGGATAAACCTTGACAGCTTGCTAATAATTCACAGTGTGAGTCGTATTGTGGCCTGAATAATCTGTGATCTTGTGGAAATAGCATATGAACGTCTAGGTAAGAGCACTAGAGTTCTTAAACAGGAATATTACATACTGTATATAGACGTTTCCCAATGTTTACCTCCTACGCAGGAAACATTGGGACGTGAACGAGTATAACTAGTTATTGTCTAGACTAGGATATTATTATTATTATTATTACAAGCTAAGCTATAATCCTAGTTGGAAAAGCAAGGGCTCCGACAGGGAAAAATAGCCAAGTGAGGAAAAGAAACAAGGAAATAAACAAACTACAAGAGAAGTAATAAATAATGAAAATTAAATATTTTCAAAGCAATAACATTAAATTATATCTTTCATATATAAACTATAAAAACTTCAAAAAGAGGAGCGTGCACGAGTGTACCTTCAAGCCAGAGAACTCTAATCCAAGGGAAATGGTTCTCATCTGCAGAGGTTGAGGGCAGCTTGCAGAAGGACCCAAGGCATTCTTTCCCAAGAGAGAGGAAGATGAAGAAAGGAAAAGCCACACATACTTTCCTTCATCCCAGACTTAACCCGGGTAATCAATGCCCTCAACCAACTGCTACTTGTCCAACAAGGAGCCAGAGGTATTCTTAAACCACAGGCCCGATAGAGAACGTATCAAGCCTCCTGTGGGTAACGTCTTTGAGGTAATGGGCAGGGAAGCAATTTTGACGCTTCCACATGCCCACTTGCAGAACTTGTGATACTGAGAAGTTACGTTTAAAAGCCAAGGACGTACTGATCCCCCTGACATCATGAGCTTCAGGTCTTCAATCTTGAGGAGAGTCATGTTGGGCGATCGGGAGATATGAGTACACCCATGTACAGTTAGAATAAAAAGAACGCCGACACTCAGGGGAAATCTCTCGTCAGATGTCTCTAATGTTCTCATGACAAAACAGACAACGAGTTGCTCCTCTTACTACTGCTACAAAATGGGCGGAGCCTTCTCCAACCTTGGTAAATCTAAGACAGTAGAGAGAGAGAGAGAGAGAGAGAGAGAGAGAGAGAGAGAGAGAGAGAGAGAGAGAGAGAGAGAGAGAGAGAGAGAGAGAGAGAGAGAGAGAGAGAGAGAGAGAGAGAGAGAGAGAGAATCAAATGGTTTGAGCTTACTCTAGTTGGTGAAGTAATGTAACAACACATAAACTCCTTTTTAGACATTTATGCATATCAAAATATTGTTTGTTATTATTATATTATGTTTCCAATAGAAATGATTGTATTATGCTCCCAACGCTTATCGTTATTTTTCAAATTCTAGATTGACTGCTAAGAACTACTTCAAGTTTATAGGTATTCATTGAATGCAACATTTTGTAATACGTGAGGATACTTTTTTGTAAAATATTTCCCAAATTATTCAGATTCAGGGGTATGCGCCGTTTCAGTCTTTAGACTCTAAGCCACTTTCCTTTTATTCATCATCTATATTACATTCCCATTGTTGACCTTTGTCATCTCACCGTATGCTATCTTGGCCTTGAAGGATTAGCATTGACATTTGAACTAAAATCTTAAACATATGTAGTAAAATCTTTACTACATTGCTAATTCAATCTTTATCGTAAGAGCTTTATTCACTTGATAATTATCGAAACTAAATGGCAAAATTGGAGATAGTTATTACAGGATATAAATAACGGGATTATTTTGTTAGAATCAAATGCTTATCCAAATAATGGGTGATTTTTGGGGAAAATAACTATAATTGCTTTTGGGTAGGTGGAGGATTTGCTTCCTTAAGGATCCGTATACCAACATTTGTCCGGCTGCATATAGTTTGATCATTATATTTTATACTCCTCTATATACCTTAAATGCTCTGTAGGAGAATTCAACCAGTTGCTTTAAAACGACTAAGATATTTTCATTAAATGGGATAATGATAGAGGAATGGGATATATATTGTATAAAAAATCTGAGGGGCACCACTTATTCATGGAAGCATGCTTCACAATGCAATTTTCTTTTACTTCGATGGAGATTGTGAAAACTAAGATAGTGGAAAATGAAATACAGATCTCCAAATGCCTTATTCTGGAATCCAGCTAATGAATATCTTGTCTTGGTGTCACACAAATACCACATAGTTCCAAGTTGGAATGGTCAAGTGAAGGTGTTTCTGCTGCCGCTTGAGAGAGATTTCTTTTATGGAGGCACAGTGAGAAGCAAAGAACCAAAGTTGATGCCCTAAGACGAGCACCAAGGCAGAAAGGCATTAATTTTAAAGATAAATTTGATAAATAAATGAATAAATAATGATAGAAAGAAACACAAATATTAAATAATGAATCAGGAGATAGAGGAAGAAGCTCAGGAAATAGAATCTGAAGAATGAGAGAAAATATTTAGGAATCCATGAGTATCGCTCCTCAGCTGTATGAGTTAGTTTTTAAAAGGACAATCAAACTTTTATTTCCAAGATATTTTAATATTTGGTTTTTCCTTTCTCCTACTCACGGCACCAGCTGTAGAATTGTGGTTTAACTAATACCCTGATAGGCTGAGGAGCTGGTATGGATAGCTTTTGCTCGAACAACCCGAACTAGAGCTTCACGGATAGTAATGCATTTTTCGCTTGTTAAGCGCCCATCTACCTTGCGTAATTTACCCGGTCAAGAGACCTACATCTAGCACCCCATAGCTGGGCTAATTCGGGCACTTGTTTACTGTAAATAAGGACTTTATCATACAAAGCTAAGCCTATTTTAATCAAGATTATAAGACCTTTGTGCATGAAATTGATAAGAAGTTGGTTTGATCTCAAAGCTGTTTAATTTCGCAAGATAAAGCTACTAGCAATTATATAATCATTTATAACTTACAATCAGTGTATTAGAATGGGGAATCATTTCGTGCTTATGCCATCTATTCGTGTATATTTTCAGGAAAAATTATAGGAGAATTCATTTTGGGAAAATAGGTATATCATAGTTTCATGACAATTTCTGAAAATCATGTCGTTCTGAGACTGATTTGTCAATAAAACAAATTTTTTAAACCCTTTGCCAGAATGTGATAGGGTCCTCATCTTCCTAAATATAAGTTATTTTCGATACGAAGTAATAAATTCTGATTTGCAGTCATCAGTATCTATTATATCCATCATCGATTATCTATTATGCAAAGTTAATACTTAAATTTCGTTACTTATCGACCTTCCATCAACAGCAGCTATTTTATTCTACTGCTGCTATATTTTACAAATAAACTAATAATGAATTAGGTTAGCCAAATTTACTAGAACATTGACGGTTATCAAATAATCTCAGGTAATGATACAGGCTGTATCATGAGTCTACAAGCAGCCTGTCTCCACAACCCCTAAAACAGAAATGACTTTCCTATTTGCTGTGTCGGAATGGCCGGGGCAGGGGGGTTGAGGGAGACCCCCCCCTTTCCCTGGAAAGTGTCTACTTGGTCCCTCTTACGAAAAAAGTAGCAATTGAAAAATAATAGTATATATATATATATATATATATATATATATATATATATATATATATATATATATATATATATATATATATATATATATATATATATATATATATATATATATATATATATATATATATATATATATATATATATATATATATATATATATATATATATATATATATATATATATATATATATATATATATATATGTGTGTGTGTATGTGTGTGTTTAGTATTTGTATTGAAAAGTTGAGACGTCGAATGATTATACATAATTGAAATATGGCAACTCGATTTGTAACATTTGTATACTTTTGCTAACAAAGACGGCCCTTTACTGTCTGATTCGCTAAAGTTTGAGAATGCTCCGCCCATTTCGTAGAAGTTGTAAGAAGAGCAACTCGTTGTCTGTTTTGTCATGGGAACAGTAGAGACATCTGACGAAAGATTTCCCCTGAGTGTCGGCGTTCTTTTGATTCTAACTGTACTTAATAGGGAGTTCCTTAATCCCCTCTGGAAAGGGAACCAGCCTGAAGCTAGAGGAGGACATTGTTGAAGGAGTTGAATCCTCACTTGCTTTCGAAGTTGTGACCTTAGCACGTGACACTCGTCAACACTGCAGGTTTACTCACCGTAGAAGGCGATTTTTGCGCGACTGCCCGCGACTCACACTTGAATGTGCCCGACGGTACGTGAATTGCGCGCAAAAGTAACAACTTCGCGAGCATGTGAGCGAGGAGGAGGATGCCTCTCAGGCTCTTGTGCAGCTGTAACACCCTGTACACCCACTGGAGGAGGAGATGGGAACCTCCGATTGGGGGCAAAGCACTGCGTTGGTGAGTATTGTGGTACAGCAGAACTCCTAGGAGAGGGCTCAGGCGAACGCTTACAAAAGACACTCCAGGCTTTGAAAGGTGCTGGAGGTAGTCTTGAAAGAGGCTTTTCATTAAGTTGGTCTTTAGGATGTCCTTGTCCAGTCAGAGGTCGTTTAGGAGAAGGATAAGATGTAGTGCGACTCTCAGATGGAGAGCACGCACTCTAAGTCGTCCTCGCAGAGAGGATCTTCTTAATCGTGAACTAAAGCGTTTAGTGCATGATCGTGAGCACTTTGCTCCTGATTGTCAATGATCATGTGATATTGAGCGTCTAGTCCTTGATCATGAGCATCTTGCCTGCAATCGTGATCATCTCACTCGTGAGTGTAATCAAAGCGCTCTTGATCATGAGCGTTTAGCTTGCAACCGTGAGTGTTTGCGTTGCGAACGTGATCTTCGTGATCGCGAAAATTTAACATGAGATCTTAAGCACGTAGCTCGTGGTCGAGAACGTGAGAGTGAAGCTCGTGATCTTGAGCGAGAGCGTGAAGCTCGTGATCTTGAGCGAGAGCGTGAAACTCGTGATCTTGAGCGTGAGTGTGAAACTCGTGATCTTGAGCGTGAGCGTGAAACTCGTGATCTTGAGTGTGAGCATGAAACTCGTAATCTTGAGCGTGAAACTCGTGATCTTGAGCGTGAAACTCGTGATCTTGAGCGTGAAACTCGTGATCTTGAGCGTGAAACTCGTGATCGATAAGAATATTTCCTTGAAGACAAATGCCAAGACAACGATGACCTACGGTCTTGTTGCCATAAGCGCGTAGTGCTTGAATGAGAGCGTCATTGGGAAGAACGCTGAGATCACGAGCAATCTCTATGATCTATTGAACACTGTAATTAACATTCTAAAGGTAAACGCAAACTTCATGAGAGTGACTGTCCGAAGGACGAGGTGTAGTCTCTCATCCTGGCGATTGGCGAGTAGGTGGAGTGCTAGCCATACGAAGATCATCTTGGCCAACCTCAGCACCTGGCAACGGTGGCACGCACGAGCTGGAACCTTTTCTGTGGGAGGAAGGATTAGGGTTAGGCAACGATGTCGTCCCAAGATTGTGAGATGGGACATCGTCAGCAGGAAGCCGTTGGAGAGGCGAACTGGAATGGTTATGACGTCCGCGCTTGGAAGGGCCAGGAGAGGGCAAAAGGTGAACCTCACACATGTCCAGAGCGAAAGGTGTTGAAGCCACAGAGGACGGGTCTCTCCTTACGCCACGCTGATGAAGTTACAGAAGCGTCTCCTTTGAAGGGGGAGCTGAAACAATCCCAAGGACGGCAAAGCCTGAAGAACATCTGCAAGGGATAAAGGCTCCCAGCGTCTGGAGGTGAAGATGCTTCACTAGGGGACACCAACCCCTCCATAAACCAGAGGTTGCCAAGGAGTTAGTCAGTCTACGCTCCTACTTGACCGTTCCTTTTGAGTAAGACGGGCGAAGAGGAGCTTCGGAAAGAGATCTGGGAGTACGAGAAGAAGCCTGACCTCTTTTCCCGTAGGTGGAAGACCCAGGGAGAGAAAGGTCGTTTGACTTTCTTCTTCCTGCGATGCCCAAATTTCTCCCACTGGGAGAAAGGCCATTCACGACACTCTTCACAGGGTGGACCCTGCTCACAGCAATGCCCCTGGAAAATCAAACACAGCAGATGGGGACCTGTGTTGACAAAAAATATGAAGGTATCATAATGGCGACCTTTGCGGCCTGGACATATTCGCATGGGAGCGTCCAGAAGGAAAACCCACACAGCTGTAAAAGAAAAAAAGCGCGTAAAGCAAAGTTTGGTAAGTCTAATAGCTCAGCCTTGGGAGAGGGAGAGAGCGGACACGTCCGATCCCTACTAGCCAAAAGAGAAAAGTGAAGCACCTCTGCAAGCTGTGAGTATAGATAGGTAGCTGGTGTACCCCACAGCCACCTCCTACCTACCAACAACAGTGGTTAGGTATGGTTGCCACCTTGCTCTTTTTAGTCTATTGGCTACCTTCCAGATTCGCCAAAGGATAATCCATATAAACAATGTAAGATTTGTTAGTGAAGGAACAATTATGTTTTTTCTACATTTTATCTAACTTTTAACTTCCCCAAAAAATTTAAAAATAAAAGGATAATCATACAAGACACTTGATAATCCTGAACTTTTGAAAAGCCTCGACAGTTGTGAGGCTTCTTAATCCAGCATCAAAGAATTTTGTCTCCTCTGATGTCAAAATGAGATCGAACGGGCTATTAATGATCTGATTTCTATTATCATTTGCTGATCATCTCATTTTACTTTCCCATCATTATGCCTATATTATGAGATCGGATGCCTAATACACCCTCTGACAGCATCAGGCATGGTTTATAATTTAGCACAGGGTATTTACGATTAAATGCGCTTGCAATCATTAACCACAGTTAATGGCGTTGGGTCTAACCTTTGACTAAATAGTACAACTACAAGACAGCAGCTTCCACAATTACTGGCAATGGACCTAGCATTTTGCTAAGGCACCAGACTACAAGGCAGCATCTGTCCTTTAGTCACTTTCTACGACATGCAGAAGATACAAGGGGCAGTAGATACATGTGAAAACCTACCTGAACCACTGATTCATTAACTTTTCCATACGCAACGGAATTGAAAACTGATATTTGCACACAACATACAAAAAACTTTAATAAATATAAGGGGTCTGTGAAGAAACAAGTTAATTTCTAAAATGTATGACTGATGAAATAAGAAGAAAAAAAGACAGATGACTCAATTAAACATAGAACACTTAGTTAAGACCATAAGGCAAAATTCAGCCTCAATTTACACTTACCCTGAACCAATCTCACTAATTTTTTCAAAAACGGATTCAGGATGTTCTGGCGAGCATAGTAGTTTAAGTTTTCCCAACACTTCTTCGTCACTGAGTTTGGCTTTTCTACGTACCTGAACAGTTAAATAAAAATAAATAAAAGATATCAATGCATTAACATCTATATTACTGACTAGCAAGAACAACTTACCTTATTAATGGTATAATACATACAAAATATACAAAAACCTGAATGTTCCAGTAGGTACACACAAACAATTATGTTTGTCAAACAGAAATTATTCAGTGCTTCATTCTCATAATTTAGTTAAGAGTTCCATGCTAGGGGTCTTCATTGTGTGACATGGTACTATTACATTCAATGAATCTTATGCAAATGACATTCACTTCTCCTTTCAAAAATATCACTGACTCTCAATGAATTGACTACAAAGAATATTATTAAACTATATCCTGGTAGCTGAAGAATGAAGTCTTACAACTGACATAATTAATCAAAATCTGACTCATGCCCAACTCAATAAAAAGTAGTATATAATTTAAAAAGCAAAGCAATTCTTAAAGGTTAAGACAGAAAAACTTGTGAATTGAAAATAAAAATTCCAAGTTAATCTTTTTAAATAGTTTAATGTCTAAATAAATACTTTCAAGTAATAAAACATAAAAACAAAATTTTGATAGCTTTAAAAAATAATTATGAGTCCTTAAGTCACAAAAAAGCATAAGCAGTCTTAATTGTCCTGCCCTATTGCAGTACTGAGATTCTATGGCAGTGTATGGCAATACAAGCATGTGGGTACACCAAATATCCTTTGTCTTTCAGTTCTGTTGACTCTAAGTTGTTTGGTATTTTGTGAGTTACAGAGGAAGATCTTTAGAAACTTTATATCCATTCTTGTAAATTAATAAATGATGTGTTCTGGCCTTGCTTTGCATTCCTGAAAGGGTTGTCTAAGGAATTTATTGCTGGGCAAGAATGATCCTAATTCTTTGTATAACATGGCAGGGACAAAAATGTGTTTTGAATTACCAGTGTGAACAGTTCCTATTATGAAGAAATATTTTCAGTTCTCTTGGGGGTAAGATTGCTCATCCCACTAAACCTATTACAAAGCTTGCGGGAGATGACAGTAATGAGCTTCATAGGTTTTTTCTTATTTCAATTTTCTTATACAATCTATGAAGCTAGCTACCCTTTCAGCAAGGGCAGTGATCATAGCCTAACCTGGACTGTTTCAACTACTGAAGTTATGCCAGTCAATTTTGATGTACCAGACAGTTAGGGTTTAGTTGGTCCCCAGTTGATAGCCTGTCCTCATTCCTCACTCTTAAATTAATTCAATTTCAAGAACTTTTATAGCAAAATCTTTGCATTTCTGTGATGAATTACAGCATCTTCGTCTGTCAGGGAGATGGTCAAAAAAAGAATCAGCACATATCAATTGCCAAGAACTCTTGACGGTGCTCTAGGCCATTCAGCCCCGAAGTCTCATGTAATGGGGAAGTACGTGGCATTTTTTTTAGAAAACACAACAGCACTGGCTTACATTTGTAACCCAGGGGGAATCGGGTTGTAATCTCTGTTTGGAATATAGGAAGTACTCTTTTCTAGGATGAATGAGGGGAATAAGTCTTCTATCTCAGATTATTCTTAAGAAGTTGAATGTATTAGCACATCAGTTAAGCAGAAGACAGCAGATACCAAAAAATGAACGGCCTCTCCTTTAGTGTGTCAAGAGATTTTGCGTTGGTAGAAAAGACCAGAAGTGGATATGTTTGCAACCTCTCTCTAGAAGAAAATAGGCGTATTTTGCTTTCCACTACCAAACCCATTAGCATGGAAATTAAATGCCTCTGTTCTCAATGCTTTGAGAAGTGATAACCAAGTTCAGGGTATGGTGGCTCCTTTTTGGTCCCAGAGAGAATGGGGTCTCTGAAGAGTGTCCAAGGAAGTTGGTTGCCTGACAGGACAGATTTTGAGATCAGGTCAGCCCTAACCCCATATATTACATAATAACTGCATGGAAAGTGTCTACTATACTCTCTAAAAGGATACAATAACTGAATACAATACAAGCAGTTTTGTACTCTAATTGGAAAGAGAAAAAAAAATTATTATTACAATTGGTCCCTAATATTTACACAGGTTAGTTTAGGTTGCATAAAATCAAAAACTATGCGATAGCCTCTTAACAGCAATGCCAGATACCTATTTCCTTGTCACTGAAAAACACAAGTTTGGGTAACTTAGCCTTGCAAAAAAAGACACAAGCAAAAGTAACCACATTCATATAACATAACAGTGAATATAGAAAAGTACCTTAACAGAAAAAGGCAGCTGTCAAGAACTTGAAAATTCTTCTTTAAAACAGTATCAGTCTCCTAAACCAGTCTATTATTTTCTGTCATATGAAAGTGAATCCACACAGTACTATTGCTTTCATGTCTTTTGTCTAGTATGATATAGATGACTTGAAGTGCTTTCTTTATATCTACTATGACCTCAAGTTCTCTCTTCCAACGATACTGATACTGTTATATATTGTAACCCCTTGTGTCATAATGACTTTTATTTCTTCCCAGTTAAGATGTCCTTTAAATTAGTTAAATAAATGTTAGCTTGTATTAAATGTTATATAACATAATACAGTGGGGAGGAAGCAAAATACTCTAGTTTCACTAATATTAAGGTGCAGCTATTCCTCAGTGTTTTACTTTGTATTCATAAGTTTTGTCAACAGTACTAAAAAATGATATTTTAATTATAAAATATATTTTTGAATATACTTACCCGGTGAATATATAGCTGCAACTCTGTTGCTCGACAGACAAAAAACTGTACAAAAAAAACTCGCCAGCGATCGCTATACAGGTTGCGGGTGTGCCCATCAGCGCCAACTGTCGGCCAGATACCAAACTCCATGTAAACAAAGACTCAATTTTCTCCTCATCCCACTGCGTCTCTATTGGGGAGGAAGGGAGGGTCGTTTAATTTATATTCACCGGGTAAGTATATTCAAAAATTTATTTTATAATTAAAATATTATTTTTAAATATTTAACTTAGCCGGTGAATATATAGCTGATTCACACCCAGGGTGGTGGGTAGAGACCAGTTAAATATGTTTACATCTTATGAGCTAAGAGTTTTTATTTCATTTTAGAAGTTATCAAAATAACAAAAACAAAATAAATAGGTACCTGGTAAGGAAGTCGACTTAGACGATTACTCTGCCTTATAAGTACGTCTTCCTTACGGAGCCTCGTGATCCTCTTAGGATGCCGACAGACCCCTAGGAGCTGAAGTATCAAGGGCTGCAACCCATACAACAGGACCTCCTCAAACCCGTAATCTGGGCGCTCTCAAGAAATGACTTTGACCACCCGCCAAATCAACCAGGATGCGAAAGGCTTCTTAGCCTTCCGGACAACCCATAAAAAACAACATTTCAAGAGACAGATTAAAAGGATATGGAATTAGGGAATTGTAGTGGTTGAGCCCTCACCCACTACTGCACTCGCTGCTACGAATGGTCCCAGTGTGTAGCAGTTCTCGTAAAGAGACTGGACATCTTTCAAGTAAAATGACGCGAACACTGACTTGCTTCTCCAATAGGTTGCGTCCATTATACTTTGCAGAGATATATTTTGCTTAAAGGCCACGGAAGTTGCTACAGCTCTAACTTCGTGCGTCTTCACCTTAAGCAAAGTTCGGTCTCCCTCACTCAGATGTGAATGAGCTTCTCGTATTAACAATCTAATAAAGTCTGACCAAGCATTCTTTGACATAGGCAAGGATGGTTTCTTAACTGAACACCATAAAGCTTCAGATTGGCCTCGTAAAGGTTTAGTACGCTTTAAATAGAACTTAAGAGCTCTAACAGGGCATAAGACTCTTTCTAGTTCATTGCCTACGATCTCCGATAAGCTGGGAATATCGAAAGATTTAGGCCAAGGCCGAGAAGGCAGCTCATTTTTGGCTAGAAAGCCAAGTTGCAGCGAACAAGTGGCTTTTTCCGACGAAAATCCGATGTTCTTGCTGAAGGCATAATCTCACTGACTCTTTTAGCTGAGGCTAAGCATACCAGGAAAAGAGTCTTAAGAGTGAGATCTTTCAGGGAGGCTGATTGTAACGGCTCCAACCTGTCTGACATGAGGAATCTTAGTACCACGTCTAAATTCCATCCAGGGGTAGCCAAACGACGCTCCTTGGGGGTCTCAAAAGACTTAAGGAGGTCTTGCAGATCTTTATGTTGGAAAGATCTAAGCCTCTATGCTGGAAGACCGATGCCAACATGCTTCTGTAGCCCTTGATAGTGGGAGCTGAAAGGGATCGTCCTTTTCACAGGTATAAGAGAAAATCAGCTATTTGAGCTACAGAGGTACTGGTCGAGGATACAGAAACTGACTTGCACCAGTCTCGGAAGACTTCCCACTTCGATTGGTAGACTCTAATGGTAGACGCTCTCCTTGCTCTAGCAATCGCACTGGCTGCCTCCTTCGAAAAGCCTCTAGCTCTCGAGAGTCTTTCGATAGTCTGAAGGCAGTCAGACGAAGAGCGTGGAGGCTTGGGTGTACCTTCTTTACGTGTGGCTGACGTAGAAGGTCTACCCTTAGAGGAAGACTTCTGGGAACGTCTACTAACCATCGAAGTATCTCGGTGAACCATTCTCTCGCAGTACCTTGTTGACAATCTTGAACGGTGGGAATGCGTAGAGATCCAGATGTGACCAATCTAGGAGGAAAGCATCTATATGTATTGCTGCTGGGTCCGGGACTGGAGAGCAATAGATTGGAAGCCTCTTGGTCAGCGAGGTTGCAAAGAGATCTATGGATGGTTTACCCCAAGTGGCCCAAAGTCTCTTGCACACATCCTTGTGGAGGGTCCATTCGGTTGGAATTACTTGCCCTTTCCGACTGAGACAATCTGCTATGACGTTCAAGTCGCCTTGGATGAACCTCGTTACTAGGGAGATGTCTTGACCTTTTGACCAGATGAGCAGGTCCCTTGTGATCTCGTACAACGTCAGTGAGTGGGTACCTCCTTGTTTGGAGATGTACGCCAAGGCCGTGGTGTTGTCCGAGTTTACTTCCACCACTTTGCCTCGAAGGAGATACTCGAAGCTTTTCAAGGCCAGATGAACTGCCAACAGCTCCTTGCAGTTGATATGCATGCTCCTCTGACTCGAGTTCCACAGACCTGAGCATTCCCGACCGTCCAGTGTCGCGCCCCAGCCCAAGTCCGATGCGTCCGAGAAGAGAACATGGTGGGGAGTCTGAACAGCCAGGGGAAGACCCTCTCTTAGGTTGATATTGTCCTTCCACCAAGTCAGACAAGACTTTATCTTTCCGGAAATCGGGATCGAGACCGCTTCTAGCGTCTTGTCCTTTTTCCAATGAAAAGCCAGATGGTATTGAAGAGGACGGAGGTATAGCCTTCCTAGTGATACAAACTGTTCCAGGGATGACAGCGTCCCCACCAGACTCATCCACAGCCTGACTGAGCAGCGTTCCTTCTTCAGCACCTTCTGGATGGATAGCAGGGCTTGATCTATTCTGGGGGCTGATCGTCTTGTTGTTCAGCAACGTCCTCATCAGATAGTTCCTCATCCGAAAACTGATGAGGAAACGGCAACGGAGTGGGCAACGTCTGGCTCACTGAGTCCGGTCGCACTGGTGCATGCGTGACGGAGCCGGACGCAACGTCATGGAACTGCTGCACAGTCTGTGAACTGTCAACAACCATGGGTGCGCGAGGAAGCACAGCGTCCACCCGAGACTGTCTAGACCGTCTGGGTTGTGCAGTCAACACCATACCGGGTTGCTGAGGTTGACGCACCGCGTCAAAACAAGTCACCTCTGATGGTTGTTGAACATCCTGAACGTCAACAACCACCTCCGAGCGTCGCTTAACGTCAACGTGCGGCTGGCAACCCACACTGGGTCGCATCGGTGGAGGAACCACCTCAACTGGTAGACGCGAGAAGGTTACCTCAGCGTCAACAGGACGCACAACCGACCGGTTGGAAGGTTGTTGGCCAGAAGGTTCGGCAGCAACCTTCTCCGCATTAAAGTCCTCTATCAAGGAAGCAAGCTTGGACTGCATGTCTTGCAGCAAAGCCCATTTAGGGTCTACGGAGCAGGTGCGGCAACAGACGGGGTTAGCGACTGAGGCGGTACCGCTTTCCATCCCTGAAAGCCTTGTTTATGCATGACATAATTGTACAGCAAAACTTCAAAGGCTCGAAAACAGCTGTGAAGTTGACCTGTAAAAAACTTGGAGCGTCTCCTGGCCAGGCGCCAGGGAGAGTCTACGAGATTTGAGAAGTCTATCTGGGCAGAGGCAGGAACTCCCAAGCCGAGAACTTCTCTCGTGTCATATCAGACTCTCGCTCTATAAGCCAGTTTAAAAGAAGGGAAAGCAAAGGCTGTATCCCCCAAACTCCTCCTGGTGATAAACCAGTCGCCTAGCAAACGTAAAGCTCTCTAGGAGAGCGAGAGAGCACTAGCTTATAAACAACGGCTTCGAAGTAGCTAGGCCTAGTGTAAGCTCTGACGTTTAGGCGAACGAGGAGCAGCAGTTACAAAAAGATCCGGACAAAGATCCTTAAAAATCAGCATGATTTAATTAAAGTCCATAGAGGGCTAAGCAGCTTTAGGCTCCTCTCCGTCTGACAGAGTCCTCAAGGGAATATCAGTAGGAGGGGGAACAGCAACTTCCTCATCTACAGGAACCTTGTCCGATAAAAGCTGAGTCTCAAGCAAGGGAGAGACCTACCGTGGTGGCAATGCTTTACAAGCAGAGTCCACACGCACTGGTGCATTAGTAGCGGACCAGGACGCAACGTCATGTAACTGCTTGACAGTCTGTGAACTGTCAACAACAACAGGTGCGTGAGGACGCACAGCGTCCACTCGAGACTGCTTTGACTGCCTAGACTGAGCAGTCAAAACAACTCTAGAATGCGGAGGTTGACGCACAGCGTCAAAACAAGTCAACTCCGATTGTTAGCGAACGTCCTGAACGTCAACAGGAGCATCAGCAAGTGGCCTAACGTCCAAATGTGGCTGAAAATCCACACGAGACCGCATCGAGTGTGGTTCTAAACAACCTGACTGACGTGACTTAGCTACGCCAACGTCAACAGGATGCACAAAGGAACGTTAGGTTGGCTGAAAGCCAGAATATCGATGAGATAAACGGCTAGACTCAACGGACTAATCGGCAGAATAGTCTTCCATAAGGGAGGCAAGCATATACTGCATGTCTTGCCGTACAACCCATTAAGGATCAACGGAAATGGTTGTGGTAAGAGACGAGGGTAACGTCTGTGACCGCAACACTTTGCCAACAAAAAAGACTCGGAGTCTGTGTTACGCTTTTGTTAGGCGGCGAGCCGTTTTCCGATGACTGCATAGGGTCAGAGCTGTCCTAATGGCTGCAACCAGGACGCTGGACCTGTCCTGAAAGGACTGACTTTCGCTTAAGGGCCTCGAAACCTTGTTACAGGTTTCTTATGCGAAAAGCCTTCGGATGACGAGGAGAAAAACGTCTCTCTCGCCTTATGGTAGGGGAGATCTTGGTAAGATACACCCGATACCATAGAGGGAAACGTCTGTTCGCTGATCAAGGCCTCTCGAACCCATAAGTCGTACAACATTATTTCTCCCCTGGGCTTGGGAGCTTGCAAGAGGTCCCGGACTAGGTGAACGACAGGCACGAACAGACGAACCCTCGGACGCAACACTGATAACACTTTGCGCAATATCACTTTATCACTTCGATTTTCTGTTTTGCACTTATTTCACTGAAATCGAAACTTTTACTGATTTCTACCTGAAGCATGCAATTCTACCCTCATCAAAAGGTAGTAATTGCGAAATCAGTCGTATAATGCAAGCTCATTAATACCAGCAAAAAACAGTAAACATATTTTAAGATAAAAAATTCAGTGGCTGGGGAAGAGACTAAACACTAGTTCATTCAAAACTACGTTTTCAATCTCTCACCGCACATTGCCTGGGGACAAGAATAAAAAACTAAAAACGTTTTATCCTTTCTCCCCGTACAGAGACTAGGGACGAGAGTAACTCGAGAACAACGTTACCCGCTTGAACGGAACGTTTTCTCTCCTCTCTCTCCCTCTGTCTCTATCTCTCTCTCTCTTTCTCTCTTGATTTCGCACCTAAGAGAAGAGCCCAATTACATTTCGTCAAAAAAACATATTATTGACCAAAGGAAAAAACTGAAAGGTTTTTCAATTAAAAAGTTCCTTTAAAATAGAATTTAAAACATTTAAGCTTTGAAAGAAGAATGAACAAAACGTCAGAATCGATTTACTCTTTCTGCAAAGTGAAACCGTGATACTCTCTCTCTCTATCGTAACGATAGAGCGCAAACTGCGTACTGTAGTATAAATAAACTAAACGTTAGTTCATCTTTGAAAACAGTACGAAGACTATTCAAAGAAATTCTTTCATAAAATATTTATAAAAAATATTCATTTAAAAGGTTTTAAATCATTAGCTCTTTAAAAGCTATTTACGATTGCAAAGGGCTCAACGTTGTTTAACTTCGGTTTCCAAGTTAGGACCGCCTACTCTCAGGAAAGGTCGCATATAAACAAAACATTAAAATTTATTTTTTATGTTTATAAATGGAAAGTTAATCGAAGAGGCCTAATAAAGGCGGTGAGATATAAAATATATAGAGGAAAATCTATAATTAATTTATAACGTGATAAGATAATTACTAAAAGCCTAAACACACTTCCGTCTAAGGGAAGGGTCAGCCATTTAAAAGTCAAAGAAAGTCCATACTCTCTTTGTCACCAAAAATTAAATCTATCCAAAACGAGTTCAAGATTTAAGATGAAGATAAAACACCTGCACTGCGAAAGCTCAAACCAGAATATAGTACTTCACCAAAGATGATGGGAAAAACTCCAGGTTTCAACAGCGAGTAAAGTACGTCTTGTCGACACGTCGACAGAGAGAAAATTGAGTCTTTGTTTACATGGAGTTTGGTATCTGGCCGACAGTTGGCGCTGATGGGCACACCCGCAACCTGTATAGCGATCGCTGGCGAGTTTTTTTTGTACAGTTTTTTGTCTGTCGAGCAACAGAGTTGCAGCTATATATTCACCGGCTAAGTTAAATATTTAAAAATTTGGTTTGAATTAGTCTGAATTATTTATTAGTCAAAGTTAAGATTTCCACATTCATTTCTTGAAAATAAGTGTACTGGATTTTGGAAGTTTTCACATTAACTAAAATATCTTACCTGAACAGGACTAACAGCCTCACTGGCTTTCATATTATCAACTTCATCATTAGGATCTTTTTTGTCTTTTGCTGATGATTCTGAACTGCTTTCATCTGCTGAAGTGGAGGTCTGTAATAAGAAGAATTATACACTAAAAATTCAGTCAAAAATATTCAATTTTTATAACACATTTTACTTACAAAGTACAGAGCTATAAAACCTTACTCTTAAGAAATAACCATAATTTCAAATTATGAATTTAATAGTTTGAATAGAATAAAAGTATTTTTTCTGTTTAGTCTTAAGATAAAATGATAAAAAACTAAAACTTCTTAAAAATATTAGTTTCATTTCAAAATTATCAATAGTGAGGATCATTTGTGCTTTGAGTGTTTCCAGACTAAATGCTTATATCTACCATACAGAAGAACGACAGTCCATGCACTTGTTGCAAAAAACCCCAGCAGTTCAGAAACAACCGTCCCGTACACTGCTCAGGAGTTTGTAGGAGTCTTCAATATTTTCAGTTACCTAAAGTATCTAATGCTAAGTTTTTCTACTAAAAATTCAGTATTTTTTGCAATGTATTTACATAACACTGGTGTTTTTTTCCATATATCCTATTTACTGTCTTTGTAAAGAGATTAATTTTTCAATTATTAATAAATTCAGTGTGTTTTCTTATGAGCTAATTGTTAAACAGAATGAAAACTAGCTTGCTAATACAGTATGGATAAGTTTATTTTCATATTAATCTCCATGTGCATTACCTTCTTGGTTAAGCGAAGGCTTTTCTATATTTTCCAATCTACTTGACTGGATAAGTCTTACACGGTTGCAATGAAGCACTCTGATAAAAAACTAAAGGCTAATATCCACGACAACAAGGTGTTTTGAGTTTTAACAGACACCTAGTTTCAGGAAATCCATCTTCATAAAAGGATTACATAACAGTGCCACCATTTTCTTTTATATTGTTTACATTTATCATAAAATAAATCTGTAATTCTGTTTTAGTCTTAAATATAGCTGCAACATAGATAATTTGGCCCCTTTGGTTTCACAGCCTTCCTTACTAAATAAATTATTTTGTCAGATTAAGGAAGGTTATTCTGTTACACGCATCAGACTGGCTAATAATATGTGTCATTATGAGTTTACTTTGCTAATCATACATATCTTGCTCTTTTTAACAGTATTGGGAAGTTATAAACCTACATGATAAAAAAATCTAAACTATATTGCCTGGATTTGTATACATGTCTTATCTTCAATTGTGTGTTACAGGTGTGTATTTATTGTTATCTCTTCCCATTTTAGCTCCATAAAATTATGCTAAATAAGCTCCTGCTTTTAGTGCAGAAGTATTGAAGGTCAACATAGCTTTACTTTAACACAAATAATTCAAAACTTGTTAATTTAAACAAAACCATCATTAATTAGTCAATAGAGTAGCAAAGGTAATTTTACTTGTTTTCATCTTTTCATATTACCGCATAATAAACTTACAAATGTGAAACAAAAACTGTCAATAGAAAGGAAATGTATCAAATTTTCTGAGGGTGTAAACAAAATTTAAATTCCTCTGAGTTTGTCATGGTTAATTTATCATTACCGCTATGTTGAATTTTCACTTATTAGCTAAAGTTGAAAACAAAAGTATTAAATTTTCCCTAGGCAAAGACATTTTTTTAAAATCAATCTGAGTTTGTCATGCTTAATTTATCATTACTTCTATATGTTGAATTTTTGCTTTTTAGCTAGCTTGGTTTGTACAGTATTAGCATTTCCTAAATGTTTTGTTTCTATAAAAAAATACATTAGGGAACTAGTTCATCTAAATTAAACATAAATATGTTTTTCTTGAGGAATAGTTTTATAATAACTATAGTGAATTCATAATAATTAAAGGCAAGATTTCTGCTGTGTGTGTGTGTTTTAGCCTTGGTTTCCACTATGCATTTTACCCACACAAAGGTAATTACTTTAACTAAAAATCAGTTACACACTGTACAGTATTTTCTTTGACCATATCAAACATGAGGCCTTTGTTTTTAGACCTAAAACAGATGGCAATTGGTAGGTGTTTTCTTTTCATCATTATTGAATTTTCAAGTAATAGATTGTATATAGTCATTGATAGGCACCATAGTGACTATAGGAATGTAATATCTGGTGTTCAGGGTAGCGTTTTCAGCCCATTACTTTTTATACTATATACTTAGATAGGGTTTGGCCTTGAAAACCAGCTCAATGCACATGCAGATGATACTACTTTCTTTGCATCAATTCCATCTCCTCAATGTAGACCTATGACTGCTCAATCCCTTAGAGACCTAAGTAAAATTAGTTCATGGTCCAAATTATGGGGCATGAAGTTAAATCAAACAAGCATGATTGTAAGAAGGTCAAATACAGTGACTCCTCAACTTCCACATCTGAGCTTTGACAATATCTCTAACTTTATACAACTCATTTAAAATTCCAGGTGCAATTTATGGTTGCAAATTTACTTCTGAGCACAAAAATTGACTTATTCAGAAAGTCTTTTTAAAAATTTTAGTGATAAGTCTATCTAGTCTGTGACTAGATTGAGGAATGATCTTCCTAAACTGATGGTTGAATTTATGGAGCTTCAGAATTTCAAAATTTTAGTAAATGTTTCCTGTTGATAAGGTTGATAGAAGTCCAATTTTATAGTTAGTTGAGTAATATATTTCAATATTGTTACTGATCTTCAAAATGGAATTTTAATAATACAATTTTTTATTTCTATGCTTATCTGATGTTCATATGGCCTTTTCTCTAGAAGCTCAGTTTATTGATGTTTACCACAAAAATTTATTAAAAATTCCCATATGACTGACTGGGTCAGTCATATGAAGAGAATAAGAAGAAGTTTTGGAAAGAAGTGAAGAGAGTAAGAAAGGCCGGCGCAAGAATTGAAGAGACAGTGAAAGATGGAAATGGAAGGTTGTTAAAAGGAGAGGAGGCAAGGAAAAGGTGGGCGGAATATTTTGAAAGTTTGCTGAATGTTGAGGATGATAGGGAGGCAGATATAATTGCTGTTCCAGGTGTTGTGGTGCCAGTGATGGGAGATGAGAATGAGAGAGAGATTACAATAGAGGAAGTGAGGAGAGCACTAGATGAAACGAGAGTAGGAAAAGCATCTGGTATGGATGGTGTGAAAGCTGAGATGTTGAAGGAAGGGGGTGTGACTGTAATTGAATGGTTGGTGAGATTGTTTAATGTGTGTTTTGTGTTGTCATTAAATGGTACCAGTAGATTGGGTCTGTGCATGTATTGTACCACTATATAAGGGTAAGGGAGATGTGCATGAGTGTTGTAATTCAAGAGGTATTAGTTTGTTGAGTGTAGTTGGAAAAGTGTATGGTAGAGTACTGATTAATAGGATTAAGGATAAAACAGAGAATGCAATCTTGGAAGTACAGGGTGGTTTTAGAAGAGGTAGGGGTTGTATGAATCAGATTTTTACAGATAGGCAGATATGCGAGAAATATTTAGCAAAAGGTAAGGAGGTGTATGTTGCGTTTATGGATCTGGAGAAAGCATATGATAGAGTTGATAGGGAAGCAATGTGGAATGTGATGAGGTTATATGGAGTTGGTGGAAGGTTGTTGCAAGCAGTGAAAAGTTTCTACAAAGGTAGTAAAGCATGTGTTAGAATAGGAAATGAAGTGAGCGATTGGTTTCCGGTGAGAGTGGGGCTGAGACAGGAATGAGTGATGTCGCCGTGGTTGTTTAACTTGTATGTTGATGGAGTGGTGAGAGAGTTGAATGCTCGAGTGCTTGGACGAGGATTAAAACTGGTAGACGAGAATAATCATGAATGGGAGGTAAAATGATATTTTAATTATAAAATAAATTTTTGAATATACTTACCCGGTGAATATATAATAGCTGCTACTCTGTTGCTCGACAGACACATACATAAAAAACTCGCGAGCGATCGCTATGCAGGTTGCGGGTGTGCCCACCAGCACCAACTGTCGGCCAGATACCACTCTCGATGTAAACAAAACCTTCAATTTCTTCTCATCCCACTGCGTCTCTATTGGGGAGGAAGGGAGGGTCGTTTAATTTATATATTCACCGGGTAAGTATATTCAAAAATTTATTTTATAATTAAAATATCATTTTTAAATATTTAACTTAGCCGGTGAATATATAATAGCTGATTCACACCCAAGGAGGTGGGTAGAGACCAGAGTTAATTATGTTTACAGCGTATAAGCTAAGAGTTTTTTCATTTTGGCAGTTATCAAAATAACAAAACCAAAATAAATAGGTACCTGGTGAGGAAGTTGACTTAGACGATTACTCTGCCTTGTAAGTCTGTCTTCCTCACGGAGCCCAGCGATCCTCTTAGGATGCTGACAGACTCCCAGGAGCTGAAGTATCAAGGGCTGCAACCCATACAACAGGACCTCATCAAACCCCTAATCTGGGCGCTCTCAAGAAATGACTTTGACCACCCGCCAAATCAATCAGGATGCGAAAGGCTTCTTAGCCTTCCGAACAACCCATAAAACAATATTAAAAACATTTCAAGAGACAGATTAAAAGGATATTGGAATTAGGGAAGTGTAGTGGTAGAACCCTCACCCACTACTGCACTCGCTGCAACGAATGGACCCAGTGTGTAGCAGTCCTCGTAAAGAGTCTGGACATCTTTTAAGTAAAATGACGCGAACACTGACTTGTTTCTCCAAGAAGTCGCGTCCATAATACTTTGCAGAGATTTATTTTGCTTGAAGGCCACGGAGGTTGCTATATCTCTAACTTCGTGCGTCTTAACCTTAAGCAAACATCGGTCTTTCTCATTCAAGTGAGAATGAGCTTCTCGTATTAAAAAAATCTGATAAAATATGACAAAGAATTCTTTGACATAGGCAATGAAGGTCTCTTAACTGAGCACCATAATGCCTCAGATTTCCCTCGTAATGACTTAGTACGAGTTAAATCAAACTTAAGAGCTCTAACAGGACATAATACTCTTTCCAGTTCGTTGCCTACGATCTCTGATAAGCAAGGAATATCAAAAGATTTAGGCCAAGGACGAGAAGGCAGTTCATTTTTGGCCAGGAAACCAAGTTGAAGTGAACAAGTGGCTTTTTTCTGTAGAAAAGCCGATGTTCTTACTGAAGGCATGAAGTTCACTGACCCTTTTAGCCGAAGCCAAGCACACTAGGAAAAGTGTCTTGAGGGTGAGATCCTTCAGGGAGGCTGAATGTAATGGCTCAAACCTGTCTGACATGAGGAACCTTAGGACCACGTCTAAGTTCCATCCAGGAGTTGCCAAACGACGTTCCTTAGAGGTCTCGACAGACTTAAGGAGATCTTGGAGATCTTTATTGTTGGAAAGATCTAAGCCTCTATGTCGAAAGACCGAAGCCAACATGCTCCTGTAGCCCTTAATCGTGGGAGCTGAAAGGGAGCGAACCTTTCTCGGATGTAAAAGAAAATCTGCGATTTGGGCTACAGAGGTACTGGACGAGGACACAGATGCTGACTTGCACCAGTCTCGAAAGACTTCCCACTTCGACTGGTATACTCTAATGGTAGAAGCTCTCCTAGCTCTTGCAATCGCACTGACTGCCTCCTTCGAAAAACCTCTAGCTCTTGAGAGTCTTTCGATAGTGTGAAGGAAGTCAGACGAAGAGCGGGGAGGCTTTGATGGACATTCTTTACGTGGGGCTGACGTAACAGATCTACCCTTAGAGGAAGACTTCTTGGAAAGTCTACCAGCCATTGAAGTACCTCGGTGAACCACTCTCTCGCGGGCCAGAGGGTAGCAACCAACGTCAACCTTGTCCCTCCGTGAGAGGCGAACTTCTGCAGTACCTTGTTGACTATCTTGAATGGTGGGAATGCATATAAGTCCATAAAAGACCAATCCAGTAGAAACGCGTCTATGTAAATTGCTTCTGTATCTAGGACTGGAGAGCAAAAGATTGGTAACCTTTTGGTCAACGAGGAGGCAAAGAGGTCTATGGTTGGTTGACCCCAAGAAGCCCAAAGACTCTTGCCCACGTCCTTGTGGAGGGTCCATTCCGTGGGTATCACCTGACCCCTCCGACTGAGACAGTCTGCCAAGACATTCAAGTCCCCCTGGATGAATCTCGTCAACAGGGAGATGCCTCGATTTCTAGACCATAAGAGAAGGTCCCTTGCGATCTCGAGCAGCGTGAAGGAGTGTGTGCCTCCTTGCTTGGAGATGTACGCCAAAGTTGTGGTGTTGTCTGAGTTGACCTCTACCACTTAGAGTCGAAGACGCTTCCTAATATCATCAAGGCCAAGTGGACTGCTAATAGCTCCTTGCCGTTGATGTGCATGCTCTTCTGACTTGAGGTCCACAGACCCGTGCATTCCCGACCGTCCAGGGTCGCACCCAACCCAAACCCGACGCGTCTGAGGACAACACGTGGTTTGGGTTCTTGACTGCTAGGGATAGTCCCTCTCTAAGACTGATATTGCTGTCCCACCATTTCAGGCATGCCTTTATTGGTTCGGAGACTGGGAATGATACCGTCTCTAATGTCTTGTCCTAGTTCCAGTGAGAGGCTAGATGGAACCGGAGAGGCAGAAGGGGTAGTCTCCCTAGTGAGACAAACTGCTCCAGGGATGAGAGAGTCCCTACTAGACTGTTCCAACTTCTGACTGAATAAACGTTTTCTTTTCAGCATTAGTTGGACTTCGAGCAGGGCTTGACTGCGAATCTCCATCCCCAAAAATAGAATAATCTGGGATGGGATCAGTTGGGACTTTTAGGTTGACCACAAGTCCCAACTCCCTGGCCAGACTCAACGTCCAATGTAGATCCTGCAGACAGCGAAGGCTGGACGATGCTCTGAGAAGCCAGTCGTCCAAGTACAGGGAGGTTCGGATCCCCGATAGCTCGAAACTGGTACCCCACATTCCTGTAAACAAACCTCAGAAACGGTTGGGAATCCGGGTGTATAGGAATGTGGAAGTATGCCTCCTGAAGGTCGAGAGAGACCATCCAGTCGCCTTCCATAAATGCTGTCAAGACAGCCTGGTAGACTTCATCGTGAAGTTTGTCTTGACAATGAACACATTGAGCGCACTTGCCTCTTACGTACACCTGCAGTGAACATGGCTGCCAAATCATGGAGCCATCCCTGAGGGACTTGTTCCTGCAGAGAACGTGGCTGTCAGATCATTGGAGCCATCCCTGAAAGCCTTGTTTATGCATGACATAATTGTACAGCAAAACTTCAAAGGCTCGAAAACAGCTGTGAAGTTGACCTGTAAAATCTTGGAGCGTCTCATGGCCAGGAGCCAGGGAGAGTCTATGAGGTTTGAGAAGTCTATCTGGGCAGAGGCAGGAACTCCCAAGCCGAGAACTTCTCTCGTGTCATATCAGACTCTCGCTCTATAAGCCAGTTTAAAAGAAGGGAAAGCAAAGGCTGTATCCCCCAAACTTCTCCTGGTGATAAACCAGTCGCCTAGCAAACGTAAAGCTCTCTAGGAGAGCGAGAGAGCACTAGCTTATAAAACAACGGCTTCGAAGTAGCTAGGCCTAGTGTAAGCTCTGACGTTTAGGCGAACAAGGAGCAGCAGTTACAAAAAGATCCAGACAAATATCCTTAAAAATCAGCATGATTTATTTAAAAGTCCATAGAGGGCTAAGCAGCTTTAGGCTCCTCTCCGTCTGACAGAGTCCTCAAGGGAATATCAGTAGGAGGGGGAACAGCAACTTCCTCATCTGAAGGAACCTTGTCCGATAATAGCTGAGTCTCAAGCAAGGGAGAGACCTACCGTGGTGGCAATGCTTTACAAGCAGAGTCCACACGCACTGGTGCATTAGTAGCGGACCAGGACGCAACGTCATTTAACTGCTTGACAGTCTGTGAACTGTCAACAACAACAGGTGCGAGAGACCAGGATGCAACGTCATGTAACTGCTTGACAGTCTGTGAACTGTCAACAACAACAGGTGCGTGAGGACGCACAGCGTCCACTCGAGACTGCTTTGACCGCCTAGACTGAGCAGTCAAAACAACTCTAGAATGCGGAGGTTGACGCTCAGCGTCAAAACAAGTCAACTCCGATTGTTAGCGAACGTCCTGAACGTCAACAGGAGCATCAGCAAGTGGCCTAACATCCAAATGTGGCTGAAAATCCACACGAGACCGCATCGAGTGTGGTTCTAAACAACCTGACTGACGTGACTTAGCTACGCCAACGTCAACAGGACGCACAAAGGAACGTTAGGGTGGCTGAAAGCCAGGATCTCGATGAGATAAACGGCTAGGCTCAACGGACTTATCGGCAGAATAGTCTTCCATAAGGGAGGCAAGCTTATTCTGCATATCTTGCCGTACAACCCATTTAGGATCAACGGAAATGGTTGCGGTAAGAGACGAGGGTAACGTCTGTGACCGCAAAACCTTGCCAACAAAAAGACTCTCGGAGTCTGTGTTACGCTTTTTTTAGGCGGCGAGCAGTCTTCCGATGACTGCATAGGGTCAGAGCTGTCCTAATGGCTACAACCAGAACGCTGGACCTGTCCTGAAAGGACTGACTTTCGCTTAAGGGCCTCGAAACCTTGTTTCAGGTTTCTTATGCGAAAAGCCTTCGGATGACGAGGAGAAAATTGTCTCTCTCGCCTTATGGTAGGGGAGATCTTGGTAAGATACACCCGATACCATAGAGGGAACGTCTGTTCGCTGATCAAGGCCTCTCGAACCCATAAGTCGTACGACATTACTTCTCCCCTGGGCTTGGGGGCTTGCAAGAGGTCCCAGACTAGGTGAACGACAGGCACGAACAGACAAACCCTCGGTCGCAACACTGATAACACTTTGCGCAATATCACTTTATCACTACGATTTTCTGTTTTGCACTTATTTCACTGAAATCGAAACTTTTACTGATTTCTACCTGAAGCACGCAATTCTACCCACATCAAAAGGTAGTAATTGCGAAATCAGTCGTATAATGCAAGCACATTAATACCAGCAAAAAACAGTAAACATCTTTTAAGATAAAAAATTCAGTGGCTGGGGAAGAGACTAAACACTAGTTCATTCAAAACTACGTTTTCAATCTCTCACCGTACATTGCCTGGGGACGAGAATAAAAAACTAAAAACGTTTTATCCTTTCTCCCCGTACAGAGACTAGGGACGAGAGTAACTCGAGAACAACGTTACCCGCTTGAACGGAACGTTTTCTCTCCTCTCTCTCCCTCCGTCTCTATCTCTCTCTCTCTCTCTCTCTTGATTTCGCACCTAAGAGAAGAGCCCAATTACGTTTCGTCAAAAAAACATGTTATTTGACCAAAGGAAAAAACTGAAAGGTTTTTCAATTAAAAAGTTCCTTTAAAATAGAATTCAAAACATTTAAGCTTTGAAAGAAGAATGAACAAAACGTCAGAATCGATTTACTCTTTCTGCAAAGTGAAACCGTGATACTCTCTCTCTCTATCGTAACGATAGAGCGCAAACTGCGTAGCATAAATAAACTAAACGTTAGATCATCTTTGAAACAGTACGAAGACTATTCAAAGAAAATCTTTCATAAAATATCTATTAAAAAATATTCATTTAAAAAGTTTTAAATCATTAGCTCTTTAAAAGCTATTTACGATTGCAAAGGGCTCAACGTTGTTTAACTTCGGTTTCCAAGTTAGGACCGCCTACTCTCAGGAAAGGTCGCATATAAACAAATCATTTATTTTTATGTTTATTATAAATGGAAAATTAATCGAAGAGGCCTAATAAAGGCGGTGAGAAATAAAATATATAGAGGAAAATCTATAATTAATTTATAACGTGATATTTTTGTTATTTTTTTCCCTTCCTCTTGTTTTTTTGAAATGGTGTGTTGGGCAGGCTTAATAGAAGGGCCATGGATGCCTGGTGGTTTATCAAGAGGTTGTCTTTTCCTTTTTCTGATTATTTTTCTTCTCAAAACCATCCTTACTGTCCTCCCTTCAGTTGAAGTGGCTATCCTGGAGGGTATTTAGCCTTGCATGGTGTATCGGCTCCTCCATGTTGACCAGTTTTTCCGACTTTTTACTATAGTCTATGGGTATCATCAATCACTTTGTTTATAATTCTGTACGTATTGTTTTTGTTATAATTCTTGTTAATCTAGTTTTTAAGTATGATGTCTCTTTTTTATTTCTATTAACTCTTATGCTGTCTGGAGACATTGAGCGAAATCCGGGACCAGTACGTCCTAGATTTCGTCAATGTCGTCTTCTGTATTGCAATATTCGTGGTCTTCATGCAAATATCCAAGACCTTACAGTTGCGTCCAGACAGTATGATATTCTTTTGTGCTCAGAAACTTTGGTTTCTAATATGAGGCACTCATCTGAGCTCCTTATAACTGGTTTTAAGAAGCCAATAATGTTGAAACGTGATGCCATCCCTAGGGCCAGGGGAATGGCGGTGTATATTAGGACCGAGTACCCTGCTTCTCATAAGTCCTGCTATCAATGTGGATGTCATGAGATTCAGGTAATAAAAGTTTGTGGCAGGCATAACAACTTTTATTTGTGTTCGATCTACCGGAATCCAGACATAGATGATTCTATCTTCGATTGTCTTCTTACCATTATGGCTAAGATACAAGATGATAGAAAGGCTTCTTTTGTCTTTGTTGGTGATTTTAATGCTCACCATAGGGATTGGCTAAGTTCAATCTCTCCTACCGATCGCCATGGCTTAAGAGCTTTAGACTTTGCCTCTGAATCAGGCTGTGAGCAAATCATAAATGAAGCTACTCACAGGTCTGGTAATTGCTTGGACCTCGTATACACTGACTCCCCTGGCGTTATAACTAGTAAGGTTGGTTCTCCAGTCGGGACATCTGATCATGCCTTGATTTCATTATTAGTGAAGACTGAGCAGCCTGTCCCTGATATATCATATTCTTGTAAAATTTATATGAAATCCCAAGCAGACTGGAATGGGATTTTGCATGATCTTTTGTGCTTGAATTGGTCACAATTATATGATAGTGCAGATCCTGTTGTCCCTTTGAATGAGAATCTAGTCAACATAATTGATAGGCGTATCCCTTCTCGTGTGCTAAGGTACCGAGTGAAGGACAAACCGTGGTTCAATGATGATTGTAGACGTGCTTATTTGGAGAAACAGGAGGCCTATCATCTTTGGAAGGGTAACAGATCAGATTTGACCTGGAGCAACTATACTCAGCTTCGAGCTTTTGCTCAGAGAGTTTATGCCTCAACTGAAAAGGAGTACAATTTAACCATAAAAGAAACACTTTCTGGTACAACTCAGGAACATAAATGGTGGTCTACCCTTAAATCTGCACTCTTTGGTGTAGATGCAACAGTTCCTCCTTTACTCAAACCAGATGGCTCAGTCACTCACTGTCCAAAGGAAAAGGCAACCCTTTTAGCTGATGTTTTCGACAGTAAACAGAGTAATGAAAAACTTGAACTTCCTCATTCCTGTTTTCCTGAGGCTAAACTAACTAGTTTAGCTTTTCGATCTCGTGAGATTAAAGCTCTGTTGATGGACCTTGATGCCTTTGGAGGTGTAGACCCAAATGGTATTTTTCCTTTGTTTTTTATAAAGACAGCAGATTTCTTAGCTCCAAAGTTATCTGTTATTTTGCGCAAGTTAGCAAGAAGAGGAGCTTTTAGCACTAGTTGGAGAATTGGTAATGTTACTCCTCTATGTAAATGTGTTTGTGGTAGCTCAAGTCCCACTGATTACCGCCCAATTTCCATAACTCCCATATTATCTAAAGTTTTTGAACGTCTTCTGGCAAAACGTCTTAACAGGTTTGCTGAAGGTAATCATCTACTCCCTAGTTTGCAATTTGGTTTTCGTAAAGGCCTTGGAGCATGTGATGCCCTTCTTACAATCTCCAATGCTGTACAGAAATCCCTTGATTGTGGTCGGGAAGTTCGTATGATTGGCCTTGATTTTAGTGCTGACTTTGACCGTGTTAATCATGAGGCCCTTGTTTTCAAACAGAAACAGTTGGGAGTGGGTGGGTCGTTTCTTAGCATTATTATTGATTTTTTAAGTAATAGATCTCAAAGAGTTGTTGTTGATGGGCACCATAGTGATTATAGGAATGTGATATCCGGTGTTCCACAGGGTAGTGTTCTTGGCCCATTACTTTTCATACTATATACACATGACATGTGGTTTGGCCTTGAAAACAAGCTTGTTGCATATGCAGATGATGCTACTCTCTTTGCATCAATTCCATCCCCTGAATGTAGATCTAGGGTTGGTGAATCCCTTAATAGAGATTTAGCTAGAATTAGTGCATGGTGCAAATTATGGGGTATGAAGTTGAATCCTAACAAAACTCAAAGTATGATTGTAAGTAGGTCAAGGACGGTGGTTCCTCAACATCCGGATCTCAGTATTGATAATGTTTCTTTAAATATGTATGACTCTTTCAAAATTTTAGGTGTGATTCTCGACAGTAAATTTACTTTTGAGAAACATATAAGGTCTGTGTCTTCTTCAATTGCACAAAAAATAGGCTTATTGAGAAAGTCTTTCAAGATTTTCGGTGATCAATCTATTCTGAAGAAGTGTTTTAATTCTTTCATTCTACCTTGTTTTGAGTATTGTTCTCCTGTCTGGTCTTCAGCTGCTGATTCTCATCTTAATTTGTTGGACAGAAACTTACGGTCGATTAAATTTCTTATTCCTGATCTAGATATTAATCTCTGGCACCGTCGTTCAATTAGTTCATTATGCATGTTGCATAAGATTTTTCATAACTCTGACCATCCTTTACATTCAGATCTCCCTGGACAATTCTATCCTGTTCGTAATACTAGGCAGGCAGTTAATTCTAATAGCCAGGCCTTCTTCATCACGAGACTCAATACTATGCAGTATTCTAGAAGTTTTATTCCAGCTGTTACCAAGTTGTGGAATGATCTTCCTAATCGGGTGGTTGAATCAGTCGAACTTCAAAAGTTCAAAGTTGGAGCAAATGCTTTTTTGTTGACCAGGCGGACATGAGTCTTTTTATAGTTTATTTATAACATATTTGTTTTTGATGTTGTTAATAGTTTATATATGACATGTCTGTTTTGACGTTGTTACTTGTTTTAGAATGATTTATTGTTAATTTGTTCTCTTCATTTATTTATTTCCTTTCCTCACTGGGCTATTTTTCCCTGTTGGAGCCCCTGGGCTTATAGCATCTTGCTTTTCCAACTAGGGTTGTAGCTTGGATAGTAATAATAATAATAATAATAATAAGATAATTGCTAAAAGCCTAAACACACTTCCGTCTAAGGGAAGGGTCGGCCATTTAAAAGTCAAAGAAAGTCCATACTCTCTTTGTCATCAAAAATTAAATCTATCCAAAAACGAGTTCAAGATTTAAGATGAAGATAAAACACCTGCACTGCGAAAGCTCAAACCAAAATGAAGTACTTCACCAAATATGTTGAGAAAACTCCAGGTTTTACAGCGAGTAAAAGTACGTCTTGTCGACAGGTCGACAGAGAAGAAATTGAAGGTTTTGTTTACATCGAGAGTGGTATCTGGCCGACAGTTGGCGCTGGTGGGCACACCCGCAACCTGCATAGCGATCGCTCGCGAGTTTTTTATGTATGTGTCTGTCGAGCAACAGAGTTGCAGCTATTATATATTCACCGGCTAAGTTAAATATTTAAAATCAGTTGTTGTTTGCGGATGATACTGTACTGGTAGCAGACACAGAAGAGAGGCTTGACCGACTAGTGACAGAATTTGGAAGGGTGTGTGAGAGAAGGAAGTTGAGAGTTAATGTGGGTAAGAGTAAGGTTATGAGATGTACAAGAAGGGAAGGTGGTGCAAGGTTGAATGTCATGTTGAATGGAGAGTTACTTGAGGAGGTGGATCAGTTTAAGTACTTGGGGTCTGTTGTTGCAGCAAATGGTGGAGTGGAAGCAGATGTACGTCAGAGAGTGAATGAAGATTGCAAAGTGTTGGGGGCAGTTAAGGGAGTAGTAAAAAATGATATTTTAATTATGAAATAAAGTTTTGAATATACTTACCCGGTGAATATATAATAGCTGCAACTCTGTTGCTCGACAGACACATACAGTAAAAACTCGCCAGCGATCGCTATACAGGTTGCGGGTGTGCCCACCAGCGCCAACTGTCGGCCAGATACCACTCTCGATGTAAACAAAGACTCAATTTCTTCTCATCCCACTGCGTCTCTATTGGGGAGGAAGGGAGGATCGTTTAATTTATATATTCACCGGGTAAGTATATTCAAAAATTTATTTTATAATTAAAATATCATTTTTAAATATTTAACTTAGCCGGTGAATATATAATAGCTGGTAGAGACCAGAGTTAAATATGTTTACATCATATAAGCTAAGAGTTTTTTATTTCATTTTGACAGATATCAATATAACAAAAACAAAATAAATAGGTACCTGGTAAGGAAGTCGACTTATACGATTACTCTGCCTTGTAAGTACGTCTTCCTTACGGAGCCCAGCGATCCTCTTAGGATGCTGACAGACCCCTAGGAGCTGAAGTATCAAGGGCTGCAACCCATACAACAGGACCTCATTAAACCCCTAATCTGGGCGCTCTCAAGAAATGACTTTGACCACCCGCCAAATCAACCAGGATGCGAAAGGCTTCTTAGCCTTCCGGAAAACCCATAAAAACAACATTAAAACATTTCAAGAGAAAGATTAAAAGGATATGGAATTAGGGAATTGTAGTGGTTGAGCCCTCACCCACTACTGCACTCGCTGCTACGAATGGTCCCAGTGTGTAGCAGTTCTCGTAAAGAGACTGGACATCTTTCAAGTAAAATGACGCGAACACTGACTTGCTTCTCCAATAGGTTGCGTCCATTATACTTTGCAGAGATCTATTTTGCTTAAAGGCCACGGAAGTTGCTACAGCTCTAACCTCGTGCGTCTTAACCTTAAGCAAAGATCGGTCTTCCTCACTCAAGTGTGAATGAGCTTCTCGTATTAACAATCTGATAAAATATGACAAAGCATTCTTTGACATAGGCAAGGATGGTTTCTTAACCGAACACCATAACGCTTCAGATTGGCCTCGTAAAGGTTTAGTAGAACTTAAGAGCTCTAACAGGGCATAAGACTCTTTCTAGTTCATTGCCTACGATCTCCGATAAGCTGGGAATATCGAAAGATTTAGGCCAAGGACGAGAAGGTAGCTCATTTTTGGCTAGGAAACCAAGTTGCAGAGAACAAGTAGCTTTTTCTGACGAAAACCCGATGTTCTTGCTGAAGGAATGAAGCTCACTGACTCTTTTAGCCGAGGCTAAGCATACCATGAAAAGAGTCTTAAGAGTGATATCTTTCAGGGAGGCTGACTGTAAAGGCTCAAACCTGTCTGACATGAGGAATCTTAGGACCACGTCTAAATTCCACCCAGGAGTAGCCAAACGACGCTCCTTAGAGGTCTCGAAAGACTTAAGGAGGTCTTGTAGATCTTTATTGTTGGAAAGATCTAAGCCTCTATGCCGGAAGACCGAGGCCGACATGCTTCTGTAGCCCTTGATAGTAGGAGCTGAAAGGGATCGTACTTTTCTCAGGTATAAGAGAAAATCAGCTATTTGGGCTACAGAGGTACTGGTCGAGGATACGGAAACTGACTTACACCAGTCTCGGAAGACTTCCCACTTCGATTGGTAGACTCTAATGGTAGACGCTCTCCTTGCTCTAGCAATCGCACTGGCTGCCTCCTTCGAAAAGCCTCTAGCTCTCGAGTGTCTTTCGATAGTCTGAAGGCAGTCAGACGAAGAGCGTGGAGGCTTTGGTGTACCTTCTTTACGTGTGGCTGACGTAGAAGGTCTACTCTTAGAGGAAGACTTCTGGGAACGTCTACTAGCCATCGAAGTACCTCGGTGGAAACCATTCTCTCGCGGGCCACAGGGGAGCAACTATCGTCAACCTTGTCCCTTCGTGAGAGGCGAATTTCTGCAGTACCTTGTTGACAATCTTGAGTGGTGGGAATGCGTAAAGATCTAGATGTGACCAATCTAGGAGGAAGGCATCTATATGTATTGCTGCTGGGTATGGGACTGGAGAGCAATAGATTGGAAGCCTCTTGGTCAGCGAGGTTGCAAAGAGATCTATGGTGGGTTGACCCCAAGTCGCCCAAAGTCTCTTGCACACATCTTTGTGGAGGGTCCATTCGGTTGGAATTACTTGACCTTTCCGACTGAGACAATCTGCTAGGACGTTCAAGTCGCCCTGGATGAACCTCGTTACTAGGGAGATGCCTCGATCTTTTGACCAGATGAGCAGGTCCCTTGCGATCTCGTACAAAGTCAGTGAGTGGGTACCTCCCTGTTTGGAAATGTACGCCAAGGCCGTGGTGTTGTCCGAGTTTACCTCCACCACCTTGCCTCGAAGGAGATTCTCGAAGCTTATCAAGGCCAGATGAACCGCCAAAAGCTCCTTGCTGTTGATATGCATGCTCCTCTGACTCGAGTTCCACAGACCTGAGCATTCCCGACCGTCCAGCGTCGCGCCCCAGCCCAAGTCCGATGCATCCGAGAAGAGAACGTGGTTGGGTATCTGAACTGCAAGGGGAAGACCCTCTCGTAGGCTGATATTGTCCTTCCACCAAGTCAGACAAGACTTTATCTTTTCGGAAATCGGGATCGAGACCGCCTCTAGCGTCTTGTCCTTTTTCCAGTGAAAAGCCAGATGGAATTGAAGAGGATGGAGGTGTAGCCTTCCTAGCGAGACAAATTGCTCCAGGGATGACAGCGTCCCTACCAGACTCATCCACAGCCTGACTGAGCAGCGTTCTTTCTTCAGCATCTTCTGGATGGAGAGCAGGGCTTGATCTATTCTGGGGGCCGACGGAAAAGCCCGAAAAACTTGACTGTGAATCTCCATCCCTAAATACAGAATAGTTTGGGATGGGACCAGCTGTGACTTTTCCAAATTGACTAGGAGTCCCAATTCCTTGGTCAGATCTAGAGTCCACTTGAGATCCTTCAGACAGCGATGACTGGAAGAGGCTCTGAGAAGCCAGTCGTCCAAATAAAGGGAGGCTCGGATGTCCGATAAGTGGAGGAATTTTGCCACATTCCTCATAAGCCTCGTAAACACGAGAGGAGCTGTGCTTAGGCCAAAGCACAGGGCCCGAAACTGGTACACCACATCTTCGAAGACGAATCTCAGAAAGGGTTGGGAGTCTGAGTGAATGGGGATGTGGAAGTAGGCGTCCCTTAGGTCTAGAGAGACCATCCAGTCTTCCTTTCTGACCGCTGCTAGGACTGACTTTGTGGTCTCCATGGTAAACTTCGTCTTTGTGACAAAGACATTCATAACACTGATGTCTAGCACCGGTCTCCAACCTCCTGTCTTCTTTGATACTAGGAAGAGACGGTTGTAAAACCCCGGTGATTGAAGGTCCGAGACTTTGACCACCGCTCCCTTCTCTAGCAAAAGAGACACTTCCAGTTTCAGGGCTTGTCTCTTTTCTTCCTCTCTGTACCTGGGAGAGAGATCGATGGGGGACGTCGCTAGAGGGGGTTTGCGTACAAAAAGGGATTTTGTACCCCTCTCTGAGCAACCTCACAGATTGTTGATCTGCGCCTCTCTTCTCCCAGGCTTGCCAGAAGTTCTTGAGTCTGGCACCTACTGCTGTCTGAAGTTGCGGGCAGTCAGACTCTGCCCTTAGAGGACTTGGATCCTTTTCTCTTCCCTCTCTTCCCTTCGGCACGAGCACCTCCCCTGCTGGAGGCTCTGCCACGAAAGGGCGGGATAAACCGAGACGCTGGAGTGTCTATCCTAGGTCTAGCAGACAATGCAGGCAAAGGGGGAGCTTTGCGAGCCGAGGACGCAACTAGATCGTGGGTGTCCTTCTGCACTAAAGACAAGGCAATTTCCTTAACCAAGACCTCAGGAAACAGGCACTTAGACAAGGGCGCAAAGAGTAGCTCAGATCTTTGGCATGGCGTCACTCCAGCAGACAGGAAAGAGCATAGAGACTCTCGTTTCTTCAGGACTCCGGACGTGAATGAAGCGGCAAGTTCGTTGGACCCATCACAGACGGCCTTGTCCATGCAGGACATAATGAGTAAGGAAACATCCTTATCAGCAGAAGAGATTTTCCTACTCAGGGCTCCTAAACACCAGTCTAGGAAGTTAAAGACTTCGAACACACTAAATATACCTTTAAGAAGGTGGTCCAGGTCCGAGGGTGACCAACAAATCTTCGAGCGTCTCATGGCAAGGCGGCGGGGAGAGTCTACAAGACTTGAGAAGTCGCCCTGGGCAGAGGCAGGAACTCCCAAGCCGAGAACTTCTCCCGTGGCATACCAGACGCTCGATCTAGACGAGAGTTTAGATGGGGGGAAGGCAAATGCTGTCTTCCCTAAACTCCTCTTGGTCTCTAACCAATCGCCTAACAGCCGTAAAGCTCTCTTGGATGAGCGAGAGTGAACGAGTTTAGTAAAGGCAGGCATGGTAGTAGGAACGCCTAAGACAAACTCTGACGGCGGCGAACGAGGAGCCACAGAAATAAAGTGATCAGGGAACAACTCTTTAAACACAGCCATGACTTTTCTAAAGTCCAAGGATGGTTGAACTGCTTTAGGCTCATCAAGTTCTGAAGGTTGATCCTCAGGATGTGGTTCAGCAACGTCCTCATCTGACAGTTCCTCATCCGATAACTGATGAGAAAACGGCAAAGGTGTGGGCAACGTTTGACTCGCAGAGTCCGGTCGCACTGGTGCATACGTGACGGAGCCGGACGCAGCGTCCTGGAACTGCTGAACAGTCTGGGAACTGTCAACAACCACAGGTGCGCGAGGACGCACAGCGTCCACCCGAGACTGTTTAGACCGTCTGGGTTGTGCAGTCAACACCATACCGGGTTGCGGAGGTTGACGCACCGCGTCAAAAAAAGTCAACTCTGATGGTTGATGAACGTCCTGAACGTCACCAATCACATCAGTGCGTTGCCTAACGTCAACATGCGGCTGGAAATCCACACTGGGTCGCATCGGTGGAGGTACTACCCCAACTGGTTGACGCTAGAAAGCTACCTCAACGTCAACAGGACGCACAACAGACCGCTTGGATGGTTGATGGCCAGAAGGTTTAACGGAAACCTTCTCCGCATTGTAGTCCTCCATCAAGGACGCAAGCTTGGACTGCATGTCTTGCAGTAACACCCATTTAGGGTCTACGGAAGCAGGTGCGGTAACAGACGGGGTGAGCGAATGAGACGGCACAACTTTTCCTCTCTTAGGCGGCGAGCAGTCATCAGATGACGGCAACGGGTCCGAACTGTCCAAGTGGCTACAACCGGGACGTTGGACTTGTCCTGAAGGGACCGACTTACGCTTTAAAGGTCTGGAGACCTTGGTCCAAGGTTTCTTACCAGAAACACCTTCGGACGACGAGGTAAAAATGGGCTCTCTCATCTTACGTTGGTAGGGGCGATCTTGGAGAGATACGCCTGATACCATAGAGGGAACGTCTGTTCGCTGATCAAGGCCTCTCGAACCCATGAGTCGTACGACATTGCTTCTCCCCTGGGCTTGGGAGCTTGCAAGAGGTCCCGGACTAGGTGGACGACAGGCACGAACAGACGAACCCTCGAGCGCAACACTGTTCACAACACTTTGAGAAACACTAGGCACTTTAACACTTTCCGCCGTGGCACTTTGGCACTTTAGTTCCTTTACGTCCGCCATGAGTTGATTTCGGTCACTTGCTAAGGCCTCAACTCTCTCCCCCAAGGCATGAATAGCACGCATCATGTCTTGCATCGACGGTTCCCGAGTGCTAGGAGGGGGGTTAGGAACAACCACTACAGGGGAAGGATTAGGTTCAGGGGCATGTTTAGAGGAAAAATCTACCGACCTAGAAGAACTTCTCCTTACCCTATCTCTCTCTAGTCTGCGTGTATATTTATCAAATTCGATAAAATCGGATTCCGAAAGGCCCACGCATTCCTCACACCGATCTTCCAATTGACAGGTTTTACCCCGACAATTGGAACAAACAGTGTGAGGGTCGAGAGAAGCCTTTGGAAGACGCCTATGACAGTCCCTAGCATTACATTTTCTGAACTTGGGAACTTGTGAAGGGTCAGCCATTTTGAATTAGTCAAGGGAAAATTCCAAAAAAAACGATCTAAGTCATCAACAATTAATCCGATTCAAAAAAGAGTTCAAGGATTTATTTGAAGAAAAACACCTGTACTGCGAAAGCTCAAACCAAATTAAAGTACTTCACCAAATATGATGGGAAAAACTCCAGGTTCAACAGCGAGTAAAGTACGTCCTGTCGACACGTCGACAGAGAAGAAATTGAGTCTTTGTTTACATCGAGAGTGGTATCTGGCCGACAGTTGGCGCTGGTGGCCACACCCGCAACCTGTATAGCGATCGCTGGCGAGTTTTTACTGTATGTGTCTGTCGAGCAACAGAGTTGCAGCTATTATATATTCACCGGCTAAGTTAAATATTTAAAAATAGAGGGTTGGGCATGAATGTAAAGAGAGTTCTATATGAGAAAGTGATTGTACCAACTGTGATATATGGATTGGAGTTGTGGGGAATGAAAGTGATGGAGAGACAGAAATTGAATGTGTTTGAGATGAAGTGTCTGAGGAGTATGGCTGGTGTATCTCGAGTAGATAGGGTCAGGAACGAAGTGGTGAGGGTGAGAACGGGTGTAAGAAATGAGTTAGCGGCTAGAGTGGATATGAATGTGTTGAGGTGGTTTGGTCATGTTGAGAGAATGGAGAATGGCTGTCTGCTAAAGAAGGTGATGAATGCAAGAGTTGATGGGAGAAGTACAAGAGGAAGGCCAAGGTTTGGGTGGATGGATGGTGTGAAGAAAGCTCTGGGTGATAGGAAGGATAGATGTGAGAGAGGCAAGAGAGCGTGCTAGAAATAGGAATGAATGGCGAGCGATTGTGACGCAGTTCCGGTAGGCCCTGCTGCTTCCTCCGGTCCCTTAGATGACCGCGGAGGTAGCAGCAGTAGAGGACTCAGCAGTATGAAGCTTCATCTGTGGTGGAAATGTGGGAGGTTGGGCTGTGGCACCCTAGCAGTACCAGCTGAACTCGGCTGAGTCCCTGGTTAGGCTGGAGGAACGTAGAGAGTAGAGGTCCCCTTTTTTGTTTCGTTTCTTGTTGATGTCGGCTACCCCCCAAAATTGGGGGAAGTGCCTTTGGTATATGTATGATGTATGTATTTTCTTATCTTTCTAAAAGGTACATGCCCCTAGTAAAGAAAAGTAACAATGTAGCGGTTAATGGTAAGGAGCACCAGCTACTTCATGTTATTCAGTTTTTATTTCACAACGGTGAAATCAAGACGGTGCCCCCTTCCTCCAGATTGTAATGAGCATTTATTGTATTTTAAGTTGTCTTTCCTGACGAATTTGTTAGTATGTACTAATGCATAGGGATAACACCAATTTAAATAAACATTGTGAGGCGTACGATGTGTCACTGTTCCTCTTAGACAAAATAATTGTACATGGAATTGGAGTTTAGACTTTCTAGAGGTAAAGCTACTATGTTTGAAACAGAACGACTGGTGTCCGATTCTCATAATGGCTCAAAAGCAAAGTACTTTTTAATCCAAAAGAAATTCCAGGAGACAAGAATAGTTGTTTATTATGGAGTATATAACAATATGACATGCCAAATACTCACTCACTAGCCAAGTTTTGTTAGTGATAAGCCTTAAAAGCTCTTATTTAACTTTCTTTGTTTTCTCAAAGGCTAGTAAGTCTTTGCTTGTAGGAAGTAAGTCTCACTTAATTGCCCAGTTGCTTACACTAACCTGACTTCTGTATTCAGATCTAGTGGTCATAATCACATAGTGTTTCATTCAGTAAAGGTTCTGAATGTTCAATACACCTTGCAGAATCAAGATCCCCTCAAATTCTTTAATTACATTAGATCATTCTCCTGCTAAAACCTTGCATTCTCACATTACTAGTTGCTTTTCCAGAAATCTAGATTGCAAGGCAGAGGACAAAATTGGTAGTCTGGATCCTTATATCACCCTATTGCCAAAATAAGCAATTTTAAACAACCTTGTTAATAATTTGTGGAGATAGAGTTTCATATCATAGGATTCTCCTAACTTTTTAATGTTGGTCATGTATCAGTTAAATCTGGTTGATTGCATCATATTCTCCTTGTCTGGCAAAGCTTGACAAGGAATAGGCTGCTCCACTACTGCTGCTACCTCTCTGTTGAATTGGTAGGGTTCCGGACCTTGATCGCTCACGGGTGTGAGTGAAGTGCTTGTGGAAGCGCGTGAAGTGCACACGAAAGAATGAAAGTCCCGCGTTAAAACTTGAATTTCGAGCGCAGTGATCGCATGGGAGATGGTGAGCGTAGTTTAGGCAAGGTAGGTCTTTGAGACCTCCGACGGGTTAGAGACTGACGATCACACGCTAGAGATGAACGAGCAAGAGTGACTAGCAGGTGAGCGTCAATGCGTTGGCGAGCGACGCGTTGGCGAACGGCGCAGTGGCGAGTGACGCATTGGCGAACGAAGCAGTGGCGAAAGACACGAAAGTGAGCAAAAATTTGGTGAGCTACGTATAGGAGAACAATGCATTGGTGATCGACAGGTAAAGGAGCAATACGTTGGCGATCGACAAGCTGGCCATCAGCAAGCGGGCGAATGACAGGTCGCCATGCAGTGAGCAGGAGATTATCGCAGTGGCGAGCGGTGGAATGAGGAGTGCCGCACTGGTGAGCACTGTGCAGGTTGGCGTCGTCTGGCAGGAGATCGTCTAAGTGGAGGACAAGATGGCGGACACGCCGGCAACATGTCACTCGCAACCGCGTCGTTCGCCAACGCGTTGCTCGCCAATGCACCGACACTCACCAATGCACCGATGCTCGCCTGCTGGTCACTCTCCTGCTCGTTCATCTTCAGCATGTGATCGTCAATCTCCAGCATGTTGAAGGTCTCCAAGACCTACCTTGCATAAACCACGCTAGCCATCTCCCGCGTTGGAGGACTACACACTGGCAAATGGCAAGCTGGTGAGAAGCGTGCTAAAGAACAGCGATCACGAGGTGACGTGTGATCACAAACAGGAGAACACCAGGCAGAGGTAGCGCGTCCACATGGTGAGTGACGATCAAGAGCAGGCGAACAATGATTTGCAGAGTTACGATCACGAGCTGGCAAAAGACGATTACAAGATATTGAGTGACGATCACGAGACGAGCAGCACTCACGAGCAGGAGAATAGTGAGAAGAGCATCTGTCTCAGGAACTAAAGCGCTGCCTGATAGAAGGTGAGGACAAAGGTCTGGGCGCGTGTAAAAGACCGCGGTCCCTGGAGAACGAAGAGATCGGAGGGTGGTGTGAGGTCTCGTCGTCAGCAGGTCATTGTTGTAAGGTAAGCGGGCGGGCTGGTCTCGTCGGCACACAGGACTAGCAGGAGCAAAAAGTGAGAGGTGGGCCTCGTAGAGAGCCAGAGCGTCATTGACAGTACCCGCAGGACTTCCTCTAAGATCCCTCTGGCCCCGTGCTGCAGAAGTTCCATGAGTACGGCACTGGAAGGAGGCCCAGCCATACCCAACAACAGCCAAACCTGCAACAAATCAGAAAATGAGAAGGACTCTCGAGAGCGAGGGCAAAGCTGTTTCTCTCGGGGAAGCAGTAACATCCCCGCCTCCCCGAGGTTGCCCTGGAGTAAGATGGTCTATGATCCTACTCGACTTCCCCTCGGAAGAGGCTGAACAAGCAAGATTTTCAGGAAGAGACCAGCGGGGAGGTCAAAGAAAATTTCAGAGGTTTCTTCACCCTTGAGGAAGACCCCGAAGGTGAAGAATCCTTCCAAGACTACTTCTGCTGGCACCCAAATCTCTCCCACTGAATGGCAGACCACTCCCCACACTACTCACAGATGTTACCCTGGTCACAGCGGCGCCCCGTGTATGTCAGACACAAAAAATGGGGGTCAATCTCAACAGAAGACCTAATGGTACCACAAGAGCAGCCTTCAGGCTCTGGACAAGTCCGCATGAACACGCAAAAGAAGGAACACACACCTGAAAACAAAAAGAATGTGAATTTGATGGCCAAGTTTTTTGAGAGAAGAGAGGGGACACGTCCATTCTCCTGAAGCCAAAAGAAGAAAGTGACTGTTTCACTGATGTGTGAGTGAGAGAGGTAGCTAGCAACCCTCACTAACCCCGTTAACAACCCTGATTAAAAGTCTTAATGGCTACTCTTCCAGCTTCGCCAAAAGATAGCCCCTGATAAATAGCGTAAGGTTTGTAGCGTCAGAACAAAAATAAATTACAAGGAAGTATACCCAACAATTTAAGAGGAAAGGTGGGCAAAATTAGGATATGAAATTATCAAGAACAGAAAAACAAATTACCGTATATAAATCTATACATATTATGAAGTCAGCTAGGCTTTACATTTCATGTAATACCCATAATCAATAATGCAAATAAATATCTTACTGAACAAAAAATCTAATTACACATACTGAAACATTAAAGAATCCTTAAATAATCAAAATGCAAACTGACTACATAAACTGGACAGATTAAATATAACTGCATGATATCCAAAAATTACTAAATTTGTACAATCTTATTAGTTGAAAGGTTTACCTTATCAGAAACCGATACTTCCAGATTACCGCTACCACTTTTACCTACAAAAAAAAAAAAAGAATTTTAATGTTAGTTACAAAACATAAAACATCTTATATTACAATATATCCAAGACATTAAATGTAATTAAATTCCTGTCTCATTTGACTAAAACATAACCATATTAAACCTAGGATATCTGTGTTCATTCACACTCAGCTGCTCACCAAAAAGTGGCTTTGACTAAGGAAAAATCATAAATTTTCAAAGTAATTTGTATTTTTCCTAACAATACAAACTTAAGTCCTAAAGGGCATCAGAGTATAGATTTCAAAATAAAGTACAAAACAGATTAAGTCATTCCAATGGTAGGGCATAAGACTTTACAAAATGAGAATACAGTCCTAAAGAGTATTGTGAATATTTACGGTGTTCCACTTACCCAATGAAACTCCATTTTCACAGATAATTACACAGGAGAAAAGTTTGTCACACATCTTTCTAAAATTGTGACTCTTGGCATCATCCTCATTCAACAGAAAAGTCTACTTTAAAATATACCATTCAAACAAGAAATTTCAAATGGTGTATCTATTTTACCTGTCTATAAGAAAGTGTCAAGGAAGACTATTGATCTTTAACTTAATACAGTAAATATTAAGAAGAGTATTTGGTACAGGACAGAAAATCTTTTAAATAGAGTAGGACCTCAACTAAAAAGATACTTTGAGGCTCTGACTCCCCATTAAGTAATGAAATCCAGTAAAGACTCCCCATTAAGTAATAAAATCCAGTAAAGAAACTACTCCTCCTCCTCCTCCTCCTGGGAGGAGTAGTTTCTTTACTGGATTTCATTACTTAATGGGGAGTCTTTACTGGATCCTCCTCCTCGAGGACAAAGGAGATTATGTAAATATGCCAGACTATTCGGTGTATGTGTAGGTAAAGAACGCCATCAATCACCAAGAATGCTTAAAATTTCAGTATAATCAATTACATACCACTACTATCATCTAAAGCATGTTCAATAGCATCTGATTCTTCCTTTATGGTGCGATCTGTGGGAGTGAATTTTATGTCCTCTTTTTTCACACGCAGAGAATGCTGCATCCACTTCACTGCAGCGACAACAGCATCAGGATCCCTCTCTATTTCAGCTTTACTAAAATAAAAGTTTTGGGGAAACATAAAAATAAGATAAAAACAAAAACAAAAAATATATTTTATAAACAAAAGGTATGTAAGAGAAAAAATATACAAAATAATGGATGAATAAAAATTATGAAAATAAACAAAATCAAAATTATTTCAATAAATTTGCATTTTTTCCAACAACAGAATAAAAGTTTTGAGGAAACCTAAAAACAAGGTCAAAACAAATAAAAAATTTATTTTATAAACAATAGGTAATAGAAAAAATATACAAAATAGTGGATGAATAAAAATTATGAAAATAAACAAAATCAAGATTATTTCAATAAATTTGCATTTTTTCTACCAACAGTATCCAGTACAAACAAAAGTATGACTTCAGCCAAGCTACAGATGGCCTTTCAAGCTTTTAGGGAGGTATTAGTAGTAGTGGCAGGAAGCGATTGGGCACACCACTCTCATTAGGTAGCGTAACTTTCCTTCTGACCTTAACCTAGGAAATCCGGGATAGTTGAGGTAGTATAACCTATAGGTCTTAGGTTCGTATGCTTAGGAAAACTACAAATTAATTAAAAAATTTTTATTTTTTCCAACACATAATACAAATCTTCAACATTTAATTAGAGACTCATTACTGGGCACGAGGAAGTCCCTAAAATTAATCTGGCTGGTTTACTGACCAGGGAAAGGTCAATGCCCTTTGGTCTTGGAGAAGAGCAAAAATCATGACTTTAATTAGCCTCTTAACAATCTCAGCATAATGATGTCTCAGACTAGTAGGTGGTCATAGAAGAACTTATATCCATCAGGATATTGCATCTTCCCCCATGTCTGGGAGAATAGATACTTTAATACAGAGTTTGTAAATAAAGAAAAGTTACCCTGACACAAGGCTCACTGGCATCTACAGCAGCATCAGACCCAGCATATAACGGAGTGACTGCTTCACCCCAAAAAGGGGAAAAGGAAGTGGAGAATGGCCTGACATTCTACCTCTCCTTCTATACATATGTTGCAACCACTATCGTAGAGGAAATGCTACTTATTCCACCAGGAAGCTAATATGATGTCATGACTTGTTGATTAGCTACTGCAGGACAAAGGATAAGCTTATCCAGGGACCTGAGGGTAAACTTCCATGGGTAGTGGGTAGTAAAAGTTGTTTGTTACACCAGGCTCCTACCTTCAGGTCTAGCACCAATTACTGTACAGATTCTTCCTCAAGATTAGCATAGACCTGATATTCTCGACTTCATGCGCCCAAATTGGGATGGTACTTAAATCTCAGTGGATCAGCACAAATGAAGGTGCAATAGTGAAAAAAAGCAATATCTTTAGATATCTTGACCTAAACACTTTCAGCGTGGAAAAGTCTTGGTGCTCCGCAAGGGGGCCTGAGATCTCTATGAAGACAGTGGAGTGTCATTCTGTCCCCCTAGTATGAAATTGGAATTGTATCAGGTTAGAAATTGGCTCCAGAATACATACAGAAGGTCCTTGGATTATGACTGTCTCGAGTTACAATAATTAGCCATTAAGAACGGGCTACCATAGGGTACTTTAAAAAATCCTTGTCACACAATTTTTGTTATGATGATTTGTTCATTGATAAGACAAACTACTGTACTTGTCAATGCCTCGAACAACTACCGGAGTAGTGTATTACACGTCACTTTAGCATTACTGTAGTTCTCCATCTACTTCAGATTTGAGATTTTGGTACTGCTCTTTTTTTTTAGATATTTTCATAACTTTTTTTTTTTTGCTGTGCATTACAGTATGTTTGGAAAGTGTAAGGGAGACTTCTGATGACAGTGTGCATCCCAACCACAGGAATAAAGGTAAGGTATTGTTATATGTATTACTTACTGCCTGCTAATACTGTACAAGGCACAAGTATTTGTATAAATAGGGTACAGTAATTTATGAATGGTAATGAATTGCTTTCTCTTTTTTAAAGTATGTTATACATAAACTGTATGTAAATTATATATGTTTGTACATATGTACGTATGTACTGCATGTTATGTATATAAATTTAACTTCTGATGAAAATTGACTTTCTGACCCATAGTAAGATCGGATCTCGTTTGTAACCCAAACACCTCCTGTACTCTGGACAAGGGAGAGGAAGGTCTTCCTCAGTTGAGAATGCCTCACAACAGACAAAATGTCATCCGGTACACTCATCATAATGTCATGGTTCAAAATCAAATCCTATCTGATGCCAAGTCAAGGGTACAGGAGGGTCTACTCGAGAGACCTGAGGACTCGAGTAACATCCTTAAAGGGGCCAGCCAGAATGTCAATATATGGGGGTATAAAATATAGAGAAAAATGTGGAAGTAAAGCGCAAGGTACATGAGGCAAAGAGGGCAGCTGACCTGAGGTGGGGTCAGGGATTGGGTCATTCATATGAAGAGAATAAGAAGTTTTGGAAAGAAGTGAAGAGAGTAAGGAGGGCTGGCTCAAGATTTGAAGAGACAGTGAAAGATGGAAATGGAAGGTTGTTAAAAGGAGAGGAGGCAAGGAAAAGATGGGCGGAATATTTTGAAAGTTTACTGAATGTTGAGGATAATAGGGAGGGAGATATAATTGCTGTTGCGGGTGTTGAAGTGCCAGTGATGGGAGATGAGAATGAGAGAGAGATTACAATAGATGAGGTGAGGAGAGCACTAGATGAAACGAGAGTAGGAAAAGCGTCTGGTATGGATGGTGTGAGAGCTGAGATGTTGAAGGAAGGGGGTGTGACTGTACTTGAATAGTTGGTGAGATTGTTTAATATGTGTTTTGTGTTGTCAATGGTACCAGTAGATTGGGTTTGTGCATGTATTGTACCACTATATAAGGGTAAGGGAGATGTGCATGAGTGTTGTAATTCAAGAGGTATTAGTTTGTTGAGTGTAGTTGGAAAAGTGTATGGAAGAGTAATGATTAATAGGATTAAGGATAAAACAGAGAATGCAATCTTAGAAGTACAGGGTGGTTTTAGAAGAGGTAGGGGTTGTATGAATCCGATTTTTACAGTAAGGTAGATATGCGAGAAATATTTAGCAAAAGGTAAGGAGGTGTATGTTGCGTTTATAGATCTGGAGAAAGCGTATGATAGAGTTGATAGGGAAGCAATGTGGAATGTGATGAGGTTATATGAAGTTGGTGGAAGGTTGTTGCAAGCGGTGAAAAGTTTCTACAAAGGTAGTAAAGCATCTGTTAGGATAGGAAATGAAGCGAGTGATTGGTTTCCCGTGAGAGTGGGGCTGAGACAGGGATGTGTGATGTCGCTGTGGTTGTTTAACTTGTATGTTGATGAAGTGGTGAGAGAGGTGAATGCTCAAGTGCTTGGACGAGGATTAAAACTGGTAGACGAGAATGACCATGAATGGGAGGTAAATCAGTTGTTGTTTGCGGATGATACTGTACTGGTTACAGACACAGAAGAGAAGCTTGGCCGATTAGTGATAAAATTTGGAAGAGTGTGTGAGAGAAGGAAGTTGAGAGTTAATGTGGGTAAGAGTAAGGTTATGAGATGTACGAGAAGGGAAGGTGGTGCAAGGTTGAATGTCATGTTGAATGGAGAGTTACTCGAGGAGGTGGATCAGTTTAAGTACTTGGGGTCTGTTGTTGCAGAAAATGGTGGAGTGGAAGCAGATGTACGTCAGAGAGTGAATGAAGGTTGAAAAGTGTTGGGGGCAGTTAAGGGAGTAGTAAAAAAATAGAGGGTTGGGCATGAATGTAAAGAGAGTTCTATACGAGAAAGTAATTGTACCAACTGTGATGTATGGATCGGAGTTGTGGGGAATGAAAGTGATGGAGAGACAGAAATTGAATGTGTTTGAGATGAAGTGTCTAAGGAGTATGGCTGGTGTATCTTGAGTAGATAGGGTTAGGAACGAAGTGGTGAGAGTGAGAACGGGTGTAAGAAATGAGTTAGCAGCTAGAGTGGATATGAATGTGTTGAGGTGGTTTGGCCATGTTGAGAGAATGGAAAATGGCTTTCTGCTAAAGAAGGTGATGAATGCAAGAGTTGATGGGAGAAGTACAAGAGGAAGGCCAAGGTTTGGGTGGATGGATGAAGTGAAGGAAGCTCTGGGTGATAGGAGGATAGGTGTGAGAAAGGCAAGAGAGCGTGCTAGAAATAGGAATGAATGGCGAGCGATTGTGACGCAGTTCCGGTAGGCCCTGCTGCTTCCTCCGATGCCTTAGATGACCGCGGAGGTAGCAGCAGTAGGGGATTCAGCGTTATGAAGCTTCATCTGCGGTGGATAACGGGGGAGGGTGGGCTGTGGCACCCTAGCAGTACCAGCTGAACTCAGTCGAGTCCCTTGTTAGGCTGGGAGGAACGTAGAGAGTAGAGGTCCCCTTTTTTGTTTTTGTTTCATTTGTTGATGTCGGCTACCCCCCAAAATTGGGGGAAGTGCCTTGGTATATGTATGTATGTAAAAAGAAAAACACAAAATCCTGAAAAAATTCACTAAGCTTCTTATGGCAATGGAGAATGCGTATAAAAATATTTTGTCAAAATTCCTTTTACTTTCTTAGTTACAAGTGAATTATATTTAGTGTCAGATATGAGACACAAAAGAGAAAGAACTCCAGAGGGGCAGTTACCCAATGTGTTTATGGAGGGAGATTCCCCTTCCAAGCAACAGTAACACCTTTTCCTCCTCCCCAAATCATCACCTTCCATTCATGTCAATTATATTCCTTACCATACTTGAGTGATGTTCTTCGTTTTGTTATATAATTTTATATACTATACTTTATCTTCATATTGTAAACTTTGGGTCAAAATTGCCCATAATAGGAAAATCCTTGGGGGGGGGGAACCAATCAATGCTATAATATTTCCATTCACTCTTAAGGGGAAAAATGATTTGGTGTTCAAATACAGTTTTGGAACTAATCCTGTTTGCCCTCTGAGGTACTACTGCACATGAACACAATAAAATATCATGTGTTGAATTACAAATCTGCAATACAATAAAATCTTGCACTTAAAGGCCGCTCATGAATGGCAGAGGCAAGGGACACTGACATTGCCCTATCGAGCAGGACAATGCCCTAGACTGACCATATATACATATGATCAGTGCCTAACCCCCTCTCCCCCCAAGTTAAGACCAAGGAGGGGCAGGCAATGGCTGCTGATAACTCAGCAGATAGACCCGTAGCCTCCCCCAAACCACCCATCCTTAGCTCACAAAGATGGTGAGGTCGCAGAGACAAAAAGAAACTAATGAGTTTTGAGCGGGATTCGACCCCCCCGTCTGGTGTACACCAATCAGGGACGTTACTATATAGGGAAGTTTCAAGTCTACCCCACTGTAAGTATTCACTCATAATAAAATCCCCATATAAACTCTCTATTAGTCCAAATTAGGTATGGAAACCTTTAAAACAACTAGCGACTTTCATGATAGATAGCCAACTATTACAAAGATGTGAATTTTTCCTATCTATAAAAACTAGTCTTTAACTCAGGAATATTGCTGGTGCCAACAGAAAAAAAAAGTAA
>NC_090765.1:20369035-20491201 GCF_036898095.1 Palaemon carinicauda | reverse complement strand
CTGACTCGAGAACAACGTAACTCGCTTGGGACGAGAATAAAGATCGGAATATGTTCTCTCTCTCTCTCTCTCTCTCTCTCTCTCTCTCTCTCTCTCTCTCTCTCTCTCTCTCTCTCTCTCTCTCTCTCTCTCTTTTTTTTATTTCACACCGAAGAGAAAAGCCCACTCACCTTTCGTCAATAAACAGGTTACTTGACCAAAGGAAAAAAAAAACTGAAAGGGACTAAGAAATTGAAAAATTAACAAGTTCCTTTAAATTAGTATTAAAACATTTCAGATTGAAAGAAGAATGAACAAAACGTCAAAATCGATTTACTCTTTCTGCAAAGTGAAACCGTGATTCTCTCTTTCTCTATCGTAACGATAGAGCGCAAACTGCGTAGCATAAATAAACCAAACGTTAGTTCATCTTTGAAACACCACGAAGACTATTCAAAGGAAATCTTTCATAAAATATCTAATAAAAAATATTCATTTAATAACTCTTACAGAGCAAATGATTTAAACTTAACGAAAATAAAAGTTGAATGGACTCAACGTTGTTTAACTTCGGTTTCCAAGTTAGGACCCGCCTACTTTCGGACTAGGGGAGGAATAGGTAAGGTCGCATATAAACAAAACATTAAAATTTATATTGATGTTTAGTATAAATGGAAAGCTAAATGAAGAGGCCTAATAAAGGCGGGTGAGATATAAAATATATAGAGGAAAATATATAATTAACAACAACAATTTATAAAGTGATAAGATAATTGCTAAAAGCCTAAAACACACTTCCGTATTAAGGGAAGGGTCGGCCATTTTGAAAAGTCAAGGAAAGTCCAAAAAACAATCCAAAGTAATCAACAATTAAATCTATCCAAAAAAGAGTTCAATAGTTTAAGTTGAAGATAAAACACCTGCACTGCGAAAGCTCAAACCAAAAGGAAGTACTTCACCAAGACTGTTGAAAAACTCCAGGTTAACAGCGAGTGATGGTACGTCTTGTCGATCAGACCGACAAAGAAGAATTGGAGCTGTTTATATGTATATACGGTATCTGGCCGATAGTTGGCGCTGGTGGGCACACCCGCAACCTTCATAGCGATCGCTCGCGAGTTTTTGTGTTTTTCTGTCGAGCCGCCGGAGCGTCAGCTATTATATATTCACGGCTAAGTTAAATATTTAAAAAAAAGTAATTGAAGCTAGCTAATAAGAAGTTGATTAGTTTTATGTAAGAGGAGGTTAAGGTAGAGCCCACACCAGACAAAAACCCAGTAGTTGTCATACATACCAAGAAAGATCATCTCTCTAGCAGGAAGCAAAGAAAAATACTTCTCTTACCCAATGACTGCTCTCAGAATTGTGGAAAAGAATGCTGGGATCCAACACATCCCAGCGCCAAACCATGAGTCATTGACAATGGAACACAATTCGAATAATTTGAATCATAATTAATAAATCTATTCTCTGCCTTCAGAGCAACCAAAATTGAACTGAATGAAGTTCTAGGCAAGCAGTCACAAGTGCTAATAAGCATACACACAGATAAGTTGCAAGAATAGAGCTCAGAACCATGTCAGTGCACTCTTACTCAAACGATGGTTAAAAAACACAAGAAACACATCGAGAGCCTTAACCAGTATCATGTACTGGAAAAATTTGTTCTAAGCGTACCCTCAGACCTAAATCATTGGACTGCAGTATCTGCATAATCAGAACTTACAGGAAGCACTAACATTCCCAATAAGCCTTAGAACAGACAGAACAGGAAGGACTGGGCATGCCAAAATGGGATGTCATGCACCTCCCGGAATGTTCATGTAACATAAATACAGTACAGTAAACTCACCCAAAGGTGAACAAACACCATTGTCCCTCTACAAAGAAGAGTGACTCTTGTGTGAAGACTAAAAGATTCTACGGTTCAGAAATGAGGAAAATCATAAAACGAGGGATGAAGAACAAATACTCTTTTGCTTCTTCACCCAAATCCTACTAAACACCAGGTTCTTCTCTTCAAGAATATATAAGGATGAAGTTGAGGAAATCCATGTGTACCAACAAATAGAAAATCTGGAGTTCCTTCAGCTGGAACAACAACTACAAGTTGAATAATAAACACGCGCGATTTGAGCTACACGGTCCAGCACCGGGGATTGGGATGCTACTTAAGAGTGTATTATTTTGAAAAATTACAATTTTGGAAGACATTTGTATTTTTCCTAACCAACAAACCTGAGCTCTTTACTGTGCGGCTTGCCGGAAAACGAGCCATAAACTTTTAACACAAGGTAAACAACCCTTGCTAGTTAGCAGGGGGTTTGGGGGGTTGACCAACTACACTATTCACACACTCAGCTACTATATACTCGCTTTTAATTCCTGGCAAGACTTTCTGAAGGAATGGGTGATGGCGGCCAAGTATACGTAAAGAGCCCAAGTTTTATAGTCGGGAAAATACAAATTACTTCCAAATTTGTCATTTGTTCTTACACAAATACAAACCATTCGCTCTTAACCAGGGGTGCAACACTGAGGTCGTGCAAGTGTGAGAGGGGCACCCTTGCTGAAGGAGAAGGGGGAAGTAGCTGGCAGTTAAGGAAAAGATTGAACTTCCTCTTCTTCTTGCCAACAATATTCATTAATATCACAGTCGGATTCTTAGCGTCCAATAATGACTGCGCTCCGTCGGAGGAGTTAACTACTAGAGTTACAGTAACTTTACCACGACACAAAACATTACACAGAGTTTTGTTGCATGGGGAGAACTAGGAATATTCACTGCAGTCATGAATACTTTCCAGTATCATGTATGGGCAACATTTAGTCCAAATAAGGTAACTCCTTCTTGAGGCAGAGAAACTACCATGAAGCAAGACAAGTTACGTTCCAAGTTCATTGTCTTCATAATACAAATAGCAAAAATGACAAATTCGAAGATAATTTGTATTTTTCCTAACCATACAAACCTTAGCTATTTACAAAGGGTATTACTTTTAGCGTAGCTGAAATGGCGAGCCATTAGAATTTAACGAGGGTGTATTACCCCCGCGCTAGTTAGCGGGGGGTAGGGGAGTGGTAGCTAGCTACCCCTCCTCCCCCTCACACACAGGTGAATACTCACTTTCACTTAGAGGTAGGACTTGTCTTGGGGGACAGGGCTGGCGGGCAAATATGTGTAAATAGCTAAGGTTTGTATGGTTAGGAAAAATACAAATTATCTTCGAATTTGTCATTTGTTCCGTAACCGAAATACAAACCACGCTATTTACAAAGGGTGACTTATCCCTTAGGAAGGGTGGAAAGTCCCCAGCCATACTGGCTTTGGCTTTACCCGGGGACTCAGAATCCGAGTGAGTCGCACTCGAGAAAAGGAGTCCCTGCACCTCACAAGTTCCTTGCTCCGCAAGGAACCATGTGGCCTACGTAAGCTTGTGTGTGAAGGAAGAAGTGTGACTCGTCCTAGGCAGTTGACCTGGAGTTCCAGAAGGAACTCTGGGTTAGGACGTTCCCAATACCACCTCGTCAGGGTATGGGGGACACGACAGTATTGACTCAATACTCGGAACACAAGGAAGCATGGTTTACCTGCAGAGGTTCGAGGTCAGCTATGCAGAGACCAGGATGCTGCTTCCCCGTAGAGGGGATGATGAAGAAAGAAGTAAGGGCCAGACATACTTCTTTCGTTCATGCAGACTAAAACCTGATAACAATGCCCTCAACCTTCTGCTACCTGTCCAAAAGGGAGCCTGAGGTTAGACCAGCTGTTGTGTAGCCACCACAGAGCGATAGAAAACGTATCGAGACTCCTGTGGGTCACGCCCTGCAGGAAGCGGGCTGCGAAGGTCATCAGACGCTTCCAGACTCCAGCTTGTAGCACCTGCGTCACAGAGTAGTATTACTCGAAGGCGAGGGACGTTGCGATGTATCCAACATCGTGCTGTAGGGCGACGTGACGGGGGAGGGTCTGAAGACAGGACGAGATGAATGTCCTTGAGTCCGGGCTGAAGAGGTATACTGGTGACTCTCCCCCCATGTCCTCCTTGTGTTCCCAAATCGGCTGCAACTGAGGACAAACTGCAGCTGTTCCCAGCGCTAACCTCTCGATTCCTTACTGGCAAGAAAGAGAAGGTCTTGAGACATCAGACACAGAATGGAGACTTGAAATCTTGAATGAATCGGACCGAAGGGCCGGGACCCTCAGATTCTGAGTCTAGCCAACAACTCAGGAGCGAGCCTGAATGTTGCCTTCCCCTCTTCCTTAGAAAGGGGGGAGTAGTAAGAGACCAAGAAGATTGCTTACACACTGGCCGTGGCCAGAGTGAGCAGAAGACCCAAGGCGGAATACAATCCGAGGCCTGTCGTAAAAGGGTCTTGAGAAGATCTCTTAAAGGACTAAAAGTCCGAGCCATGCTCCAAGTTGGAGGTCTTCCTCCGACTAGGGCAGGGACAATCGTAGCTTCGCATGAGCGAGGATAGATCCAGCGGGCAGGAAAAAGTTATCCCTTTAAGCCTGAAGGTTAGGGAAAGGCTGAGCGACAGGCTTCATTGCCGAGAGCGGAAAGGAGATTCCTCCCGCCGAAAGGCAATAAGACTGTTATTGCTGGAGAAGAGGCCTCAAGGGAAGAGGTATATCTCCCACGGCACCAACCACCTTAGACTCTTCACTTTGCCTGGGAGACCCCTGTGGATGACTATCGCAGATGATGCGACCTCCGTACCGCGACTGTAGCGGGTTGTCTCTTCTAGAGGAGGAAGCGTAGTGTCTCCAGGCATGAAGCCGAAGCGACGTCCCGGTTCGGGAGAGATGTCGCAGTGTGGTTGCTTGAGTAGTCTGCGCCGTGGGAGAAGCTCTCCCGGGAGTTCCGTCAGGGGAAGCAGAGGGTCCAGAAACCGTTCTGCGCGTAGTCCCAGTGGAGCTCTCCCATTGAAAGGTTGACAGACAACCTGGTCTTGTTGAGGCCCATTGTCCGCAGACAAAAAGGAGGGAAGACGCAGGCGTCGAAGTTGTCCCACCATCACCGGAATGCATCTTGCCAGTGTCTCGGGGACTGAGACTGGGGGAAGACTAGCGGAAGCTTGAGGTTCCAAGCTGTCGCGATCAGGTCCCCCAGACCAGCACTTGCTGGTTACCCAAGGTCAAAGACCCCCAGGTACACTCTCTCTATGAGGCACTGCTCGGATAGTCTGAGAGAAACATTCCCCTGCCTGGAATGAGAGAGCCGATGGTGGTATTGAGAGAATCTCAATCATCCCGGTATCTCTACTGCAAGATGTGAAGGTGTGAAAATGCGTCCCCTGCTGGTTAGAATGAAGTCGACGCGCAACGGGGAGACTCGGCAGTAGCTGTAGGATCTGAAGAGGGGCCAGACTAAGGCCCCTAAGCCTGCCTGAATGATGGAGAGGTATCCTTCAGGTCTTGACCATAGGCCTGGACCGGAACATGCCCACCCCCCCCCCCCTTTCCTTTGACGAGTCCGAGAACCGCATCAAGAATGTGGGGAAAGGACGAGAATATCCACTACCATCAAGAGGCTCCATAGGTCAACACCCATTGCAGGTCTAATAGTTCCGCTGGTCCCATAGGGCCAGGGAGTCCGGTTAAACATTGCCTGAAGCCACCGGAACTTGGATCGCCCCACATGGAACTTATCCTGAGGCGACCGTTCGGACTATAGACGGGTCAATGAGGAAAGAAGAACTAGGAAACGTTTCAAGGTAGGGCTGAAAGCTCTGCTTGACTGAAAACAGGTACTGCGACTCTCCTCAGTCTTGCCACAGTCAACCGAAAGGAAGGCTCGGAGGATGTGGTAACAGAATCTGGCGTCCCCAGGTGGTCACCCATCCAAGTACCGACGTTGCTTAACCTCGCTGGATGGACGAGAAGCGGGGTTTCCAATGTGGTAAGGCGGTTGACTCAATATCATGGCCAGATACTCCAGATGTTGAGGCAGAGGAAGAGAAGGCTCCAAGCAAAATACCATGAGCCCACACTCATGGTAAGCATCCGGAAGCTTGTCCCGGCGCTGAAGAAGGTCGAAACCCGAGCCTACAGGAGTTGACCAGCCCTCCAAACAGCAGAGGGGGCGGAAGCCTGCCCCTGAGCGGCCAAGAGGAAGGCAGGGAGAGTTCTCTGGGGAAACAAACCTGCTATGCCACGGCGGGATAGCCACACTGCATCATAAGCAGGAATACTTGCAGTTTAGGCTGAATTCGACGAGCACCCTGGAAGATGGATGGAATGGAAACTGAAAGTACCCGTCCTTCCGATCCAGGGTTTTTAAGGAGTCCTGTCGCCTCGTTACCAGTCTGATCGATTCTGCTGGTCTACGCTGGCCGAAGTTTGTTCGACAAACTTGATCGGGGCTGAGAGGTCGACTATGGACATCCCCTCTCAGATCCTTCCTTACAAGAAAGGATCGACTGAGGGGGCCGGGGGTGAAGCCGTCGATGATCCTAAGGAAGACCTTCGCCTAAGGTATGGATCATTCTGCCCAACCGGGCAACTCTGCTGACGCTATGGCATAGAGGTTCAGAGACACTGAATTCGCTGACAGAGACGGCAGGCGCGATATCCTTGGCTACTCACAGAGAATATGCGGGAATGGGCATCGGGAAGCTGTCATTCGGATGAGTAACCTTAAGCATCCTCCCAGCGAAAAACCTGCAATCCTAGAGTTCGTGAACTCCTTTTAGGACTATGCCCCCCCCGGGGGAGTCTCCCGTGCCATCTGTTCCTGACAGGAGTAAACTGCAATTGGACACCTTGTCCCAGTTGTCGTAGCCGATAACTTAGGCCGACGTGGTTGAAAGAAAAGGCGCTGGAGCCCTGCAGAGTCTGGAAGAAAGCGCCTTGGAGGAGTGAAACCGGAAGTCGATTTACTCCGCACAGCAGCTGTCTAAGTCTCTGTCCTTGGGCACAAACAAACTCTTCTCAAGGATGGAAGGGTGTCTGAGGTCATCGACCTCCACAGATGAGACACCCGAAGGAAGCCCTCAGTCAGCGCGTCCAGATGGTACAACATCGAGCTTGTCCGCAAGTTAGATACTTAACGACGAAAGGCCAAGGTGCCTGAGCTCGAGAGGAGGAAAGTACCCTTGATCTTCCTGTAGCTTCCTTGAACCAAACCTCGGGCCGTAACCGAGGAGGGAAAGAACCTGGTAAGCTCCCAGAGGAAGAGGTAAGCAGTCACCCCTTGTCCGATGGAGAAATCTCGAACGGAAAGCCCCCCCCGCCAAAAATCCTTCCAGGGAATGACGGGGAAGGGCTAACCCAGGTTCAGGAATAGAGGAGTGTTGCTCAGATCTCTCTTAAGTTTCTCCTATTCTGCAAGTGCCATGCTCTGTGTTTACGGGGTGAGACAGTGTTCTGGAAATACGCTCCAGAAGAACTCGCCAGGCTGGTCATGCTGCGAAAACCCCATTGGGAATCGTGGTCGCAATTGCCCTGGAGCTCGCGCGACGGGAATTCCTGGTGGTCGGCGGGCGATAACCCATAGACGAGCAATGGATACTGCAAGAAATAAGCCGACATTTGTGCGAAGAAGCACTGTAGGTTCGCGCGACGGAACATCATCCGTCTGCGCGATGGAAAAAACCGTTGGTTCGCGCGTGGGCGAACATTGGAGAGCATGAGCGTAGACGTGCAGGCACGTGGGCGTGTGGGCGAGTGGTCGTGCGGTTGCACGGGCGAGCGGTCGCGAGGTTGCACGGGCGAGCGGTCGCGCGGTTGCACGGGCGAGCGGTTGCGCGGTTGCACGGGCGAGCGGTCGCGCAGGCGAGCGGTCGTGCGGGCGCGCAGGCGAGCGGTCGCGCGGGCGCGCAGGCGAGTGGTCGTGCGGGCGCGCAGGCGAGCGGTCGTGAGGGTGGGCAGGTGGATGAGAGCGAGTCCGAGGCGGCGATATGGATCAACAAGCGATCGGTGGTGAGCTGGTGAGCGCTAACGCGCAGGTTGGCGATGGCGCGTAGTGATATGCTGACGCGATGGTCGAGCAGTATGCGCAGGTGAGCGATCGTGCGATGGCGAGCAGTATGCGAAGGTGAGCGATCGCGAGCAGTGATCAGCATGCGCAGGGTCGCGCGATGGTGATCAGTATGCGCAGGGTCGCGTGATGGTGATCAGCATGCCAGGGTCTCGCGATGGCGATCAGCATGCGCAGGTTGGCAGTCGCGCGATGGCGAACAGCATCTGCAGGTGGGCGATCGCGTGATGGCGAACAGCATACGCAGTTGAGGGTCGCGCGATGGTGATCAGCATGCGCAGGGTTGAGCGATGGTGATCAGCATCCGCAGGTGTGCGGTCGCGCGATGGCGATCAGCATCCGCTGTTGAGGGTCGTGCGATGGCGATCAGCATCCGCAGTTGAGGGTCGCGCGATGGCGATCAGCATCCGCAGGTGAGGGTCGCGCGATGGCGATCAACATCCGCCGTTGAGGGTTGCGCGATGGCGATCAGCATCCGCCGTTGAGGGTCGCGCGATGGTGATCAGCATCCGCAGTTGAGGGTCGCGCGATGGCGATCAGCATCCGCAGTTGAGGGTCGCACGATGGCGATCAGCATCCGCAGTCGAGGGTCGCGCGATGGCGATCAGCATCCGCAGTTGAGGGTTGTGCGATGGCGATCAGCATCTGTAGTTGAGGGTCGCGCGATGGTGATCAGCATGCGCAGGTGAGCTAGTAGCTGGCGAACCATGTTCCTTCAGAAGTGTTGGAGAACGTTGGCGCGCCGGCTGTAACACACGTGGGCGATCCGGAGATCGCTGGCGGGCTGATGATTGCTGACGAGCTGATGATCGCTGGCGAGCTGATGATCGCTGACGAGCTGATGATCGCTGATGATCGCTGACGAGCTGATGATCGCTGACGAGCAGAAGGCTACGCGTGGAAGCCTGCGCAAAGAAGAAGAGTCCTTGACCCCGACCTGAACCGAAGTTCTAGATCGCGAGGGCGAACGTGGGCGCACAGGGCGCGTAACAGGAACCAACAGGAACCGCAGGGAAGATCATCTTGAAAGCGCTGACGAACAGGAGAGCGCTGATGAGCAGAAGGGCGCGCAGGGAAACCCTGACACGCAAGGGAAGAACCCCCGTGGGGGCAACCCTTTTCCCCGAAGGGATCGTTGTCCGCCGGGAGACTGATGTCCGTCGGAAGACCGCTGTCCGTCGGGCAGACCGTTGTCCGTCGGGAAGACCGTTGCCCGTCGGAAGACGAGATCAGACTGCTGTCCATCTGCACCAAGGCGGAAGATCGAGAAAAAGGAGTTGTAGGCTGCAAACGGAGATCCAAAAAGGCGCCTCAAGCACCCTTATAGGGAGATGAGAGGCCCTTACGACGAGGCGGACGGTGGGCCTTACGGCGAGGGAGGCCAACAGCAACAGCAACAGAAGAAACCTCCGAAGAGGAGTCTCTATGAGTGTACTCTCTCGCGAACGAAAGAGAAACACTTCGTGGAAGAGACTGGTCCGCCAGTGACCTAAAAGGAGCAATCCTCCGAAGAGGAGCTCCTGCAGTTGCCCAGCCCCTTGAGCGAAACTGCAGGTGCGACCGCTCAGCACCAAGAGCATAGTCGCACGAAAAAAAGGCAAGAGAAGAACCCCCCAAAAGGGGAAAAACTCAAGCCTGGACAGGAAAAACTTCCCTCGGAAGGAAAGTTATCCGCCCAAGGAGGCAAGCCTCTTGACTGTTCTGAAATGAACTGGAGAGCTGTCCGTCGACACAGGAGTACTACCAGTAGAAGGAGACACGCCCCTGACGAAAATACAAGGGGGGAGGCAGCAACAGCCGAATCCCCAGGACTCCACCAGACAGCTCACACCGTTGCTATATTACAGAAACGAACTAGATCGATAACTGTAAAAAAAATAAAACAAATAATATTAGTACACATTCATTCCCCCGGGAAGGCTCCGAAGAGGAATCCCGAGGAAAAGGAACAAGAATTACACAACAGGCACGTGCCCTCACAACCACTTACACTCGCGGAAGGAGAGCTGTAACCAAAACAGAATTATAACAATTATAATTATGTAACTATGTAATTATGTATTTAAAAATGAATGAACACTAAAGAAAGAACGAAAACCCCGAAAGGAATCGTTCTACAAGCTGAAAAACAAAAAACATGTTATTTTCCTTAGTAAAATAAATTTTTGAATATACTTACCCGATGATCATATAGCTGCATCCCTGCTGCCCGACAGAAAAAACCTACGGGAGGAATACGCCAGCGATCGCTATACAGGTGGGGGTGTACATCAACAGCGCCATCTGTCAAGTAGGTACTCAAGTACTCGATGTCAACAAAGAACCAATTTTCTCCTCTGTCCCACTGGTTCTCTATTGGGGAGGAAGGGTGGGTCCTTTAATTTATGATCATCGGGTAAGTATATTCAAAAATTTATTTTACTAAGGAAAATAACATTTTTCAATATCAAACTTACCCGATGATCATATAGCTGATTCACACCCAGGGGGGTGGGTAGAGACCAGCATTACAAGTTGACATTATGAGCTAAGTATTCCGTATTTCATTTTAGCAGTTATTCAAAATAACAGGCATAAAATAAATAAGTACCTGGTAAGGAAGTCGACTTGAACAATTACTCTGCCTTTTTAAGTACGTCTTCCTTACTGAGCCTCGCGATCCTCATAGGATGCTGAGCGACTCCTAGGAGCTGAAGTATGAAGGGTTGCAACCCATACTAAAGGTCCTCATCAAAACCTCTAATCTAGGTGCTTCTCAAGAAATGATTTTGACCACCCGCCAAATCAAGTAGGATGCGAAAGGCTTCTTAGCCTTCCGGACAACCCAAAAATATTTCAAGAGAAAGATTAAAAAGGTTCTGGAATTAGGGAATTGTAGTGGTGGAGCCCCCACCACTACTGCACTCGTTGCTACGAATGGTCCCAGAGTGTAGCAGTTCTCATAAAGAGACTGGACATTCTTAAGATAAAAGACGCGAACACTGATTTGCTTTTCCAATAGGTTGCGTCGAATATATTTTGCAGAGATCTATTTTGTTTAAAGGCCACGGAAGTTGTGACAGCTCTAACTTCGTGTGTCCTTACCTTCAGCCAAGCTTGGTCTTCCTCATTCAGAAGGGAATGAGCTTCTCGTATTAACAGTCTGATAAAAATAGGATAAAGAATTCTCTGACATAGGCAAAGATGGATTCTTAACTGAACACCATAAAGCTTCAGACGGGCCTCGTAAAGGTTTTAAAATAGAACTTAAGAGCTCTTACAGGACATAATACTCTTTCTAGTTCATTTCCAACCATACGATAAGTTTGGAATATCGAACGATATTGGTCAAGGCCGAGAAGGCAGCTCGTGTTTGGCTAGAAAACCAAGATGTAGAACATGTAGCCGTTTCGGATGAAAATCCGATGTTCTTGCTGAAGGCATGAATCTCACTGACTCTTTTAGCTGTGGTTAAGCATATCAGGAAAAGAGTCTTAAAGGTGAGATCTTTCAGGGAGGCTGATTGAAGTGGTTCGAACCTGTCTGACATAAGGAATCTTAGAACCACGTCTAAATTCCAACCAGGTGTAACCAAACGACGCTCCTTCGTGGTCTCAAAAGACTTAAGGAGGTCCTGTAGATCTTTATTGTTGGAAAGATCTAAGCCTCTGTGACGGAAGACTGATGCCAACATGCTTCTGTAACCCTTGATAGTGGGAGCTGAAAGAGATCGCTCTTTCCCCAGATATAAGAGGAAGTCAGCTATTCGAGTACTGGTCGAGGATACGGATACTGACTTGCACCAGTTTCGGAAGATTTCCCACTTCGATTGGTAGACTCTAAGGGTGGATGTTCTCCTTGCTCTAGCAATCGCTCTGGTTGCCTCCTTCGAAAAACCTCTAGTTCTCGAGAGTCTTTCGATACTCTGAAGGCAGTGAGACGAAGAGCGTGGAGGCCTTGGAGTACCTTATTACGCGTGGCAGACGTAGCAGGCCCACCCTTAGGGGAAGAGTTCTGGGAACGTCTACTAGCCATCGAAGTACCTCGGTAAGTTATTCTCTCTCGGGCCAGAGGGAAGTAACTAGCGTCAACTTTGTCCCTTCGTGAGAGGGGAACTTCTGCAGTACCTTGTTGACAATCTAGAACGGAGGGAATGCATATAGATCTAGATGAGACCAATCTAGTAGAAAGGCATCTATAAGAACTACTGCTGGGTCCGGGATAGGTGAGCAAAGTATTGAGAGCCTCTTGGACATCGAGGTTGCGAAGAGATCTATGGTTGGCTGGCCCCAGGTGACCCAAAGTCTCTTGCATACATCCTTGTGGAGGGTCCAATATGTTGGAATTATTGTCCCTTCCTACTGAGACAATCTGCTAAGACATTCAAGTCGCCTTGGATGAAACTCGTTACTAGTGAAAAGTCTATACCTGTAGAACAGGAGAGGAGGTCACTTGCGAACTCGTACCATGTCAGAGAGTAGGTCCCTCCTTGCTAGGAGATGTACATCAAAGCAGGGAGTTGATCGTGTTCACCTCCACTACTTTGCCTGGAAGGAGAGACCTGAAGCTCTTCCAGGTCAGACTTACTGCCAGAAGCTTCTTGCAGTTGAAATGCATTGTCCTTAGACTCGAGTTCCATAATCCCGGGTATTCCCTACCGCCTAAGGTCGCACCCCAGCCTACGTCCGATGCGTCTGAGAAGAGAACGTGGTTGGGAGTCTGAACAGTCATGGGAAGACCCTTTCAAAGGTTAATAAAGTCCTTACATCAAGTCAGACCAGACTTATCTTCCGGAAACCGGGATCGAGACCGCTTCTAGCGTCTTGTCCTTTTCCAGTGAAGAGCTAGATGATACCGAAGAGGACGAAGGAGTAGTCTTCCAAGTGACACCAATTGAACCACGGATGACAGTGTCCTATCCAGACTCATTCACAGCCTGACAGGGCCGTGTTCCTTCTTCAGCATCTTCTGGATGGATAGCAGGGCTGGGGGTTGAAGTCTTGTTCAGCCATGTCCTCATCAGAGGGTTCCTCATCCGAAACTGATGAGGAAACTGCAACGGAGAGGGCAACGTCTGACTCGCTGAATCCGGTCGCACTGGTGGATGCATGACGGAGCCGGACACAAGATCATGGTACTGCTGCACAGTCTGTGAACTGTCAACCATGGGGACGCGAGGAAGTACAGCGACAACCCGAAACTGTCTAGACTGTCTGGGTTGTGCAGACAACCCCTTATCGGGTTGCTGAGGTTGCCGCACTGCGTCACAACAAGTCACCTCTGCTGGTTGTTGAACGTCTTTCTAGTGACACACTGAACGTCCACAACCACCTCCGAGAATCGCTTAACGTCAACGTGCGACTGGCAACCCACACTGGGTCGCACCGGTGGAGGAACCATCTCAACTGGCGGACGTGAGGTGGATACCTCAGCGTCAACAGGGCGTACAACCAACCGGTAGGAAGGTTGTTGGCTAGAAGGTTCTTCTCCGTAAAAAATCCTCTAACAAGGACTAAGCTTGGACTGCATGTCTTGCAACAAAACCCAAGGTCTATGGGAGCAGGTGTGGCAACAGACGGGGTTGGCGACTGAAGCGGAACAATGTACCATCCCTGGAAGCATGTTATGCTTTAATAAAGTCCATAGGAGGCTAAGCAGCTTAAGGCTCCTCTCCAAATGACAGAGTCCTCAAGGGAATATCAGAAGGAGGGAGAACAGCACTTTCTCATCTACAGGAACCATGTCCGAGAAAAGCTAGGTTATCTCAGTGAGGGTTTCACTGGTGCATAAGCAGCAGACCAGAAGGCAATGATATGTAACTGCTTGACAGTCTGTGAACTGTCAAAAACTGAACTGTCAACCACAACAGATGCGTGAGGACATACAGCACTGGTGCATAGTAGCAGACCAGAAGGCAACGTCATGTAACTGCTTGACAGTCTGTGAGTTGGCAACAACCAAAGCTGTGTGGGGAAGCCTCAACTCCTGACTGACTAGCCTGCTGCGGGCGAGTGGCGGTAACCACAGTGTGTTGCGGAGGCTGACACACCGTGTCAAAACACGGCAGCTTGTGGTAGCTCACGCACGGCAACGGAGTGCTCCGTGTGTCTGTGGGAGTCAGCATGCGTCTGGCAGGGTCGACTGCGCATGGGTGGAGGAGCTCTAACAACAAGAGTGTGGGAGCAGGCAGCCATGCTGGGCGCACAACCGTGGCAGGCTGTAGGCCAACGGGTGCATCGTCAACCTTCTCCGCAGTCGGAGTGTGGGAGCTGGCAACAACAAAAGCGGAGTGCTGGTGCATGGGAGGGACTGCCGTGGGTTGCAGAGCATGCCGCATGCGTCAAAACACGGCAGCTTGACAGCACCTTCCCACTGCTGATGCGGTAGCTCACGCATGTCAACGGAGGGTGCAGCATGAACATGCGTCTGGCAGGGTCGACTGCGCATCGGTGGTGGAGCTCTCACAGGTGGAGTGTGGGAGCAGGCAGCCGCAGTATCTGCTGAGCGCACAACCGTGGCAGGTTGTAGGTTAACAGGTGCAGTGTCAACCTTCTCAGCACGATACTCCTGCATGAAGGAAGCAAGCTGAGACTGCATAGTCTGCAGCATGGACCACTAGGGTCTACAAAAGACGGCAACAAACGGACTACTGTCCGTTGTGACTGAGGGTCTAAAACAGCTGGTGCGGCAACAGACGGAGTTACTGCCTGTTGCGGTACCACCTTGCCTCTCTTGGGAGGTGTGCAGTCGTCGGATGACTGCTGTGATTCCGAACTGACCCAGTGGCTACACCTAGGCCGTTGGACTTACGCGGAAGGGACCGACTTGCACTTAAAAAAGCTGCAAGATTTGGTCCATGGTTTCTGCGAGAAACCTCTTCCGCAGACGAGGAATAAATGGGCTCTCTCGTCTTTGTGTGGGTGGGGTGATCACGTCGGCAACGTGTGTAGATACACCCGAAACCACGGAGGGAAACGTCTGTTCGTCGATCAAGGCCTGTGGAACCCATAAGTCCTTCGACATTACTTCTCCCCTGGGCTTGGGAGCTTGTAAGAGGTATCGGACTAGGTGAACAACTGGCACAAACAGACGAACCCTCGAACGCAACACTGTAACACTTTGCGCATATCACTTTATCACTTTTGATTTTCTGTTTGCACTTATTTCACTGAAATCGAGACATTAACTGATTTCTACCTGAAACACGCAATCCTATCCTTCATTAAAAGGTAGTAATTGCGAAAACAGTTTACAATGCAACAGAAAAACATAATTAAAGATAAAGAATTCAGTGGCTGGAAAAGAGACTAAACACTAGATCAAATAAACTACGTTTAAAATCTCTCACCGCATAAAGCCTGGGAACAAGAATAAAACTCTAGAAACGTTTTACCTTCTTCCCCTACAGCGACTAGGGAGAAGAGTAAAAAAACGAGAACAACGTTACCCGCTTGAACGAAACGTTTATTCTCCTCTCTCTCCCTCCGTCTCTATCCTTCTCTCTCTTCTCTCTAGACTTAGAACCTGAGAGAAGAGCCCAATTATATATCGTTAAAACATATTATTTGTTAAAGGAAAAAAACTGAAAGGTTTCCCAAATAAAAAGTTCCTTTATTTAGAATTTAAACCATTTAAGCTAAGAAAGAATGAACGAAACGCTAGAATCGGTTTACTCTTACTGCAACGTGAAACCGTGAAATACTCTCTCTCTATCGTAACGATAGAGCGCATGTTGAACGTTCTGAACGTCAACAACTGCGGAGACAAAACTAAACGTTAGTCCATCTTTGAAAACAGTACGAGACTATCAAAGAAATTCTTTCAAAAACATAAAATTAAAAAAGGTATAAATTCTTAAAAGGTAAATACGATATGACGGGCTCAAAGTTAATTAACTTCGGTTCCAAGTAAGGACCGCCTACTATTAGGAAAGGTCGCATATAAACAAACATAAAAATTAATTTTTATAAGTTTATAATAAATGGAAAGTTAATCGAAGAGGCCTATAAAGGCGGAGAGAAATAAAATAGATCTATAACTTGTTAAGCAAAATTACCAAAAACCTAAACACACTTCCGTCTAAGGGAAGGGTCGGCCATTTAAAAGTGAAAGAGAGTCCATACTCTCTTCGAGTCCATACTCTCTTCGTCACCATAATTAAATCTATCCAAAACGAGTTCAAGTTTTGAAATGAAGATAAAACCCCTGCATAGCGAAAGCTCAAAACTGGAATAGTGTACTTCACCAAATCGTTGTGAAAACAAATCCAGTTAGGGACGGCGTATTTAGTAGGTCTTGCCTGTGGCACGACAGAGGGAAAATTGGTTCTTTGTTGACATCGAGTACTTGAGTACCTACTTGACAGATGGCGCTGTTGATATACACCCCCACCTGTATAGCGATCGCTGGCGTATTCCTCCCGTAGGTTTTTTCTGTCGGGCAGCAGGGATGCAGCTATATGATCATCGGGTAAGTTTGATATTGAAAAAACTACAATTAGATTCATAACTAATTGATACAAACGTACGGCGTAGCAACCCCCCACACGGAAAGGAAGCTAGGCTACAAGGGCGTAGTAACACGTAGTAAAAGGGTGAACAACCTCAAGAGAGAGAGAGAGAGAGAAAGACATGTCAAACTCGATCGCCACCCATAAAATACGCCGTGGTGGCCTAACTGCCGAGGCCTCCACATAGATATCGTACACTACACACACACATCTGAAAAGGAAACTTACTTATTCCTATACTCAAATATATATACAAACATGAAAACATGTTTACATATATATTGAGTAAATGAAAAGTAAGCGATTAAGTAAAGACAAAACAGAAAATGGCTGCCAAGCGAGGACCAAGACAGAAACGTCTGTCACAGTCCGAGCCAAAAGTTAAAGTGAGTATTCACCTGTGTGTGAGGGGGAGGAGGGGTAGCTAGCTACCACTCCCCTACCCCCCCCCCCCCCCCGCTAACTAGCGCGGGGGTAATACACCCTCGTTAAATTCTAATGGCTCGCCATTTCAGCTACGCTAAAAGTAATACCCTTTGTAAATAGCGTGGTTTGTATTTCGGTTACGGAACAAACCACTCTTCCTACGGGGTTTGCTTACAGTCACCTCCTTAAAAAGGCTTCAAAGGCTTTTAGCCTCAAATGAACAAAATCCACCTCATCACATGCTTACATTTCAGAGTGTTTCACCTCACAAGCAAGAGCACTATCTAAAAAATCACATACAACTGAAAGAGAAGATTCAATTATCAACAGAGCAGTGCAACGGTATATCCTGTTGCAACCAAAGACAAAAGTGCTTATTCTCTGATAAGCGGGTGGGAATAAATAAACCTTTTTAATCCTACATCATCCATACATATACCAAGGCACTGCTCCCAATTTTGGGAGGTAGCCGACATCAAACAAATGAAACAAAAAAGGGGACCTCTCTACGTTCTTCCCAGCCTGACAAGGGACACAACCGAGTTCGGCTGGTACTGCTAGGGTGCCACAACCCACCCTCCCCCGTTATCCACCACAGATGAAGCTTCATAACACTGAATCCCCTACTGCTTCTACCTCTGCGGTCATCTAAGGCACCGGAGAAAGCAGCAGGGCCTACCGGAACTGCGTCACAATCGCTCGCCATTCATTCCTATTTCTAGCACGCTCTCTTGCCTTTCTCACATCTATCCTCCTATCACCCAGAGCTTTCTTCACTCCATCCATCCACCCAAACCTTGGCCTTCCTCTTGTACTTCTCCCATCAACTCTTGCATTCATCACCTTCTTTAGCACACAGCCATTTTCCATTCTCTCTGCCAACTCATTTCTTACCCCCGTTCTCACCCTCACCACTTTGTTCCTAACCCTATCTACTCGAGATACACCAGCCATACTCCTTAGACACTTCATCTCAAACACATTCAATTTCTGTCTCTCTGTCACTTTCATTCCCCACAACTCCGATCCATACATCACAGTTGGTACAATCACTTTCTCATAAAGAACTCTCTTTACATTCATGCCCAACCCACTATTTTTTACTACTCCCTTAACTGCCCCCAACACTTTGCATCCTTCATTCACTCTCTGACGTACATCTGCTTCCACTCCACCATTTGCTGCAAAATGTTATTTTCATTAGTAAAATAAATTTTTGAATATACTTACCCGATGATCATGTAGCTGTCAACTCCGTTGCCCGACAGAAATCTACGGTCGGGATACGCCAGCGATCGCTATACAGGTGGGGGTGTACTCACCAGCGCCATCTGTGGTCAGGTACTCCAGTACTTCTTGTCAACAAGACCTCAATTTTCTCCTCGGTCCACTGGTTCTCTATGGGGAGGAAGGGCGGGTCCTTTAAATCATGATCATCGGGTAAGTATATTCAAAAATTTATTTTACTAATGAAAATAACATTTTTCAATATTAATCTTACCCGATGATCATGTAGCTGATTCACACCCAGGGTGGTGGGTGGAGACCAGTATACATGTTAACAAAGAAGCTAAGTATCCCGTATTTCATTTTTATTAGTTATTCAAAATAACAATATAAAATAAATAAGTACGTGGTAAGGAAGTCGACTTGAACCATTACTCTGCCTTTAATAAGTACGTCTTCCTTACTGAGCGTAGCGGTCCTCTTAGGATGCTGAACGACTCTTAGGTGCTGAAGTATAAAGGGCTGCAACCCATACTAAAGGACCTCATCACAACCTCTAACCTAGGCGCTTCTCAAGAAAGAATTGACCACCCGCCAAATCAACCAGGATGCGGAAGGCTTCTTAGCCGACCGTACAACCCAAAAACAACAATAAAAGCAATCAAGAGAAAGGTTAAAAAGGTTATGGGATTATGGGAATGTAGTGGCTGAGCCCTCACCTACTACTGCACTCGCTGCTACGAATGGTCCCAGGGTGTAGCAGTTCTCGTAAAGAGACTGGACATCTTTGAGATAAAATGATGCGAACACTGACTTGCTTCTCCAATAGGTTGCATCCATAACACTCTGCAGAGAACGGTTCTGTTTGAAGGCCACTGAAGTAGCCACAGCTCTCACTTCATGTGTCCTTACCTTCAGTAAAGCAAGGTCTTCTTCCTTCATATGAGAATGAGCTTCTCTAATCAGAAGCCTGATGTAGTAAGAAACTGCGTTCTTAGACATTGGTAGCGAAGGCTTCTTAACAGCACACCATAAGGCTTCTGATTGTCCTCGTAAGGGTTTTGACCTTTTCAGATAGTACCTAAGAGCTCTGACTGGGCAAAGTACTCTCTCCAGCTCGTTACCCACCAAGTTGGATAGGCTAGGGATCTCGAACAATTTAGGCCAAGGACGTGAAGGAAGCTCGTTTTTAGCCAAAAAACCGAGCTGCAAGGAACATGTAGCCGTTTCCGATGTGAAACCTATGTTCCTGCTGAAGGCTTGGATCTCACTTACTCTCTTAGCTGTTGCTAGGCATACGAGGAAAAGAGTTTTTAATGTGAGGTCCTTGAAAGAGGCTGATTGGAGCGGTTCAAATCTAGATGACATCAGGAACCTTAGGACCACGTCTAGATTCCAGCCTGGAGTGGACAACCGACGTTCCTTAGAGGTCTCAAAAGACCTAAGGATGTCCTGCAGATCTTTGTTGGAGGAAAGATCCAAGCCTCTGTGGCGGAAAACCGCTGCCAACATACTTCTGTAACCCTTGATCGTAGGAGCTGATAGGGATCTAACGTTCCTTAGATGTAACAGGAAGTCAGCAATCTGGGTTACAGTGGTACTGGTTGAGGAAACTGCATTGGCCTTGCACCAGCTTCGGAAGACTTCCCATTTAGATTGATAGACTCTGAGAGTGGATGTCCTCCTAGCTCTAGCAATCGCTCTGGCTGCCTCCTTCGAAAAGCCTCTAGCTCTTGAGAGTCTTTCGATAGTCTGAAGGCAGTCAGACGAAGAGCGTGGAGGCTTGGGTGTACCTTCTTTACGTGAGGTTAACGCAGAAGGTCCACTCTTAGAGGGAGAGTCCTGGGAACGTCGACCAGCCATTGCAGTACCTCTGTGAACCATTCTCTCGCGGGCCAGAGGGGAGCAACCAACGTCAGCCGTGTCCCTTTGTGCGAGGCGAATTTCTGAAGTACCCTGTTGACAATCTTGAACGGCGGGAATGCATACAGGTCGAGATGGGACCAATCCAGCAGAAAGGCATCCACGTGAACTGCTGCCGGGTCTGGAATCGGAGAACAATACAATGGGAGCCTCTTGGTCATCGAGGTAGCGAACAGATCTATGGTTGGCTGACCCCACAGGGACCAAAGTCTGCTGCAAACATTCTTGTGAAGGGTCCACTCTGTGGGGATGACCTGACCCTTCCGGCTGAGGCGATCTGCCATGACATTCATATCGCCCTGAATGAACCTCGTTACCAGCGTGAGCCTTCGATCTTTTGACCAAATGAGGAGGTCCCTTGCGATCTCGAACAACTTCCTCGAATGAGTCCCCCCCTGCTTGGAGATGTAAGCCAAGGCTGTGGTGTTGTCGGAGTTCACCTCCACCACCTTGTTTAGCTGGAGGGACTTGAAGTTCATTAAGGCCAGATGAACCGCCAACAACTCCTTGCAATTGATGTGAAGTGTCCCTTGCTCCTGATTCCATGTTCCCGAGCATTCCTGTCCGTCCAATGTCGCACCCCAGCCCGAGTCTGATGCGTCCGAGAAGAGACGGTGGTCGGGGGTCTGAACAGCTAACGAACGACCTTCCTTGAGAAGAATGCTGTTCTTCCACCACGTTAGAGTAGACCTCATCTCTTCTGAAACAGGAATTGAGACCGTCTCTAGCGTCATGTCCTTGATCCAGTGAGCAGCCAGATGATACTGAAGGGGGCGGAGGTGGAGTCTCCCTAACTCGATGAACAGGGCCAGCGATGAAAGTGTCCCTGTTAGACTCATCCACTGCCTTACTGAGCATCGGTTCCTTCTCAGCATGCTCAGGATGCACTCTAGGGCTTGGTTGATCCTTGGGGCCGACGGAAAAGCCCGAAAAGCTCGACTCTGAATCTCCATACCCAGGTAAACAATGGTCTGGGATGGGACGAGCTGGGACTTCTCTAAATTGACCAGGAGGCCCAGTTCCTTGGTCAGATCCATAGTCCATCTGAGATTCTCCAGACAGCGACGACTTGTGGGAGCTCTTAAAAGCCAGTCGTCTAAATAGAGGGAGGCTCTGATGTCTGCCAAGTGAAGGAATTTCGCAATATTCCTCATCAGTCGCGTAAACACAAGAGGTGCCGTGCTTAGGCCAAAGCACGGGGCTTGGAACTGGTACACAACCTTTCCATAGACGAATCTCAGGAAAGGTTGGGAGTCTGGATGGATGGGGACGTGAAAGTATGCGTCTTTCAGGTCTAACGAGACCATCCAGTCCTCCTGCCTGACCGCTGCTAGGACCGACTTCGTCGTCTCCATCGTGAACGTCTGCTTGGTGACATAAGCATTGAGCGCACTGACGTCCAGCACCGGTCTCCAACCTCCTGTCTTCTTGGCTACCAGGAAGAGACGGTTGTAAAAGCCCGGGGATTGATGGTCCCGGACTATGACCACTGCCTCCTTTTGTAGCAAGAGCGACACCTCTTGTTGCAACGCTAGCCTCTTGTCCTTCTCCTTGTAGTTGGGAGAGAGGTTGATGGGAGATGTAGCTAGAGGGGGATTGCGGCAGAACGGAATTCTGTATCCCTCCCTCAGCCACTTCACAGACTGAGCGTCTGCACCTCTGCTCTCCCAAGCTTGCCAGAAGGTCTTGAGTCTGGCTCCTACAGCTGTCCAGAGAGGAAGGCAGTCAAAACTTGCCTCTTGTGGACTTGGAACCCTTCTTGGACTTGCCACGGTGACTGTCTGCACGGGTACCTCCTCTGCTGGAGGTTCTGCCACGAAAGGGCGGGATGAACCTGGAAGCAGGTGTATCAACTGCTAGAGGGCGGTAAGGTTTAGTCACGGAAGGTAAGGTCTTAGCCTTACGTACAGAAGAAGCCATGAGGTCATGCGTATCCTTCTGGAGAAGAGAGGCAGCCATCCCCTTAATTAACTCCTCCGGAAACAGACACTTGGAAAGAGGAGCAAACAGCAACTCTGACCTCTGGCAAGGGGTGATACCAGCAGATAAGAAGGAGCACAGATGTTCTCTTTTCTTGAGGACCCCTGATACATAAGAAGCCGCAAGCTCGCCAGACCCATCCCGTATTGCCTTGTCCATGCTGGACATGATCAGCATGGCTGAGTCCTTGTCAGAAGGGGCAGTCTTCCTGCTTAAGGCTCCCAGACACCAATCGAGGAAGTTGAATATCTCGAAGGCACGAAAGACTCCCTTTAACATGTGATCAAGATCTGAAGAGGACCAGCAGATCTTCGAACGTCTCATAGCCAACCTGCGGGGAGAGTCAACCAGACTTGAGAAGTCGGCCTGGGCAGAGGCAGGAACCCCCAAGCCAGGTTCCTCTCCCGTGGCATACCAGACGCCCGACTTAGAAGCCAGCTTGGGAGGAGGAAACACAAAAGAGGTCCTTCCCAGTTGCTTCTTGGACTGCAACCAATCCCCCATAACCCTCAAAGCTCTCCTTGATGATCTGGCGAGAACAAGCTTGGTGAAGGCAGGCGCAGTAGACTGCATGCCCAGAGCAAACTCGGAGGGAGGAGAACGAGGGGTTGCAGACACAAAGTGTTCAGGGTACAACTCTCTGAACAAAGCAAGGACTTTGCGGAAGTCTAAGGAGGGTGGCGAAGACTTGTGTCCTTCAACATCAGAATGAGGATCATCTAGATGAGCAGCTTCATCCTCAGAAACCTCCTCACCCGACAGTTGAGTTGTAAGAGGCAAAGGCAGAGCAGCAAGCTGAACGGCTGAATCCTGCAGAACGGGTGCATGCGTACCTGCGGATCCATCATCATGCCTCTGCTGGACAGACTGTGAGCTGGCAACAACAAAAGCAGAGGGCCGGTGTGAGGGAGGGTCTGCGGTGGGCTGAGGAGCATGCGGTGTGGTATGCAGAGCATGCTGTAAGGCATGCGGCTCATGCTGCATGGCATGCGGCTCATGCTGCATGGGATGCGGCTCATGCTGCATGGTATGAGGCTCATGCTGCATGGCATGCGGCTCATGCTGCATGGGATGAGGCTCATGCTGCATGGTATGAGGCTCATGCTGCATGGAATGCGGCTCATGCTGCATGGTATGCGGAGCATGCTGTAAGGTCTGCAGAGCATGCTGCATGGGCTGAGGAGAATGCCGCATAGTGCTGGAACCCGGCAACTCCCGATGCGGCAGCTCACGCATGTAAGCAGAAGGTGCAGCACGAACATGCGTCTGGCAGTGAGGACTGCGCAACGGTGGAGGAGCTTTCACAGGAGGAGGGGTGTTAACCTTCTCTGCCTGATACTCCTGCATAAAAGCCGCAAGCTGAGACTGCATAGTCTGCAGCATGGACCACTTAGGGTCTACTGTGGTTGGAGCAGAGGCCTGTTGAGGGACCACTCTACCTCTCTTGGGAGGTGTGCAGTCATCAGATGACTGCGGCGAGTCCGAACTGACCCAGTGGCTACACCTGGGCCGTTGGACTAGCTCGGAAGGGACCTTACGTTTGAGCGGTCGTGAGACCTTTGTCCACCGTTTCCTCCTGGAAACCTCTTCCACAGACGAGGAATGTAAGGGCTCATTCGTCTGGGAGTGGAAGGGACGATCCTTAGCAGATACGTCCGCAACCACTGAGGATACATCTGTGCGCCAATCAAGGCCTGCCGAACCCTTTGGTCCTTCGACATTGCTTCTCCCCTGGGCTTGGGAGCTTGCAAGAGGTCCCGGACTGGGAGGACGACTGGCACGCACAGATGTATCCTCATGCGCAACACTGACACTGACACTATGCACAGCACTAGCACTAACACTTCCCACTGCACTCTTCGCTTTCAGCTCTCTGACATCTGCCAAGAGCTGATTGCGGTCACTAACCAACGACTCCACCTTATCACCGAGAGCCTGAATGGCACGCAACATATCAGCCATTGCAGGCTGAGCACTCGTAGCAGGTTCGGGGGTCACCACCACAGGGGAAGGAAAAGGTTGAGGGGCATGGGGAGAGGAAATATCCAAAGAGCGAGAAGAACTCCTCCTATCTCTCTCCTTCTCTAACCTACGAGTATATCTGAGGAATTCATTAAAATCGAATTCCGAAAGCCCAGCACATTCCCCACATCGATCTTCCAATTGACAGGATTTTCCCCTACAATTGGAACATACGGTGTGAGGATCAACAGAGGCCTTCGGAAGACGCCTATTACAAGTCCTAACACTACATCGCCTGTATTTAGGAACTTGGGAATGGTCAGACATCTTGAATTTTAGAAGTAGTCAAAGGGGGAATTCCAAAGTAAAGCAAAGATCGTTAACCAATGAATCAAATTAATACCAAAAGCTTGCTAAGCTAAGGCTAAAGCTTCCTGTACAGCGAAGCCTAAATTTCAGAGCAAATACTTCACCAAATCGTGAACAAAAGACTCCAAAATCAACAGCGTATCCATGTAGGTCTTGCCGGTGGCACGACAGAGGAAAAATTGAGGTCTCGTTGACAAGAAGTACTGGAGTACCTGACCACAGATGGCGCTGGTGAGTACACCCCTACCTGTATAGCGATCGCTGGCGTATCCCGACCGTAGATTTCTGTCGGGCAACGGAGTTGACAGCTACATGATCATCGGGTAAGATTAATATTGAAAAAACAGACCCCAAGTACTTAAACTGATCCACCTCCTCAAGTAACTCTCCATTCAACATGATATTCAACCTCGCACCACCTTCCCTTCTCGTACATCTCATAACCTTACTCTTACCCACATTAACTCTCAACTTCCTTCTTTCACACACTCTTCCAAATTCTATCACTAATCAGCCAAGCTTCTCTTGTGCGTCTGCAAATAAAAATAAATTCTCTTGCCCTGATTTCCATGAGAAATGCGGCAAAAGAACTTTCTTCAAGTACTGTATTCATAGTGTAAATGGCAAATGGCCAATTATACAAAGATATTTGTTTTCTTTGGAGAAATATTGTTAGTTTGAATCGTCATTTGAAATTAACCATTCACTCCAATAACCATACAACTCCAATAATCATTTGCTCCAGATAGGAGGGGTGAAGTGGCCCAACAGCTGGTTAGTATTAACTTTCTATCTAAATTCAGCAGGAAGGTATTTGGATCCCACGACAACTGTTCCAGTTTTGGTTAAATTTACTTGAAATATCTATCTGCAACAATTTTTAACAATATAGGGTACTGCATCCTCAGATAAAATTGAAGAAACAAAAGGGACACGAAAAAAATACAAGAAAATTATCTTCTACAAACCTTATAAACTTATCAATGTAGCCCTTCCATGAATCTGGTATACCAGAGAAAGATTTTGTGTGTTCATCAAAAGTAACATGAACATCATGCTGGACTTCTGTAGGGCCAGAGATGTTCATGTTTTCCTGACCCATATCCACATCTGGCTTCTTCTTCAACTTGAAAAGCTCTGCAAATTTCTTCATCTCTTCCCTGTGAATCAAAAATAAAAAATCACTTGAATGAATCAATCAAAGCTTGGGATTTGAGCCATGTGGCTCAGTACTGAGACAGAGCAGCCATTTTCAATAAATGGCAATCAAACAAAATAAACTAACACTCCCGTATAAAAACTATACATATCGTTCACAAATACAGTATTCACACATTTAAAATCATAACTCAATCACACATACTCATATACTAAAATATTTTGTAGGAAATTTAAATGAAAAAAAAAAATAATAATATAAAACTTCAATCAATTAAAAAATAAATCAAGATTTAATTTTTCATAAATAAAAATTCCTAATAACCATAAATATTCTAACGAGGTAAAAACAGCAGCGCTCCCCAATAGAGATTAGTTCACTAAACGTTCAGCTGGGGTCCAACAAAGCACTAGAAGAGTTGGACAGCCCAGACCTACATGACTGAGGACTATGAAGCACGAAGTAAGAAATGATGAAAGGAGAAGCACTGAATTAAAAGTTCTAGAGACGACTGGCGAAATCTAACTGAGGCCCTTTGCGTCAGTAGGCGTAGGAGGAGATGATGATGATGAAAAACAGCAAGCTGCCGGGTTACGTGTAGGCCTCACCCACCCACCTTCATTTATCTTTGGCCTAAGATTTGCTGGGTGGTTGAAGCGGGCAGTGTAACTAGAAGGTCTCTGGTTTGTATGGTTAGGAAAAATATAAACTGATAAAAAATTTATGATTTGTTTCCATACATAATAAAAACCTTTTACCTTTAATAGATGACTTATCCTTAGGAGGGATGAAGTCCCTGTAAGTAAACTGGCTAGTTAACTGGCACAGAAAGTGTCATTGTACTTTGGTCCTGCGTCGGAGCTAAAGTCAAGACTCCTGTCAACCTCCTAACAACCTGAACATGATGTTGCAGGCTAAGTCTCCACCAGAGAGCGGTAGATGGTCGCTGAAGAATCTACATCCCTAAGGACATGGGTGTCCAAATGTATGGGCATTAAGCTATATGAGAAATGGGTGTGCATACATTCTATCCATCCTTCCCCTTAAAAAGAAGGATGGGAGACATACTTCTGTGCAAATACTATTGTAAAGGAAAGGTACTCTATTGAGTAGGTTAACGGAATTGATCATCCTGTCCAGCTCTATCAACTGTAATCTTAGATAAAATTTTTCTTGTTCCATGAGGAGCCAGGCTATGCAACCTGCCGAGCACCTACAACCGATCCGGTAGTACAGGTATCCAGGGACTTGTGGGTATACTTACACAGGTAGTAGGCGGTGAAGGTGGTCCAATGCTTCCACACTATCTATCCACAAGTCGAGGTATTTAAATCTCTGCTTAGGTATGACTCAACTTTTTGCAATTTATCATGATCCCAGACCATGACAAAAAGAGAGTACTGTACTGTAGTTAGTCTACATCCTGAAGCAGCTTCATATCATCAGAGACCAGGATCAGCAAGTATTCGGTATACTCAAAAGACGTATTACATTAAAGTGGGCTCAAACTGAGCCCAAAGTAAACACTTGGGGGAAACTTGGGATCAGTGTACAGTCGTAAGTACAGTACGGAGCTTTGAATTGGTACACTATAGGACTGTACTCTCTCGAGTATGAAGCAAAGGTATTTCTGAGGAACTGAAGTGTGGGTACAGTATCTGAAAATATGTATCCACCAGGTCCATCAAAAACATGAAGTCCTCCTCTTTAATGGCAGACTGCACGGTACTTGCCATCTATATACTGAATAAAGTTTGATAATTATGACAAATTTGGAAATAATTTGTATTTTTCCTGACCTAATACAAACCTGTAGTTATTTCCATGGATGTTCTTTCGGCAAAGCTGGAAGGTAACCAATAGATTAAAAAGTGCGAGGTGGCAACCCTGTAGTGGACAGGTAGGGAGTGGCTGGGGATACCACGCCACCTATCTCCACTCACAGCACGCAGAGCGGCATCACTTTTCAATTACAGGCAGGAATTATAAGGGGACAGGTGATGGCGGGACAATTTATATAAATAACTACAGGTTTGAATTAGTTAGGGAAAAATACAAATTATTTCCAGATTTGTTATTTGTTTCTTCACTAGGACACCTTACATTGTTTATATGGATGACTCACCTTTACGTGGGTAGTAAGTGCAACTTATGGCTTAGTCACTGACCCGGATTTTTCTAGTATAGTATTAGACTGTATCTGAGGAGAAATCTTGACACCTCGCTAATAAATACAAAGTGAGTATTATTGTGGCCTGAGCAACCTGTGAAGTTGTGGAAGATAGCATATGAACATCTAGGTAAAAATATTAGAGTTCTTAAACAGGAATATTACATTATATTTAAATAGATGTTTCTCAATGCTTAAATAATGGGAAACATTGGGGACCTGAACAGGTATAAAGAATTATTAACTATACTAGGTTACACAAGGGAAATGGATCTTACCTGCAGAGGTTGAAGCCAGCTTGCAAAGGGACACAGAGGGCTGTTCCCCAAGTGAGGGGAAGATGAAGAAAAGAAAGGCCAGGCATACTTTCATTCATCCCAGACCTAACCCGGGTAACCAATGCCCTCAACCAACTGCTACTTGTTCCCCAAGGAGCCTAAGATACTTTTAAACCACTTCTTGTGCAGCCACCACAGGGCCAATAGAAAATGTATCAAGTCTCCTGTAGGTCACGTCTTTGAGGTAGCGGGCGGTGAAGGTTGTCTGACGCTTCCACACACCCGCTTGTAGAACTTGGGATACTAAAAAATTGCAATTCCCTGGGACGTACTGATGCCCCTGACTTTGTGAGCTCTTGGTCTTCGAGCTTGAGGAGGGCAAGATTAAGAGCATAGTCTATGACTTTGCAAATCCTAGAAGAAATGGTATTCTTGGTGACCCTCTTTTTAATCCTATCCGAGCTAACGAAAACAGCTGAAAGCTGGGGTCGAGTCGAGTCACTGTAGTACGTTTAAGATAATATCTCAAAACACCTTAATGGGCAAAGGAACAATTGACCTGGGTCATTAGTTGCAGAACATTGACTCTTAATCTGAAAGGGACCAAATCTATGGTCCAGTACCCCCGGATTTTGAGTCTTTGTAATAACCTCAGGAACAAAGCCAAGTGTCACCTCCCCCCTTCCCCTTGAATGGGCGATGTCGTATGAGACCATGAATTCAATAACTCTCTTTGCCAAAGCTAAAGAGAGTAGGAATGCCATCTTCAAAGTGAGATTACGATCTGTTGCATGGCGTAAAGGTTCGTAAGGAAGACCCTTTAAGGATCTCAAAATGCGAACGAAGTTCTATGACTAGAGGCAAGTGATCTTGTAACTCCGTATAAGTAAGGAAAGCTCCAACAAAGAAGAAAGATCTACTCCATTCAATCTAAAAGCCGAGACTGAAAGGAGTTTTTCCTCTCGAAGGTATAGAAGGAACTCCGCTATTAACGATATACTGCAGTGGCAACGAGGGGAGAAATACTCCTTCCACCACAGCAACCACAGAAGACTGTCCACTTTGCCTGATACACTGCTACCGAAGATTTTCACAAGTGTCAAGACCATCTTTTCGCAACTTGTTGTGAAAAGCCTCTCTCTGAGAGGAGACGCTGAATAGTCTCCAGGCGTGAAGCTAAAGAGACGGGATGGTTTTGGGGAAGATGTTGACGTGTGGTTGGATGAGTAGATCTGGTCATGAAGGGAGTTCTCACCGGAGATTTACTACAAATTGCAGAAGGTCCAGGAACCACTCTGCGTGACGCCATAGAGGAGCTATGAGGGTCATTATTAGATTTTTGGAAGGCCTGGTTTTGTTAAACAGTCTCCGCATCAGACAGAACGGGGGAAAGGCGTACATGTCGATGTTGTTCCACAGTTGTTGAAATGCATCCTGCCATAGAGCCCGAGGGTCCAGGACTGTGGAAAGGTACAACGGGAGCCTAGAGTTTAGGGACGTTGCGAACAGGTCCACAATTGAGGAACCCCACAAATTCAGGACTTTGTTAGCTATCAGAGGATTCAAAGACCATTCAGAGCCCACTATCTGAGTACCTGTGCTCAAGTTGTCTGCGACTACATTCCTCTTGCCCGGAACGAAGCGAGCTGATAGGGTCATCGAATGGTCTTTGCCCATTTTAGTATCTCTACAGCAAGAAGGCATAGGGGCTGCGAAAAGGTACCGCCTTGTTTCTTTATGTAAGCCACAACTGTGGTGTCGCTCATCAATACCACAGAGTGACCCGCCAGCAACTGCTGGAACTATTAGAGCGCTAGGAATGCTGCTCTCATCTTTAAGAGATTTATTTGCTGGTACCTTTCGGATTCGGACCAAAGGCCTGAGACCGTGTGATGCAGTAAGTGGACCCCCTATTCTTCCTTTGATGTGTCTGTGAATAGCATCATCAAGTCGGGAAGAGAGATAAGAAGATCTAGTCCTCTGCAGAGGTTCTCCTCTGCGACCCACCATTGTAGATCTGTTACTTGATCCTGACCTACTGGCACCAAGATGTCCAAGGAACTGGTTTACTGGTCCCTAGCAGACTATAGCTGCCATTGCAGGGATCTCATCCTGAGACGACTGTTGGGAACAAGACAAGTTAGGGAGGTTAGATGACCTAGGAGGCATAACCACTGACAAGCTGGCATGTCTTCTCGTCTGAGGAAGGGACGAGCCACTTCTCTCAGTCTGTGTGCTCTGTTGTGTGATGGAAAGACATTCAGAAGGTTGGTGTCTTTAATCATACCGAGATAATCCAGTCTCTGAGATGGAAGCAGTGATGACTTCAGATTTATCATGATCCCCAGATCCTGACAAAACTGAAGAAGCATGTCTCAGTGATGAAAAAGGGTCATCTTCGAGCCTGCTAGAATCAGCCAGTCATCTAGGTATCTCAAGAGACGAATGCCGTTCTTGAGAGTCGATGATGACATTAGGGCAAACACCCTGGTGAAGACCTGGGTTTCTGTTAAGAGACTGAAGCAGAGAACCTTGAACTGGTAAAGTTTGTTCTCATGTATGAATCTGAAATACTTCCTTGAAGACGGATAGATTGGGATCTGAAAGTACAGTATGCGTCTTGGAGATCCAATGTACACTTGAAGTCCTTTGGTCTTACTGCCATCTCCATCACGAACGGAGTTTGTAGGACAGCTTCGTTCAGGGGCGAGAGATCTATGAATGGTCTTCAGCCTACAGACGCCTTTTTCACAAGATAGAGTCGACTGTAGAAGCCTGGAGACCAGTCTAAGCCCTCTTAGAGAGCACCCTTCTGCAGCATGGTCTGGACTTCGGTCCGGAGAGCCAGCTACTTTACAGATCCATTCGTATAGAAGCTTAACGGAATTGGATCCCGAGCCAGAGGAGGGAGAGACTGTATGAAGGGGACGCAATAACCTACACCAACCACTAAGATTGCCCAGGGATCTGCTCCATGAAACTGCCACCTCGATGCAGGCATCCTCCCATTGGTGGACTGATGAAAGGATTGCCCTCCCAAGCTGGAACGGCTACCTTGACCGCCCCATCTACCACCTCTTTTCCCTCTGAAAGGTTTGGTGTTTTCCTGGTCCTTGGACTGAAAGGGCCGCATACACACCTTCGATGTTCCTGATCGAGAAGTCGAAGGATGTAATGAGCTGGGCTGATCTATGGGAGGCTGAGGAGCCCCCCATAAGGTCGAGAAGTCATGGCTCTGTAAAGGAGAGAATCCTTAGTGGATTTTCTCCACTTATCAGCTGCTTTCTCTACCTCTTCTGGACTGAAAAGAGAGGATCCCTCAAGGGTAGAGTTCCGAAGGTGCGTAACCTCCACTTTCGGCACCTGTCAGTGGAACCTTCCAATCATAGTATCCCTTCTGTTAAGAATTGCATTCCCCCACAGGTTGACCACGTGGGGCGAAAGGAACTCTAAGGTCCGAATACCCGACAAGAGGAAGGATTCCAGCGACCTTTTTGTCAATTCTTTGGATAGGTCCTCGGATCGAACAATCTGGCCCAACGACCCCAACCATAGGCCAAGTCATAAAGCAGCCTGCATAGCATAATTTGTGCCTCTCTCTATGTTGAGGAGCTGAGATGCCGAAAGGAAGGCCCTCAACGAGGGTAGTCTTTGAATCGGGACACCCCTGGCAAGGGATTCTACTGAGGGGTCGATAGTCAGGTTAGCACGAGGCTCGTCCTGGATCTCATAGTACTTCCTCTGCATTATGAAAGGGAGTGGAAGAGATCGAGAAGAAGAACCTGCTCTTAGAGAGCTTGAATCGTCAGCTGTCTGGGAGATAGCTTTCCTTCTGGCTGCAGTCAATCCCTTTGACCAAGGGAGGACTGCACTGGTCTTGGGAGGTTTCTGGGTGCCCATTACTTGGTCCAGAACCCTGTACTTGACTTCCTGTGGAGCAGTGAAAGGATCCGACAGGTTATTAAAGGATCTTATGCAAGCAAAGACTTGCCAGAACTCGCTGCCTTCAAAAGATATTCCTCATCAGTGTCCAGGAAATTGTCTACCTCCAAGCTTTCATCCATAGAAGCCTGGGGTAGGTCAAGGTCGTCAACTGAGACTTAAGAAGGACCCAGTTCAGGAGATCCTCTAGCCAGTTCCTGACTTTGTACCTCCCTCACCTTAGTATTTTTAGGAACTGTCTTAGAGTTCTTCGAATATCTCCTTGGAGGAAAGTGCTCTCCAAGATGAAAGTTTTAGAGGGAGCCTGAAGTTCCTTAGATTCCTGAGGCTCGGGAACAGAGGTTTGTTCCTCCTCAGGTGGAAGGGAGACCAGATGTTGGTTTGGAGGAGCAAACTAGATAGGCTGAGATCAGAAGGGGTGAATAGAGATCTCCCAGGGAGAACCTAAGTCCCTACTTATGCAGGGTTGGATGATGTCCGTGTGAGTTGGCGTAACACGCACCATCCTCCTTTTCTGTGGAGGAGCAAACTAGATAGGCTGCGGTCAGAAGGGGTGAATAGAGATCTCCCAGGGAGAACCTAAGTCCTTACTTATGCAGGGTTGGATGATGTCCTTGTGAGGTGGCGTAACACGCACCATCCTCCTTTTCTGTGGAGGAGCAAACTAGATAGGCTGAGGTCAGAAGGGGTGAATAGAGATCTCTCAGGGAGAACCTAAGTCCCTACTTATGCAGGGTTGGATGATGTCCGTGTGAGGTGGCGTAACACGCACCATCCTCCTTTTCTGCTTAGCCGTCACCCTTTTGCCCGAATGAACTGGCGTTAAGAGAAGAGGTCCTAAAGATGGTACAGCATCAGTCTCTCGATTATCCTTGGTACTTCGTCGGGATGGAGATGACTTATCTACCGAAGGAACAGTACTGTTCTGCACGGATTTCCTCCTAAGAGCAGAAGGAGCCTCAGAAGAGGACGAGGTCGGCTTCTCCAGCAGAATACTAAGGGTGCACCGTGGTTAGCGTGGTTGTGAAGGGACAGATGGAAGGCCCCCACCAACCAGCTTCTGAAGTGTAGACACAAGGTGTCGAACCGGGAAGGAAGATCCCCAACTCTCGATAAGTCTGGAGTCTCCTTCGGGAGTCCCGAAGGAGGAGATCGCTGTCTGGATTGCCGTTTAGAAGGACCCGCATCCCTAGGAGACAACCTCTCAGGCATAAGAAAATGCTCCTTAGTGATCCCCACAGGACAGTCAGGAGATATGGGAACACCCGCAACTTGTTCATGGGTTCCTTGAATCCCTTGCAGTCGTGACATTGCACGTAAAACACTAGCAGAAACCGCAGGTTCACTCGTGATAACAGGCGAGTTACGTGCGACTGCACGTGATAGTGCTTGATTCAGAAGACACATTTTGCACGTGCAATAGATGGTGAGTGAGAAAGTAGCCTCTGAGGCCTGAGGCTCCTGTAGCGCCATGGCACTTTGAATACTCGTTGAAGGAGTAGATGCAAGCCTCCAAATGGGGGCAACGTATTGCGTTGGCGAGTGATTCACAAAGGCATACAGAAGACACCTCAGGTATAAAAAGGCGCTGGAGGTAGCCTTGGGAGAAGCTTCTGTATGTTTTATCCTTTGGGTAGTCCTTGTCCGGTCAAGGGTAGTCTAGAAGAAGGATCAACAGGAGATCTACGGGGTCTAGATCACCGCGTGGATGGATAGTGCAAGCATCTACGTCGTCCTCGAGAAGAGGATCGTCTTGATCTTGGACTAGAGTGCTTTGTTCACGATTGAGAACATCTCACTCACGATTGGGAGCACACTGCTCGTAATCATGAACGCCATGTTCGAGGTTGTGAGCATCTTGTTCGTGATCGTGAGCATCCTGCTCGTGATCATGAGCGCCTTTCTTGCGATCTTGACCGACTAACTCATGAGCGTGATTATCTTGCTCTTGATCATGAGCAATTTGCTCATGATCATGAGTATTTACCTCGCGATCGTGATCGTCTTGATCGCAACATTTTAGCTCGTGATTGTAAGCGGTCAGCTCGTGATTGTAAGCGGTCAGCTCGTGATTGAGAAGAACATCTGGAAGACGAGCACCTAGACCGTGATGACCTGCGGTCTTTTGGGCGCGAGTGGTTGGCGCTAGAGTGAGAGCGTCTTCGGGAAGAAGAATGCTGAGATTGCAAGTGATCTCTGTGATCCTTTGAATGCCATAAACAACGTTCAGAGAGTGAGCAAGAAGCTCATGACAGTGATCGTCCAGAAGTACGAGAAGGTGTTGTCTCCCCGGCGATTGGGAGCTGATGGAGCGCTGGCCGCTGGAGTATCATCCTGCCTAACGTCTGCAGCTGGCAAGGAGAGCGCACGCGAGCTGGAACCTTACCATGGGGAGAAACAGAAGGTTGTTGGTTAGACAACGATGTCGTCCTAGGATAGCAAGAAGAATCACCATCAGCAGGAGGACGTTGGAGGGGCAAACTGGAATGGTCACCTCGTCTGCACGTGAAAGGGCCAGGAGAGGGTGGGCGATGGACTTCACACACATTCAGGGTGGAAGATGTTGAGGCCACAGGAGACGGATCTCTTCTCGCACCAAGCTGAAGGAGAAGCAGCAGCGATTCCTTCGAAGTGGGAGCAGAACAATTAAGGCTGGCCATGCCTGAAGTACATCAGCACGAGAGAATGGCTCCCCGTCGGTTGGAGGTGAAGGTGCTTCTCTTGGGGAAGCATCAAACCCCACTGTACCCCGAGGTTGCCAAGGAGTTATGCGGTCTGCGCTCCAACTTGACTGTTCCCCTGAGGAAAACGGGTGAGGAGGCGCTTCCGGAAGAAATCCAGGAGTGCAAGTAGCGGAAGCCTGAGCTCTTTTCCTGCCAGAGGAGGTCCCTACAGGAGAAAGATCTCGCTTGGCCTTCTTCCTGCAACGCCCAAATTTCTCCAGCTGGGAGGCTGGCCACTCCCTACTCTTGTTGCAGGGTGAACCCTGCTCGCAACAACGGCCCCAGCTTGCCAGACAAAACAGAGGAGGGTCATTCTCAACCGACGACATGAAGGTGGGTGGTTGTGCCTCACTAAAAGTCTTATGGCTAGACTTCCAGTTTTGTCAAAAGTAACACTACATCCCTATAGTTTGTGAGGGTTTGTATTAGTGTCAGAATAAACCACTCTTACAGTGAAAAGGCCAAATGCCCAAAGGAACACATCCCATGTCCCCTTCCATCACCATTGGCGACCTTATATATTCAAATGCAGAAGGTTCCAAAAACCAGGCTCGAGATCGTTACATGGTTGTGTCTGTGACAGTGGTTGATGTGGTACAGTATAAAAAAAAGTTTACGTGGACTCAGCTTAGCAGTGAAACACACGACGATCACCCATTGAATTGTGACAAAGTTCCTGCCTTGTCTGTGATCAACAAAGCCTTAACTTCTGACACTGATTCATACCAGTGTTCTTTAAACGAAGAACTGGATGAAGCATGTTCTACATATGGTGCTCCACCAAAGATTCCTGAAATGGTTCTCAGCCGAGTTACTGGATCATCATCATTCGCTGCCAGATCATTCCAATCGGCCAGAGTTAGGTGATGGTTCCGTGGATAAAGAAGATTTCTCTGTTCCTCTTTGATGTCCCGCTTGTAACCAAAGCAGACCTGAATAACTTGACAACTACTGTGTTGAGTTATGAATGTTTGGAGTAAGGTAATCCTCTGGTTCCAAGGGGGCAGTCTACTTCAAAATGATACCTACACAAAATGCCTGTGTGTGTTTACAAATGTTTTACATTCAAGCAGAATAATCCCAAGGTACCTGATGAAAGTCTATCCAATGATGGCAACTTTAACTTTGTGTCCTGTGAATTGTATAGGACGCATCACTTCTGGGTTGTCATTAACAAGAGACATATAAATGACGACAGAAGATCCACTGTATTTGTTATGCTTGTATTTTTTATGATGTATTAATTTTCGTAAGTACAGTAAAAAAACAAATCCCTTTTTAAGGGATTTTGACGAAGGAAAAATCTATTTCTGGGCAAGGGACCTGTGTCGCCTAGTGAAATGCTCCTCTAGCACCATTTCTAAGGCATAATTATTGCTGAAAATACCAGAGAAAAAGAGATGCATGGAATGCCAGGAATAAACCTAGCTCGCTCACTCAATGAGTGTCGGTATAGAAAACTGGGGCGTGATTGAACCACGACCATAGATCCCTCACCAATTAGACCTCTCCTTCATCAACATACCCCCATCTCTACCCCTACATCTTCCCACCCCCCATCCTCATTCCTCTTCAGCACTTGCATTGGTCAGACGATGCTACTTTTGCTTAATGTCATTTTTATTTACATTGACTGTTTCCGACTGTAACTCAAGAATCTATAGAAAGAAACTGTTAAAAAAAAAAAAAAAAAGTTGCACGAGTGTATATGTTTTGCTATTCAGCTACTGGGTTGTTAGGTATTTGTCTTTATATCCCTATCTATTTAGTGTACAGTACTTTACAATCCACCCCCTGATCCGCATTATGTTATTAAACTTCTTTGTACTAGGTCGTTGTCTTTCTGTGTGCTTAGCGGTAAATAAAGCAAGTATTGTATTGTCCACTGAATCCAGCCCTTACCTCCTTACTGGTCCACAATATACTGTAGTCCTCTTTACTGGTGCACAATATAGTCCTCCTTACTGGTGCACAATATAGTCCTCTTTACTGGAGTACAATAGTCCTCCTTACTGGCGCACAATACCGTCCTTACTGGTGCACAATATAGTCCTCCTTACTGGGGGACAATATAGTCCTCCTTACTGAGGGACAATATAGTCCTCCTTACTGGGGCACAATATAGTCCTCCTTACTGGCACACAATACAGTAAAGTCCTCCTTACTGGTGCACAATATAGCCCTCCTTACTGGCGCACAATATAGTCTTCCTTACTGACGCACAATATAGTCCTCCATACTAGTGCACAATATAGTCCTCCTTACTGGCACAAAATATAGTCCTCCTTACTGGTGCACAATAGTCCTCCTTACTAGCGCACAATAGTCGTTCTTACTGCTGCACAATATAGTCCTCCTTACTGGTCCACAATATAGTCCTCCTTACTGGTACACAATACAGTATAGTCCTCCTTACTGCTGCACAATATAGTCCTCCTTACGGGTCCACAATATAGTCCTCCTTACTGGTCCACAATATAGTGGCTCAGAACACTTGCAATGGTTGGGCACACAATACCCTCATCAACCTACAAGGTTGGACAAAAAAAAATTACATTATTTGCTAAATTTGTGGTGTTATTTTACCTATGAGCCACTTTGAGATGCTAACAGGATCGATGAGTAAGTGCATAGTGTCCCAAGTCAGATTAAGTAAGTGGAGGATTAGGTTAGAGGATAACATGAGGTTCTAATATTTACGGGCGACAGCAAACCAGTGAAGATTTACCTTATTTGGAAAGTGGTTATTCAAACAAATTCATTCTTATTTCATCCAGCCCAAAAGACAATTGGATAATTACACATCGACAGGATAATTCATCCATTTTTTTAGTAAGCAAAAACACCTACTGTAACATAGATGCGATAAGGCACTAGGGATATTAATCCTTCATCAGTGCACCATCATGTAGAGCATTATGTTCTTAATCCTGAAAGTCTTGGCCCAAACGGCCCTTCTTACCTAAATAAACCTAGGCTGGAGTGTTCTTACTGTAGCATACCAGGTTTTAGTTTACATTAACACACATTTTAATCAGCATATTTCAATAAATCATTACTAGTATATTCGTTTGAACCCACAATCATGAATTGCTGGGTAATAATAACAGGTAATGAAATTCTAAGTTTATACACTTGATAATTAATGACAAAATACTAGCTAACATGCTTAGCGAAACATGTTTTGCTTGCCAGGTGCAATGAGAAAATGTTTAATTGCAAGCATATGGCAGAGTAAAAAGCAATAAATCATTGCTCAGTTAATTAAGGAAGTTTTTGTAGTACGAAGAACACTGCTACTAACGACTCCATAGAAAATGGGTGGAAAAGTCCCGTTTTCTGGCGAACAAAAAGCTCCAGTGTTTTAACCCTGTTTTATTACCATTACTCAAGTTTTGATTAGGGTGACTTTTTTATTACAATGGGTGGTTTTTTATGATGATGAATGACGAAAATGTTATTTTCATTAGTAAAATAAATTTTTGAATATACTTACCCGATAATCATGTAGCTGTCAACTCCGTTGCCCGACAGAATTCTACGGACGGGATACGCCAGCGATCGCTATACAAGAGGGGGGTGTACTCACCAGCGCCACCTGTGGCCAGGTACTGCAGTACTTCTTGTTGACACCACCTCAATTTTTCCTCGGTCCACTGGTTCTCTATGGGGAGGAAGGGTGGGTCAATTAAATCATGATTATCGGGTAAGTATATTCAAAAATTTATTTTACTAATGAAAATAACATTTTTCAATATTAATCTTACCCGATAATCATGTAGCTGATTCACACCCAGGGAGGTGGGTGAAAACCAGTGTACATGTATATCAAGAAGCTAAGTATCCCGTATTTCATATTATCAGTTATTCAAAATAACAATGAAATTATAAGTACCTGGTAAGGAAGTCGACTTGAACCATTACTCTGCCTTAAATAAGTTTGTCTTCCTTACTGAGCGCAGCGTTCCTCTTAGGAGGCTGAACAACTCTAAGGTGCTGAAGTATAAAGGGCTGCAACCCATACTAAAGGACCTCTACACAACCTCTAACCTAGGCGCTTCTCAAGAACGAATTGACCACCCGCCAAATCAACTAGGATGCGGAAGGCTTCTTAGCCTACCGTAACAACCCAAAAACAACAATAAAAGCATTCAAGAGAAAGGTTAAAAAAAAGGTTATGGGATTAAGGGAATGTAGTGGCTGAGCCCTCACCTACTACTGCACTCGCTGCTACGAATGGTCCCAGGGTGTAGCAGTTCTCGTAAAGAGACTGGACATCTTTGAGATAAAATGATGCAAACACTGACTTGCTCCTCCAATAGGTTGCATCCATAATACTCTGCAGAGAACGGTTCTGTTTGAAGGCCATCGAAGTAGCTACAGCTCTCACTTCGTGGGTCCTTACCTTCAGCAAAGCAAGGTCTTCATCCTTCATGTGAGAATGAGCTTCTCTAATCAGAAGCCTTATGTAATACGAAACTGCGTTTTTGGACATAGGCATCGAAGGTTTCTTGATGGCACACCATAAGGCCTCTGATTGTCCTCGTATAGGTTTTGACCTTTTAAGATAATACTTTAGAGCTCTGACAGGGCAAAGAACTCTCTCTAGCTCGTTACCCACCATGTTGGAGAGGCTAGGAATTTCGAACGATCTAGGCCAAGGACGTGAAGGAAGTTCATTTTTTGCCAAAAACCCGAGCTGTAAGGAACATGTTGCTGTTTCGGATGTGAATCCTATGTTCCTGCTGAAGGCGTGAACCTCACTAACTCTTTTGGCTGTTGCAAGGCAGACGAGGAAAAGAGTTTTGAGAGTAAGGTCTTTGAAAGAGGCTGACTGGAGAGGTTCAAATCTAGGAGACATCAGGAACCTTAAGACTACGTCTAGATTCCAGCCTGGAGTGGACAAGCGACGTTCTTTAGAGGTCTCGAAAGACTTAAGGATGTCCTGTAGATCCTTGTTGGAGGAAAGATCCAAGCCTCTGTGGCGGAAAACTGATGCCAACATACTTCTGTACCCTTTGATCGTAGGAGCCGAAAGAGATCTAACATTCCTAAGATGTAACAGGAAGTCAGCAACTTGGGTTACAGAGGTATTGGTAGAGGAAACTGCATTGGCTCTGCACCAGCTTCGGAAGACTTCCCACTTGGATTGATAGACTCTACGAGTGGAAATCCTCCTTGCTCTGGCAATCGCTCTGGCTGCCTCCTTCGAAAAGCCTCTAGCTCTAGAGAGTCTTTCGATAGTCTGAAGGCAGTCAGACGAAGAGCGTGGAGGCTTGGGTGTACCTTCTTTACGTGAGGTTGACGTAGAAGGTCCACTCTTAGAGGGAGAGTCCTGGGAACGTCGACCAGCCATTGCAGTACCTCTGTGAACCACTCTCTTGCAGGCCAAAGGGGAGCAACCAACGTCAGCCGTGTCCCTTCGTGAGAGACGAACTTCTGAATAACTCTGTTGATGATCTTGAACGGCGGGAATGCATAAAGATCGAGATGGGACCAATCCAGCAGAAAAGCATCCACGTGAACTGCTGCCGGGTCTGGAATTGGGGAACAGTACAATGGGAGCCTCTTGGTCATGGAGGTGGCGAACAGGTCTATCGTTGGCTGACCCCACAAGGTCCAAAGTCTGTTGCACACGTTCTTGTGAAGGGTCCATTCTGTGGGGATGACTTGACCCTTCCTGCTGAGGCGATCTGCCGAGACATTCATATTGCCCTGAATGAATCTCGTTACCAGCGTGAGGTTTAGACTTCTTGACCAAATGAGGAGGTCCCTTGCTATCTCGTACAGCTTCCTCGAATGAGTCCCTCCCTGCTTGGAGATGTATGCCAAGGCTGTGGTGTTGTCGGAGTTCACCTCCACCACCTTGTTTAGCAGGAGGGACTTGAAGTTCATTAAGGCCAGATGTACTGCCAACAACTCCTTGCAATTGATGTGAAGCGTTTCCTGTTCCTTGTTCCATGTTCCCGAGCATTCCTGTCCGTCCAAGGTCGCGCCCCAGCCCGAGTCTGATGCGTCCGAATAGAGATGAAGATTGGGGGTCTGAACAGCTAACGAGAGACCCTCCTTGAGAAGGATGTTGCTCTTCCACCACATGAGAGTAGTCTTCATCTCTTTGGTAACAGGAATAGAGACCGCTTCGAGCGACATATTCTTGTCCCAGTGAGCTGCTAGATGGAATTGAAGGGGGCGGAGGTGGAGTCTCCCTAACTCGGTGAACAGGGCTAACGATGACAGGGTCCCTGTTAGACTCATCCACTGTCTCACCGAGCATCTGTTCCTCTTCAGCATGCTCAGTATGCACTCTAGGGCTTGGTTGATTCTTGGGGCCGACGGAAAAGCCCGAAAAGCTTGACTCCGAATCTCCATTCCCAGGTAAACGATGGTTTGGGAAGGAATAAGCTGGGACTTTTCTAAGTTGACCAAAAGACCCAGTTCCTTGGTCAAGTCCAAAGTCCAACTGAGACTCTCCAGACAGCGACGACTTGTGGGGGCTCTTAACAGCCAGTCGTCTAAATAAAGGGAGGCTCTGATGTCCGCCAAGTGGAGGAATTTCGCAATATTCCTCATCAGTCGCGTAAACACCATAGGCGCCGTGCTTAGGCCAAAACACAGGGCTTGGAATTGGTACACAACCTTTCCAAAAACGAATCTCAGAAAAGGTTGGGAGTCTGGATGAATGGGGACGTGAAAGTAAGCATCTTTCAGATCCAACGAGACCATCCAGTCCTCCTGCCTGACCGCTGCTAGGACCGACTTCGTCGTCTCCATAGTGAACGTCTGCTTGGTGACATAAGCATTGAGCGCACTGACGTCCAGCACCGGTCTCCAACCTCCTGTCTTCTTGGCCACCAGAAAGAGACGGTTGTAGAAGCCCGGGGATTGATGATCCCGGACTATCACCACTGCCTCCTTCTGTAACAGGAGCGACACCTCTTGATGTAACGCTAGCCTCTTGTCCTTTTCCTTGTAGTTGGGAGAGAGGTTGATGGGAGAAGTGGTCAGAGGGGGATTGCGGCAGAATGGTATCTTGTAACCCTCCCTTAGCCACTTGACAGACTGGGCGTCTGCACCTCTTCTTTCCCAAGCTTGCCAGAAGATCTTGAGTCTGGCTCCTACAGCTGTCTGGAGAGGAGGAGAGTCAATGTTTGCCTTTCGAAGACTTGGTACCTTTCTTGGACCTGCCCCTGTGACCGTCTGGGCGGGTACCTCCTCGGCTGGGGGCTCTGCCACGAAAGGGCGGAATAAATCTGGTAGCAGGAGTATCAGCCACTGGGGTGCGGTAAGTTCTAGGAACTGAAGGAGCAACCTTAGCCTTCCGTGCTGAAGAGGCCACAAGATCATGCGTGTCCTTCTGAATAAGAGCCGCAGACAATTCCTTGATAAGATCCTCAGGAAACAGGAACTTAGAAAGAGGAGCAAAAAGTAACTGTGACCTTTGGCAAGAGGTGATACCAGTGGAAAGGAAGGAGCAAAGTTGTTCCCTTTTCTTGAGGACTCCCGATACAAACATAGAGGCAAGTTCGCCGGAACCATCGCGAATTGCTTTGTCCATACAGGACATGATCAGCATGGCCGAGTCTTTGTCAGATGGGGCAGTCTTCTTGCTCAAGGCCCCCAGGCACCAGTCGAGAAAATTAAAAATTTCAAAGGCGCGAAAGACTCCCTTCAAGAAGTGGTCCAGGTCAGAAAAGGTCCAGCAGACCTTCGTGGAGAGTCAACCAAACTTGAGAAGTCAGCCTGGGCAGAGGCAGGGATCCCCAAGCCTGGTTCCTCTCCTGTGGCATACCAGACGCCCGCCTTAGACGTCAGCTTAGGAGGTGGAAACATAAAAGACGTCTTTCCCAGTTGCTGCTTGGACTGCAACCAATCCCCTAACATTCTCAAAGCTCTCTTTGAAGATCTAGCAAAGACGAGCTTAGTGTAGGCAGACTTAACAGGTTGCATGCCTAGAGAACTCGGATGGAGGAGAGCGGGGGGTAGCAGAAACAAAGTGATCCGGGTATAACTCTCTGAACAGAGCCAGGACCTTGCGAAAGTCAATGGAGGGTGGCAATGACTTGGGTTCCTCCACGTCAGATGAAGGATCATCCAGGTGAGCAGCTTCATCCTCAGAAACCTCATCACCTGAGGGTTGAGAAGCGAGAGGTAAAGTTAAAGCGGTCTGCTGAATGGCTGAATCCTGAAGAGCGGGTGCATGCGCACTTGCGGATTCATCCTCAAGTCTCTGTTGAAGAGGATGAGGGCTGGTAATGACAAAGTCATGAGGCTGGGATGAAGGAGGTTCTGCGGAGGTCTGAGGAGCAAGCGTGGTGAGAGGCGACTGTAGTAAAACATGAGGCTCATGCTGCATAGACTGCGGTTCAAGGTGAATGGGAAAGGGCTCAAGCTGAGGAGAAAGTGGTAGATGCATGCGTTGAGGTGGCTGACTCATAGCATGAGGTTCCTGCCTCAAGAGTTGCGCTTGCTTCAAGGGTTGAGGTGGCTGCGCAGAGAGAGGCTCTTGTCTCACGAGTTGAGGTTCTTGAGGTGCTTGCCTCGAGAGTTGAGGTTCTCGCCTCGAGGAAAGTGGAGGTGGCTGCTGCGAGAGTTGAGGTGGCTGCCTCAAGGATGGTAGAGGTTGTCGTACCTCAAGAGGTTGCTGCCTCGAGGATGGTTGTAATGCAAGATACTCCTGCCTCAAGGGTAGAGGAGGTTGTAAAGCATAAGGCTCCTGCCCCCATTGTTGAGGAGGTTGCCGCGTGGTAAGAGGCTCCTGCCTCAAGGAAAGTGGAGGTTGCTGCACAGCGCTGGTATCTGGCAACTCCCAACGCGGCAGCTCACGCATGGAGGTAGCTTGAGGAACCTCAACCTCATACGTCTGGCAGATTGGACTGCGCAGAGGAGGAGGAGCGCTCGCAGGAGGAGGTGTATTAACCTTCTCTGCCTGAAACTCCCGCATCAACACCGCAAGCTGCGACTGCATAGTCTGCAGCATAGCCATCTTAGGATCAACAGAAGTTGAGGTCTGTTGAGGCATAGCTTTAACAGAAGTTGAGGTCTGTTGAGGCATCGCCTTACCTCTCTTAGGAGGCGTGCAGTCACCTGATGACTGCGGCGAGTCCGAGCTAGCCCAATGGCTACACCCGGGCTGTTGGACTCGCGCGGTCTGGACTTTACGCTTAAGAGGTCTTGAGACCTGAGTCCAGCGTTTTCTTCCAGAAAAATCTTCTGCAGACGAGGAAATTAAGGGCTCAATCGTCTGAGAGTGGAAGTGACGATCTCTATAAGATACGCCCGCAACCACTGAGGATACAACTGTGCGCCGATCAAGGCCTGCCGAACCCTTTTGCCCTTCGACATTGCTTCTCCCCTGGGCTTGGGAGCTTGCAAGAGGTCCCGGACTGGGAGGACGACTGGCACGCACAGAAGTATCCTCACGCGCAACACTGACACTGACACTAGCACTAGGCACAGCACTGGCACTACCACTTCCCACTGCACTTTTCACTTTAAGTTCCTTGACGTCTGCCAAGAGGAACTTGTGGTCACTCACTACCGACTCCACCTTATCACCTAAAGCCTGAATGGCACGTAAAACATCCGACATATCAGGCTGAGCACTAATAGTAGGTTCGGGGGTAGCCACTACAGGGGGAGGAAAAGGTTGAGGATCATGGGGGGAGGAATAAAGTAAAGAGCGAGCCTAACTCCTCCTAACTCTCTCTCTCTCTAACTTAGTGGTATACTTGAGGAATCGAATAAAATCAAGTTCCGAAAGTCCGGCACATTCCTCACATCGATCTTCCAACTGACAGGATTTTCCCCTACAGTCGGAACAAACGGTGTGAGGATCAACCGAGGCCTTCGGAAGCCGCCTAATACAAGTCCTACATCGTCTTTGGGGAGGAGCTTGAGAATGGTCGGACATCTTGGATCAGAGAACAGTCAAGGGGGATTCCAAATTAAAGCAAAGATCGTTATACCATTAATCAAAATTAATCCAAAAGCTATCTAAGCTAAGGGAAAAGCTTCCTGTATAGCGAAAGCTGAAATCTCAGAGCAATACTTCACCAAAACCGTGAACAAAGACTCCAAAATTATAAGCATATCCATGTAGGTCTTGCCGGAAGCACGACAGAGGAAAAATTGAGGTGGTGTCAACAAGAAGTACTGCAGTACCTGGCCACAGGTGGCGCTGGTGAGTACACCCCCCTCTTGTATAGCGATCGCTGGCGTATCCCGTCCGTAGAATTCTGTCGGGCAACGGAGTTGACAGCTACATGATTATCGGGTAAGATTAATATTGAAAAATAACGTTTATCTCTGATCATAATGAAGAAACAAACTGGAGGTAGAGCTTTGCTTATTTCCCAGACATATTTCTCATACTTTTCCCTTAGAACTACATCACATCTTCCTACTTTAGATATACAATTAGACGGCATATTTCAAGGTGTTTTGAACGTAATTGATAATGATAACTAGTGCAAAGCCGTAGGTTTTCATATTTGGTAGTCGACCCACTATAACTCAAAATACTACAGATTTCCGCCAGAAATCATTTTCAAAAACGTTCAAAACGCCTATCATCATCATCTCCTCCTACGCCTACTAACGCAAAGGGCCTCAGTTAGATTCCGCCCGTCGTCTCTATCTTGAGATTTCAAATCAATACCTCTCCATTCATCATCTCCTACTTTACACTTCACAGCCATGTAAGCCTGGGTCTTCCAACTCTTGTGGAGCCCAGTTGAAAATTTAGAGAACTAATCTCTCGAGAACTGCGAAGAGCATACCCAAACCATCTCCATGATCTCATCCACATAAGGCACTTATACATATTCCAGTTTTTAAAAGCTGTAAAACATATTCCGCTAATATAAAAATTTCCAAGTAGTTTACCTAAGACCAAGAAAGCTCATTAATGTATTATAGTTCTGGTAAGGACAACATTTTCTATTAAAAAACTATTTGCAATATGAAAACTTCCATTTATTTAGAAAAAGGACCCTTATTCTCGGTAAAATTATAGTTACGGACAGAACAACATTTTCAAAAGAAAAATTATTTTTTCCCGTAAAAATACAATGTGCTTTTACTAAATTTGACTTTCATTTCAACTGCAATTAACGAAAAAACCATTAGACCATTTAAGAACGAGGATATTTTTTAGAAATCTAATGGTTTTTGCTCCACCGTGAGCTCGCTTCGCTTGCAAAAAAAGGAAAAACATCAAGCACCTATGCACTGACAAGCGGTACATGCACTGCTGCGCACACTAACCCCATTGATTATTATTTATTAGATAATTATGTTTTTAATTGCAGTGAAAATAAGTGCCACTTTTGAAAACGGACTTTGTCTATAGGAAACCCGTTATTTAAGTGGAAAAGCTTTTTTCATAGGAAATAAAGTTAACGAGATAAACACTATTAATATATCCGCCGACAATGGGGGACACCCAGTGAAAACCAGACCCTAGGCATAGAAAATCATTTGTAGACAAAGCTACTTTCTGATAGGCACAAGCCTGAGTAACCTAATTTAGTTCAGGCCCAATGGTAGGTATCTAATTAACAGCCAATTACCAATATTAAAGAAAGCAAAACATACCCAACAACTTTGACCCTAATGTAGAAATAATGTTGTGCCTAAGACGTCTACTACGAGACCAAGTTTACCGTATGACGATGACAGGTCGAGCAACAAGTTTCCAAGCCACCCACACCCTCTTACACGTTTAGTTATTTCAAGTCTATTCAAAATACCAATATTTTACAAGAAAGATCTGCACATAACACTACAGATCACAGTTATACTAAATCATAAGTGGAGTGTGACCTAAATTGAAAATTATAAAAAGTGGCAAGGGAAGTAAACAAGAAATCATGAGACCAACGGGAGTTGAATCATCCGCTGTTACCATCATGGCCCCCTTTCAATAATAGAACGAACAATTTTGACACTAAGACATTTCTAAGAAATCAAAAGTATATTAACTTACAGTTACTGTTACCATCTATAAAACTGAAAAATCCTTTGAGTATATAGTGCCGAGTAATGGGATAAGCTGGCAAGTGCCAATACTTCCTGACCCCGCTGATAAGATAAATAAAGCATAGAGATGCCAAGTTTCATTAAAACTAGACAGGCTTCTAAACTTTTTTTTTCTTGATTCCTAATCTAGACTCCATTATTACTTTCAATTAATTTTTTTCTCTTGATACTCTTTAGAAATATGAATATGTGAGAGGATTTTTTATATACTATGTTAGTTTCAACGTTTAAAATCGCCGATAGGCAATACGAGCTCGTTGCATTTTTCACATTACTTTGAGCTTAGCGACGTGCTAACCTGGTGCAATTATGTCAACGAAACGCTTACCTGAGTTTCTACATTCAATAAATAGTCTATACTAAATTAATGTGTTGGACTGAATTAAAGTAAAATTATAACCATAAAAACGTTTGGTATAAACCCTGTGAACTCTGGACAACTAATCTGAAGAAAATAAAACTACCATCGAAAATTGATTCATACGCAGTGTACACACTTTGTGTGTATAAGTGACAATTAAAATAACTCTTAGTGAACACTGCGAGCTAAAAAAAATAAAAAAAAACTTAAATATAGATGGTAATCATTTCGTTGTCAGTTGATGGCTACCATACAATTTTCGGTAATTGTTTACAACACGCTCTCCATTTACTCCAAAATAATGCAATCCTGCAGTTCTCAAGGCAGTGTACTAGGTCCTCTCCTGTTTAAAATTTACACGATTGAACTGGCAAATATACATGAAACTCACAGAGTTAAGTTTAAAATATACGCTGATGATACACAATTCTATTTCCCAATGGAATCAGTTGATGAAGCTAAAAGAAAGATACATGAAATAATGAATGGCATTAAGGCTTGGATGTTAAAAAAAAAAAAAAAAAAAAAAAAAAAAAAAAAAAAACCTCTAGCTCAATGAAGATAAGTGAATGTATTATTTTTAGAAATGGAAAAGATATAAAAAGAATCGAATGCTTCCAAAGAATTGAAATAGGTCAATCGATCATTGACCTAAAGAAATCTGTCAGAAATCTTGGAGTAATCATGGATAATAGACTGACAATAAATACACATATAAATAATATGGTAAGAAATTGTAACTATCATATTAGAAACATAGCATTTATTAGTAAATACTTAAATGAAAAATCTATGGCCATACTCATTAATCACCACATATTTTCAAGAATTGATTACTGCAACTCACTGTTCTATGGCTTACCAAATTTTCAGCTGAAGAAAATTCAGAGTACAAAACAGAGCCGCTAGAACTAGATTAATAAAAAGACTACACAATAGGGATAGAATTACCCCTGCACTAATTAAATTACACTGGCTGTCGGTAAAGGCGAGAATTGATTACAAGCTACTCTTACTAACGTTTAAGATACTGAACCAAAATATCTAAAAGAATGCCTGAAAAACTAGAACTATAAACAAATGTTACCATAAGACACATGAGTGACAAACATAGACTATCTGAACCAAGAACAAATAGTAAATTTGGTGAAAGGGCTTTTAGCTACTGTGCGCCTAGACATTATAATAAACTGCCAACTGAAATGGAGGACTTAAAGGGAGCAATTGAATTCAAGAAGAAACTAAAGACATTACTTTTCACAAGATCATATGATTTGGAAGATGTTACAATCAAGGAATTGTATAAGTTATAATGAAAATATTTCGTTAGATGATTGATATGGACCCGCCCGAGTAGTTCACTCGACTTCAGTGGAGGGTTGGATTTAAACCCAAAACAAGTGAAACGAGTAAGTAAGTAATTAGGTGGTTATTTAAATTCTGGGAAAGCAATAATTAGCAAGATATGGTGAGGAAGGGGGAAGGGGTTTAAAAAGAAAATAGCTCGGTTTCCTCACTAAACGACGAGTACGAGAATAGAGTTGCAATCTTATTGTAATATAAATAAAAAAAAAATAACGAGGATAAATTAGATTAACTGAATAGAATAACTGAGACTAATTTTGTTTATACGGCATTGTACACTTTTTCAGCTTATAAGAGATTAAATATAAAGATATGGTCCGTGAGGGAAAAAAATTGTCATTGCGAAAATGGAAGAAAAAAAAACGTGTTTTTTTTTTTTCAGTTCATGGGGTGTAGTAAATTATACATTCTGTCAAGAACAGGCGATTAAGATTTCATTTGGTCAGTGGAACGATCCTATAAAGTAGGCAATCATCATTTGTCATATAGTGGTCGACCAGTATCATAAATAAATAAACAGAATTCTGGGTAGAATGCGTCATATCACTTTCGTCATTGTCATCAAATATCTCATCCTCTAACAATGATCAAGATATCAGTTAGTGTTAATTTTACTCCCATGGTTTTGAATCATAAAAAATACATTTTCGTTTAAATGCTAAAAAAAGACAGATAAAGGGGAGGGAAATTGAAGTCTCATTGAAATACTAACAAAAATATATTCAGTGGGTCAAACTAATTGCTTAGCAGCCAGTAGCAGAAATTAATTTTGAGGAAAATGAGTGACTCATGTCTATGACATGGAGTAGGAAATCCGCTTATTTCTAATTTGAAAAAAATAGAAGCGGATACAGTGTCTTTTATTTTAATTAAATTATTTTGGGAAATATAAATTATAATTCAAAACATTAAAATTGATAACATAAGGTCTGTCTTTATCGTACAAATGTCAGAAGTAAAAAACCATGTGATTTAACGTTAAGATCCAAGAAGGAAAAACTGTGACGGTAATAATTTTTTTTAACTTTCGGTGCTGTCAGAGTTTGTAGGAAGGATATAAAGGTAGAGGTGCCTGGTTTCAGTTTCATCAGAATATGTGCTCACAAGAACATCAGCTGGGCCGCCCCAGTAAACAGCTTAAATTCACGCCCCCGAGCTGGGATCGATCTGCTGCCATACAAATTCTAGGCGAACAGGTTACCATTGTACTAGCCAGAGAGACTTTTAAATAAAATGGAAAGATAATATGTCTTAAAACATCTCGAAGAACTATCATAAGAAGTAGGAAAAGAGTTAAGTATTGAGGAAAATTTAAGAGGGAAGCAGTAGCCCTACACATACCGGAAAAAATCCCAATTGGTGGGACTGGCAGTGCTGTGTAATAGATAGTATCTTAATATTGATTTTCTTTAATAATGTTTTATGGAAAGACCTCTATTCTGTTTTAAAACATTTTTAGACTCGATTATATTAGTCCTTATTCCTATCTAAAATGTGTGTAAATTGCAAATTCTATTTATTTCACCTTCCGAAAATATCTTTCTTAAATAGCTTTTGCACCTCAGTATCTGTATTTCATTTATACTGATACACCTATTTTTTCAATTTTATGAATAAAAATGGCAGATTTCAGTGTTTTTTCATTTACTCAATAGTTTATCTTTTTTCTCTTGTCTTCGTATTCTAGCTTATCATTTTTGTCATTATGCAGTATTCATACTATTTTAAACGATACTTTTGAAAACCAAAAAGGATGTTTTTACACTTACATGTCGGCTACTAAAACGATATTTCTCTTCACACTTGTCCTGCTTCAAATGATATAGAAATTATTCTCGTAATCGTTATTAGAGGTCCATGGAGAGAATTCACATTCCGCATGTTTATATCTATTCTAAAAGAGATAAATTTGTGATTAGATAATTTTAACAATCGCTATTTATTTTTCGCCAATTCATTATTCCTATCACTTCTGATTAAATCTAGTAATTGGTAAAGTGCTCAATTGGTTCATTTAATATCGAATAGTAGGCTGCCCTATCTGTCTAGTCAAACTACTAATGAATCTTTTATATTATTCGAAATCATCATATATAGTATTTCGTCTTTTTTTTTTCTTCGCCTATAATTATATAGAGTTCTGGTTCTTTCTAAATTATATTCCATTAAATGCTCAATAGCATATATTATTATTTTTTTTCTTTTGTAGGATGTCTTAAGGTTGAAAGTCCAAACCATACTCTAAATGTTTCATACGGCTTTATTTGTTTATAGAGAACAATACCTGTAATCCATAAGCTGAATTGTTTAGGTACATCAACATTATCATCGTTGCGTTGCTCATTCAGGTCATGGTCAGTATTAACATACACGTTTTGTTTTCTACACCAATTTACTTCTTTCTCGCACGCACCTAATGATGACTCTGTATAACCTGGTCGACCTATCACTACTTCCTTTTCCTTCCTATCTCCTACCAGTAGTCGAACTAATAAAACAAAAGACAGTAGTTGTGACTTGTTTTTATTATGCGTCTTTATCCATACATATATGCTAAACAATGACAAAGAAAAGTTGGATATCGGCTATAAATATTTTCTAAAACAACATACGTCGGCATTTAGTCTTTACACTAGGGTAAGTAGGCGCATTATGTGTAGAAGCATTATATGCTTCATACACGTCAAAACAATATGGAGATCGAATACGTTTATTCAATGACTGTCTCTCACACACATATACAGAGAGAGAGAGAGAGAGAGAGAGAGAGAGAGAGAGAGAGAGAGAGAGAGGAGAGAGAGAGAGAGAGAGAGAGAGAGAGAATATATACCGTCGTCAACAAAACAAAAATTACCAGAACCACGAAATGATTAGTGTATATCCAGACTAGAAAGGGAAAAGATTCTTTGTTTCACAGGCATACTCTGTAAATATCAACATTATCTTAATAAATTATGCTCTGTAGGCTACTCCTAACCCCATCAATAGCCCACTTTATAATGCAAATATTGTCAGTGAAAATTATCATTTTGTTCTTCATGCACAAGAGCTAGCGATAACACACGGATGTTTCATATTCTGGACAAAACTTGATCAAAACTTATTAATAATGCATGTGAGGTGATATTAGTATTCATGGGATGTAGTAGCGCCTATCGATGTAGAAACGGTTGTCTGAGACATTTCATCATCATCATCTCCTCATACGCCTATTGATACAAGGAGCCTCGATTAGATTTTGTCAGTTGTTTTCATCTTAGGCTTTTAGATAAATAATTCTCTATTCATCACATCCTACTTCCCGCTTCATAGTCTTCATCCATATAGGCCTGGGTCTTCCAATTCTTCTAGTACCTTGAGGAACCCAGTTAAAAGTTTGGTGAAGTAATCTCGTTTGGAGAGGGTGATATTCAACTCTATAGATTTTCGGCGAGTTTCAGAAGTAGCCACCTGCTTGACAGCATCGAAAATTCCAACCACATACTGGAAGCTTACTTATCAATTAGACATTTGAGTAAAATTTAGAAGCATATTCAAACCCTATATGTTTATGTTGGAAATGTCTCAACGGGGAGAGAGAGAGAGGAGAGAGAGAGAGAGAGGAGAGAGGAGAGAGAGAGAGAGAGAGAGAGAGAGAGAGAGAGAGAGAGAGAGAGAGAGAGAGTGTGTGTGTGTGTGTTTCAACCATAGATATCTAGTTCCATCAATAAGTTTTTTTCTCGTGAATCTTCTTTGCCTTCAGCTTTTCCCATTTCTAGTTGCTGTTTCTAGTCAGCCGTCTCCATCTTCCTCTGTCTTGTACATCTTGTTCTGTAAGTCCTCTTTCGTGAATCATAGATACGTTATATAAGTGTACCATTAGACTGATCTTTGTATTGATTTGGAAGAATAAAAGTTATTTCTCGGTTAGACCAGCCACAACTGTGAAGAGGTGTCTTTATACTTATAATTGCTATTTCTTTTTTCTTGTTTTTTTTTTTCGCTTTATTTAGCAGGGGAAAATAACTTTGACGAATTAGGCGAGATTGGTGTTTAAGGTTTTAAAAGCCACTCATGAATGGCACGGGCTAGGGACAGTGACAGTGCCCTAGCACTTAGGACACTGGCCATATATCGAATGATCAACGCCCAAGGCCCCTCTCAACCCAAGATAGGACCAGGGAGGGCCAGGTAGATGACTCAGCGGGTAGACCAATAGCCCCCCCCCCCCATTCTTAGGTTGCAGATAATGAAGGAAATAATGAGTTGGAGAGGGACTCGAATCCCTGTCTGGCGATCACCAGGCAGAAACGTTGCCAATAAGGTCACAAGGTTATGAAATCTCTCTCTCTCTCTCTCTCTCTCTCTCTCTCTCTCTCTCTCTCTCTCTCTCTCTCTCTGACCTTTGATGTCAGGATACCAGAAACTCTCAATCAGTCAACCAATCTCTCTCTCTCTCTCTCTCTCTCTCCTCTCTCTCTCCTCTCTCTCTCTCTCTCTCTCTCTCTCTCTCTCTCTCTCTCTCTCTCTCTGTGACCTTTGATGTCAGGATACCAGAAACTCTCAATCAGTCAACCAATCTCTCTCTCTCTCTCTCTCTCTCTCTCTCTCTCTCTCTCTCTCTCTCTCTCTCTCTCTCTCTCTCTCTCTCTCTCTCTCCATACACACACACACTTACAATCATACTAGTGCGCTCACGCAATTTTTAGTAGCAGAAGTACAATCTTTGCTGTGCTTTTACCACAATAATAATTCATTGAAATATAGACAAACCATTCATCTAAATACACAATAGAAGATAAAAGAATTGAATACAGTTGATATATATTCCCTCATAGGCAAAATGACAGGACTTATGCAACGTTAACGCAAATCATTATAAAGTATAAAGTCTTTCATTTTCAAGTACCTAATTGCAAAGCGTGACTATCCTTTATCTTTTATCGTAAAGAAGCCTAAATTTATCGATCAAAAGCATGGCGAGATGCCAATAAAGGAATGCCCATAATGAAAACAAGAACGAGTTTGAAATGAAAGTAATAGAATTATAAATTACATCAATAATGTATCATTAATTAGAGAGGAAGGAAAATGAACAAAATAGATTATTTGAATAATAAAGGAATGGTAATATTGTAACTAGAAAATACGAGGGGAATAATGATAAAGAAGAACTTTATGTGCTGAGAAAGAAAGAAAATATCTTAGAGAATGGATAGTAACAAAAAAAAAAAAGTAAGAATTTGATATTAATTACATGAAAAATAGGCCTGAATTAGTTTTACTATAAAAAGTTAGAACCAATTTCATATTAAGATGGTAATACAATTTGTAAACCATGCTGGAAGACTGACAAAAATGCACATTTAACTCGCAAGGAAGGAATGGAGAGAAGACTTGCAACAATCCTGAACAGGAAGAGATAGATAAATAAACTATATAAGAATATTGATTTAACGAAGAGATACTTGTGGAAAAGAATGTCTGTACACTAGACAAAGACAGAGGAAATAATCTCAAGAGCGACCAGAAACGAAAATAAAATAAAGGGACCAGGACGAGCCGTTAAAGGGGTTAATGTTGTCCTTCGACTTACCAGCCGGCCGCTCGTCTCTCCACAACTACTACTACTACTATGAGTCGACTAATGTAAACACGTGTTAGTGTAATAATTTTATTTCGTGAAATTTTACCATGGTGGGCCCTACAAAACGATCAGCTAAAAGTCCAAAGGAGGATCAAAATGTGTCACCTGCTGATAAACGCTTGAGAAGGTCAGTGAATACAGAAGAAATCCCTGCTGTCCAAACCCCAAAGAAGCCTGTCGGTAGACCAGTTGGATCTAAAAAAACTGTGGTTGAATGTCCATTAAGACCAACCAGATCTAGAGGATGTAAAGAACAAAGTAGTAGCACTCAAGCTCCAGAAGCCACCACTCCAACTAAATCTGGAACGACGCGTTCGAAACATTTACTTGTGTCTCCTGTCCCTATTGCCCAACCCCAGACCCCAAACCGATCTAGAAGACTCAGTGATATGCAGACACCGACTAGACGTTCACGAAGGTTATCTACCGATTCTTTAGATGTTATTCCAACCTCATCAGGCCCACCTGTTGGTATTGAAACTCCCACCAAGAGAGCAAAACGTGTGTCCGGTAATTTAGGCGAGACAGATTCACCACAGGTGCAAACACCTACGAGAAGGTCTAGAAGACTTTCTACAGGTTCAGAGAGTAATAATGTTCCTGAATCATTACCACCAAAATTAGAATTATTGCCAAGGAGGACCAGAAGACTTTCAACAGAAATTATCGATTCTCCAATTCCCCAGGGTGCAAGAACTCCAACTAGACGCACAAGACGTTTGTCTACTGACTTGGAGGATACCGTCACAGATGCAAAGACCGTTCTGACACCAACTAGGCGCACGAGACGTTTGTCTACTGACTTGGAGGATGCTGTCACAGATGTAAAGACCGTTCTGACTCCAACTAGGCGTTCAAGGAGGCTTTCCTCAGGAGATCAAGATGCGTTGGATGAAGATATTCCTAAGGTCCTGCAAAATAAGGCCTTGAAATCACTATCTTCAATTGATTCCGCTAGTAATAAAACCAGTGCATCAGCAAGAAGATCTAGGCGTCTAAGTGGATCATTGTTGATTGAAACACCTTTAGAAGTTTTGGAGGAGGAAGCTGAAAAAGAAGGCGACAATGAAAATGAAACTTTGCATATTTCCAAACTAAAGGATGATGGTTTGGGAATTATAGTAGAAGATGAAAAGGAAGACGAAAATTTGTTGGCCTCTAATTCAAAGGATCTTTTGGAAGTAATAGCAGAAGATGACAATGAACAGGAAACTTTGTCGACACTGAAGAATGATGGTTTAGAAGTTATAGTAGAAGATGAAAAGGAAAAGGAAAATTTGTCGACTTCTAATCAAAAGAATGTTTTGGAAGTAATAACAGAAGATAAACAGAAGCAGGAAATTTCAGTAACATCAAAACCAAATAATGATATTTTGGATATAGTATTAGATGACAAAGAAAATGAACCTGAAGTAACCTTTATTAAATCAGTACAGGTAAAAGAACTTGATACTGCAGAAAATAAATTGGACGATGATGATGAGACATTCATGGAAGATTCATGTCCTAAACTGCAACTGGAAGATGATGTTAAGTCACCTGATGATGAAGTAACCTTTTTAGAAGAAATAAGTGAAGGAAAGAAATGCTCATCAACAGAAAAGTCACCCGTCTCATCATCTCAGAAGAAAAGTAAAGTTAGTTCACCTGTAAAAGTAACAGCAAAAAATGTGTCCTCTCCTGGAAGCATCACAGCTGCTACCCCCGTTGTCTACAAAATCAGTTGTTCCCTCATCAGAAATAAAGTCTGTATCTGCAACCTTGGTAGATTCTTCATCTGATGATATACAGTCAAAATCTGCTACAAATAAGTTGAACGGCCAACCAAAAGCAACTTTGTCACCTGCAGTCACAGATGCTGAGAAAAAGGACTCATCTACCAGCAGTTGTGCTGAAGACAAGAACAACAAAAAAGAGGCAAAATCAAACAGTATCCCTAAGGAGTCAAATAACAATTCCCTACAAACAAAGGCACCAGATGTAAGAGGAATGCCTGTCTCTGGACGTTGGTGGAAAGATGAAAGGAAAAGGTGATTTTAACAAACTGTTCTTGTTTCTAATATGTTACTAGGATTATTTAAAATTCACTTGTAGTGGTTTAGTTTCCAAATTTTCTATAGAGTTAAGTCATTGTTTTTCCAATACAGTATTTCAAATAAGCAGTTATGTTTACAGTACCATAGTATGATTATTATTTGTTCCCATGTAGATATAAACTGAGTCATTTAATTAGGTTACTTCTGGGCGAAGCCAGTTATGGTCAATTGAAGAATTATCGAGGGTCTGGCAGCCTGGTATGGCTTCCTGTCCACTTTCGTATTGAGTAGGTTGGTATGATGTTGCTTATGGCAGATCCTTCACTCATCTTTTGGCCATCTTCAGTTACCGGCCTCAGTTTTTCTTGCCTGTGTAGGCTGTTTTTCTCTTCAGTTACAACATGATTGTGAAACAAGTGTCCATTATGTGTACGTGCCCTCATACCGAGAGACATCATTGTGGGACCTTCATGTGCCCCCTTAACGTAGATCCTCATCGTTTATGTCCTACATACCGTGGACATAGCTGCTCATTAGAGTCCCCTTCTGTTAGTGTAGGGAGTGGTCGCCCTCCCCATGGGAGAAGTTCCTTGGCCATTGGAAGAAAATGGGCAAATGTGATTGCTCTTATTTGATTGCTTTGGCCTCGAAGGAGAGTAAGAAGTTTAGATCTTCTCTTTCCAACCCAGATCTTCCCCTGCCTGGAACTTATTGATTCTTTCCTAAGACACATTAACAGGGGATGGTGACTGTGTTTTTGTCTTGGATTCAGACTACGGAGATCCCCCTGGCCTCCATCTTGGGGGCAAGGATTCTACCTTCGTTTCTAATCCTTTGGCTTCAGATTTGACTTCAGCCATCAACACTGCTCCGACATATGCTCACTGTCTACTGGATGAGATCAGTCATCCTTATTCACCAGTGCCTACTATAAGTGTTTTTGTTTTGTACGAGTAGCTCTTAATCTTTGACATGGGTCCTCAGTGCAGTTTTTCTGGAAATGTCCAAAAATCTCTCCTCTGTACGCTACCCACACTCAGCCTGAACTTGCACTGAAACATACACACGTTCAGAGCTCCAGCTGAGAGTCGGCTCGGAGCCAACAGAGCATTCACAGTCCTACAATCCATCCCCACGCTCGCTCTCCCACAAGTCTGTGGAGATGCGTCCGCGGTGCTACAATCCTTCCGAACATGCTACGAGTCCTAATGTTTGCGTTTTGGGTGAACATGAGTGCTCCCCAATGTTTGCATTTGGATGAATGTGCCGGTTCCAGTGTGCGCCCCCCAGTTGTTCGCACAGTGGATCATCTTCCTGTGAGTACTTCATTCTTTCCACAAAGTACTCCATCTTCCCCTTCAGCCGTTAGGTTACAGGGTGATATTCACCGTTCTGCTTAGTCTTATTATTATTATTACTTGCTAAGCTACAACCCTAGCTGGAAAAGCAGGATACTATAACTTCAACATGGAAAATAACCCTGTGAGGAAAGGAAACAAGGAAAATTAAATATTTTAAGAATAGTAACAAGATTGAAATAAATATTTCCTATATAAACTATAAAAACTAACAAACAAGAGGAAGAGAAATAAGATAGAACAGTGTGCCCGAGTGTACTGCCAAGCAAGACAACTCTAACCTAAGAGTGTGGAAGACCATGGTACAGAGGCTATGGTGCTATCCAAGATTAGAGAACAAGGATTTGATTTTGGAGTGTCCTCCAAGAAGAGCTGCTCGCCAAAGCGTAAGAGTCTCTTCTACCCTTACTATGAGGGAAGTAGCCACTGAACAACCCTTGAGAGAAGAATTGTTGGGTAATCTCGGTATTGTTAGGTGTATGAGGACAGAGGAGAATATGTAAAGAATAGGCCAGACTATTCGGTAGGCAAATGTAGGCAAAAGGAAAATTAACCGTAACCAAAGAGAAGGATCCAATGTAGTACTGTCTGGCCAGTCAAAGGACCTCCATAACTCTCTAGTAGTAGCATCTCAACAGGTGGCTGGTGCCCTGGCCAATCAAATAAAATATCCAACCATTCATAATTGAGATACTTCTGTAATAGTTGGTTCTCGTATGCATCAATCTTCAAATAAGAAACAAGTGGATCCTTATCCTTTATTTCCTTGCATTCCTTTTCCTGCAATCATTGTCTGGTTGCTTCTCCACATCATTCGAGACTTCGATCATCTCAGGAACTTCTACAAATTTATCGATATTGTCCTGATATCTGCGTTTCAACATCAGAAAAGTTGGAATGCTTTCAGGCAGAATATAAATTTGCTAAGATCAATTTCTCTTGTGCTCCAGTTGAGGTTGACATTATGTCTTTTCTTCCTCCTCTGACTCGACATTTTACACCAGCAGCAGATTGTGTAGCTGTAATTGGGCACTCACGTTCCCCTTCCATCTCTTCGCCCCACACGCCAGAGGTTCATTGGAAACAAAAGGAAGTTCCAGAGAAGTGGAAGAATTTCAGACAGTTCCCTAAACAGGAGCCTTCTCCTACATCACCTCCACCAGCTAGATAAGGGGTCTCTTCATAAAGAACATCCTTCCCCATTACCATTATAACTCTGAATTTTCCAGTCGAGATAAAATCTTTCAAACAAGTAGAAGTTGTTCTCTTGGGAGGTTCCTACTTTCAGACTGGTGGAAGTGTCATTTTTTCCTTGAGGTCATGGGCTTCATTAGACAAATCAATAGCCTTGGGGAGGCTCTTCATACTCTTGGAGATTTGAGTTCCATGCAGAACCTGAATAATCTTCTGTCTCTGAAGGCTCTTGACACCTTACGTCAAGTAGAAAAACATATCTCTGACTTGGATCACTCGCTGAAGGCTGCGAGATCATTGAAACTGCAGCCACGTACTCTTTTGCATCAATGTAAATCGTAGGTGCTGGAATGTGCACATCTTAACTTGTTGCCCATCAACCTGGATGTTGCATTGTTGACACCTGGGGTGTCTTGGGACCATCTATCTCAGTAGTCAGATGCCTTTTTTGCTGCTAAGCTATCAAACTTAGAAATGGCCTCAACGTTCACTTTCCAGGCCTGTTCCCTGCTAGACCACTGGTCAGGGGTTGTGTCCATTTCATAGTTTCAGAGAATATGTCAGACTCAAATATTTGGAAGCAATACGGAGTTCCTTTACCATCATTATGCTTTTCTCTGGGGCAACTGCATCTTCAAGCATAGAGATGCAGTCGTGAGAAAGTTTATGCATCAGATGGCTAGTAGAAACTCGCTAGCCATACACAACATGTCTCTTACTCAACACCTGACCTTGTTCCCACTTGCGGAAGTAGCTGGAGCAGCTGATGAAAAATGGGAGAAGGTTACTTTCTCTATGAGAGCAGCGTTGTCATGCTTTTCTGCTTCTCCTCCAATTAGGTCTCATGCTTTCTCGCCAAAGATGGTGCCTCAGCGTCATCTGCTGCCTGATAAAGACATTACTCAGCACAAAAAAATAAGGGAACCTCTCTCACACTTTCGCCAAAGGAAGTGTCTAGGATGTTGTGATGCCTGTTAAGGACAATACATCCCCCGACTTACAACCTGTTGGGGGATGCAAACAAAGTCATAGGACAAGGTGGCAGTTCCACATGGCAGAACCCTTGGCGGTAGAAGTCCTGAAGTTAGAGTATCTCATCCCATTCACAAACTGTTGCCGTCCTCTGCCTCAGACTATGATAAACCCATCATTGTATTTCAGGAGATCAGAGAAGGATCTCCTCTTGCATGATGAGGTTCACAATATATTAACAGGTCTCCAGGATTCTTCAGCAAGATCTTCCTGGTGGAGAACCTGAGAGAAGTATGGAGGCCTGTCATAGAACTTAACCACGTGACCAGTTCATTCTCCAAACCCAGTTCAAGATGGAAACACCCAGCACAGTCATTCAGGCTGTTAGATGGAATGACTTCCTGCTGTCCATAGAACTCAAAGATACCAACTGTACTTCCAGGTCCCAGTCCATCAGACATCCAGGAAGTATCTGAGATTTCCCTTCTGGGGAAGGATCTTCCAGTTCAAGGTCTATGCATCAGCCTGTCTGCAATTCTTCACTTGTTTCTTCACTCTATTCTTCTCATGAGCTCACACATTGAGGATCAGACTCTTTTATTACCTGAACGACCGGCTGTTACTGGCGGATTCGTGAGATCAGCTTATTTGCCACAGACGCTTTCTTACATTTTATCGCAGTCTCAGTCTTTCAAAACTTTGCGAAGTCGATTCTTGAGCCCAAGCTTCGTTTTCAGTATCTTGGCATGGACATCGACTCAGTGCAAGTCAGGGTTTGTTCCGTAACTGAAATACAAACCACGCTATTTAATATGGGTAATTACTTTCGGCGTAGCTGAAATGACGAGCCATTAGATTTTTAACGATGGTTTACTACCCCACCGCTAGTTAGCGGGGGGATAGGGAGGGGTAGCTTGCTACCCCCCCCCCTCACACACACACACCTGTGATATAGCTCACTTTGCTATCGGCTCGGGTGGCAGTCGGATGTGTCCGCTTTCACCCTCGCTTTTGTTGATCAACCATTATTAATCTTTCTTTGCTTTTTCTTTTCACAGAGTATATGTGAAGTTGGCCTCTGCTATGCGTAAGTGTCCCGGTTTACTGACCGCCCTTGTGGCACATTTATGTCGGCGGTCGACACGGATCCCCACACCTTGTGTCCTTATTGTAGGGGCCAGCGGTGCGATAGAGTTAATGTATGTGGTGAGTGTAGGGAGTGGTCTACCTCCCAGTGGGAGAGGTTTTCTCGACGCCGGCAGAGGAAGTCTAAACGGGATATTTCTCCTTGAGAGGTTTCTTTGAAAAGAGAAAATCCCAAGGACTCTTCTTCCGTGGCCCAAACCTCCTCCGAAGCTCCCACTCGGTCGGTTTCTCCCGAGAAGCAGTCGAGTGGTAGCGTAGACCGTAGTTCTGTTGACCGATCCTGGGATGCGGGAGAGGAAGTTGCCTCCCATAGCGAGGCAGCTCCTCCTCCTCCCCCAGAGGAGGATATTTCTATGCCTGTAACTAATAGTGATTTATTACAGCTTTGGGCTTCCTTGGGGCTTCAGGGTTCTCCCTCCAAGGAAGCCCAGTTTGACATGATCAAATTGGGAGCAGCTGTCAAACAGTCGCCAACAGTAGCAGAGATCGATCCTCTGTCTATCGTCGACGTTGTTGTGGCAGAGGCTTCCAATGAGTTGTCTCAAACCTCTGCTCCTGATGTTGCTGTGGTAGCTGAAGGCTTAAGTTCCCCCCTCCGAACATCCTTTGAGGGAGGAACTAAGTCCTATGGTCTCTCCTGCCGGTGATTCTCTCCCTTGGGGGAGTTCACTGACAGAGACTCCTCTTCGCAGGACTGCTGATGGTCAGCCCGCTGACCCCACGGCCCCCAGAGGGCGTATAAGGCGTAAAGCTCGCCTTCCCCTTCGCCGTAGAGGTCTTCCTTCACCTCACAAGGGTGTTAGGAGGCGCCTCTTCGGCTCGTCATCTCCGTAGTCCTCCGCAGAAGAACCTCGCCATCGTTCACCGACCCTGCCAGCTACCTCTTTGGACCTCTCCGGAGATCGTTCGCGATCTTCTTTGGTGGAAGGTCGTCCTTATACAATACATGCTGACCTTCGACGCTCCGGACCTGCTGACCTGCCATCACCGTTCCTGGCTGCCGATGCGCTGTGGGCGCCTTCTCACCCTGTTATTAAACAGGCAATGGTCCCTTCGGGGCATAAAGGGCACGATCACAAATTTGTGTCTCAGTCCCTTAAGCGCCAGGTACACCCTGCGTGCCTACGACCTGCAGCAGATGTGCCTGTCTTAGCGCGCCAGCGCTCACCTGCGTGCATGCACGCACTTGCAGTTGCTCCTGTCATTACGTGCCAGGGTTCCCCTGCGCGCCCACGACCACCTGCAATAGCGCGCCAGCGCTCACCATTGGTTCTTGTTATAGCGTGCCAGCGCTCACCTACGCGTCAGCGCTCACCTGCGCGTCAGCGCACTTCAAGGGAGGTTCCCGAGATAGCGCACAGGCGCTCACCGGACCTCCAGCGCTCTCCAGGGCCTCAACGCGCCACTGCGCACAAGCGCGCTCCTGCTGTTGTTCCTGATATAAGGCGCCAGCGCACAGTCCTAGAGTCTCCTGAGATAGCGCACAGGCGCTCACCGGGACTCCAGCGCTCTCCAGAACGACAGCGCACTTCTGTGCGCCCGCATCCTGATGCGCGCCCACGGATCTGGGTGTAGTAACATTTTCTCCTGTTCGCCAGCGCTCACCTGTGTGCCATCGCGTGCCCACGCGGTTGCGCAAGCGCGCCATGCTCGCCCAGCTCGCCCACTGATTCAGCCAGATATGCGCGCCGCTCGCCCGCGCGCTAGAGATATTTCTCCCGCACACGCGCGCCCAACGTTATTGCCCTTACGGGCTCTTCGGCAGGATCCTGTGCGAACAATCGCCCTCGTGCATGTGAGCGCTTATCCAGCCTTCTACGTGCCGCCTGTCCAGGCCGCCACGCGCCATCGCTCGCCCGCGCGCGAACATCCTCTCGCGCGCGACCCAGGGCAGGGCCCATCGCGCGACCACCAGCGTGATCTCACACGTGAGGCCGCAGGACATCGCGCGGCCAGGTCATCGTCGTCTTGTTCCCCACCCCACAAGCGCAGAACAGCGTGCTCGTCAGAGGAGGGGAGGTTTCCGGATAGGTCCAAGGACTCTTCTCCTTCTGTTTCAGCATCTTTTCAGGCGAACCCTCGTTTGGTAACTCCTCCTAGTGATTGAACGATCCCCTTCCCTCCAGAGAGAGTGTCTAACAGCGCGACTGTCAGTCAGCAACCCTGGTTTCGTACCATCGTCAGAGCTCTCATGCAGGCTTTTAAGCCTGTATTCTCTGAACTTGGTCACAAATCAGTGGTGGCTTCGTCTCCCCTGAAGAGGAAGAGAGGAGCTTCTACGGTGGTAACTTCTCCAAGGGCGAAACTGAGTCCTCGGAAGTCCTTGAGGAAGGCTCCCTCTCCCCCCCAGATATTCTGAATTGATTACTGTGAATAATACACCATGAAAAACACAAGAAATTTAATAATAAATTCTACAGTTTAATTTATCAATCTGTTGGGAATATCCTTGCTTCCTGGTTTGCAACAGGTAATCCCAAACCATACGCGGTAGAGGGATGGTGCTGGCCCTGCTGCCAACTCACAGTTTCAGAATAAATCAAGAGAATCTGAAATGAGGGAAATCCTAATATAAGAAGGGACTCCTAATCAAATTAACTAAATAAAATTTAATGTAAAACTTAAGAAAAATGAATCAAGTAAAATATATATATATAAAGTAAACCTCTAAATGCTCAAGAGCAATGCAAATAAGTGGGCATGTCCATTCAAACATAAGTAAAAACAATGAGGCAACGAAGCACGAGATTGAGAGGCTAAGCAAAACTATCTGGGATGAACAAGTAGTTACTGGGTTAACCCGGCAGACCATAAATATAAAATTATGGCTTGAAAAATATGAATTACTACCTGTTAAATATAAGTAAAAGTAATATGCTAGCTCCAGAAATATTAATGTTGCCTTTAAATGAAGGTCCAAAAGACATAATAGGCTTACTTGGTAAATATAATTACATACATGGGTACCAATCGAATATGATTCTCTTGATAAATTTCATGGGGAAATTCTGTTAAGACATTATTGTTCAACAATAATTACTGAAATTGAAATCGCAAATGACAAGCACCAAACGAAATTTGCAACAAACCTTCAAATTTTCAGCTATCCTTTCCAGGTCCAAATTAAGCCGAATAGTCGTATTAACAACTAGATGGTATCGGTTGGCAAGTTGTTCTTCGTGGAAATGGTGGCGGCCAAAGGGGGATAAAAGGCAGCATTATCCGCCTCCCCACCCTCAGTACATGGGCCAGGTCACAGATACATTTAGCTCTTCATAGTTCCTTTAGAATGCACTGCACTTAAGATTTGTATGATCGTAGTACCGATCTCAAAGTCACGCTGTGCTAGGTAGCGGTCACGTCTTCACTGTCTCTCTCCTTCCAAGCTACTACTGCTCCAAAGTATTTTGGGAACGGGGTTGACGCTGGAAGATAACCAAACTAGGCAGTAACTAGTTACAGGATTAACGTAATTAACTACCTTCGTTGCTGTTTGCTTGGTGCTTGGTATAGTTAAGTTAAAAGAAAATCAATTTACCAAACATTTATTTAAATGATGAAGGAAATGCATATATTTACCAAGCAATTACAACAGAAGAACAAAGATACCAAAAAAGCAGGATATAACTTTAATAATTAATGCTTATTTTAGAGTATAAGGAAGCAATAAAAGCAAAATACATGAGAATACGAGACTAACTAATAATATTACGCAAAATAATGAAAATCTCTTATATTAATAAGAAGGAAAAACTAAGGATAAACATAACTTTCCAAACACTCCCAGGAAAGGCCATTCAATTTTGTACCAATAAAAAATTGAATGGTAACCAGTTACTAATGCTTATTTCATTAGTAATTTTGCAATAATAAAAGATTAAAACAAACCAAAAACAAATGTGTTTATACAAGCAAAAATCAAATCAAACCATCTTTAGCCAGTTTAAGGTTTTTCTCATTTGCCCTAATGGCAGCTTTCCGCCGAGGCCTAACAGCATCTGCCTCTGGTATTTGTGCTTCAGCTGTGTTTTCTTGCAGTGTCCTATTTTGCTCATATTCTCGGATGCTCATCAAAGGAATAAGGCTCTCGACATGCATATCCACACGGGATCTATTACCTTTCATTACTGTTGCCCCTGTAACTTCTTGCAAGTCATTTACTTGCACTTTCAGGACCTTCCCCATAGGGTAATTTGCAGGCTTCTGCATGGCTTCTTTAATCAATACAATATCTCCTACTTGCAATGGTTTGTGGCCAATAGGCATATATCTGGATTTTTCATCTATTGCTTGACTAATAAGTTGAGCAAGAAATTCTGAATTATATAATTCTATTAATTTTAAGCGAGCTTTACGAAGCTTGCTATAATTCTCCCTAATTTGTTCTGTAGAATTAGGATTCCAGGAGGGATCATCCATAGGTATAGGTTGTAAGTTAGGGATTATATTCAAAGATACAAGTTCATAACCCTTAAGTAATATTTCCGGTGTAATTGGGGCAGGTATATCTTCATTCAGGTTGCAGTCTCTGAGAGCTTCTTTAAAAGCCACAGGCCTTCTGTTAACAAGGTGCACAACTTCACTAATTAAAAACTCAAAATCTACAAAACTCAATACCGAATTCTTTATCGCACCATAAATCAGCCTTTTTACAAGTTTAACACAACTCTCAACTAATGAACCAAGTTGTTTACAACCCTTGTAATACTGTTGAAATTCAAGAGCTTTGATATTATTCTCTTGCAGATATTGTCTAGTATTAGGATCACTGAGAAAATCCTTAATGATATTTGTGCCACTTACTATTTGAGTGCCTTTGTCAGAAAAACACTTCTCAGGCATGCCAAACTCATGAATGTGCATTTGGAATGCTCTCAGAAACGTAGGCATTGAAAGATCTAAACAAACCTTTAAATTTATTGCACGGCTCCAAAGGCACGTAATGCAAAGCAACCAAACCTTAACCTTCTTGCCATTCCAAATAATCCAGTATGGTCCCAAATGATCCATAAAACTATATCTATATGGAATATTTGGGGGTTCTAACCGGAAATCTCTATATGGTGACTGATTTAACTTAATGTTTTTCAGATTAAACCTCCTACAATTTATGCATTGCTTAAGAATTTTCTTTACTGTAGAGAAGTAATGTGGTATATAAAATTGTTTCCTTAATTCTGAGAGCAAAGCATACAACCCTGCATGGGAAGTTTTCCTGTGTGTATCAAGAATGATACATTTGGTAAGCAAACTTGATTTCGACAAGAGAATGGGAACAAATTCATACTTGTTCATATCTTTCCAGCGTGAACACTTACTCTTAACTCTGAGAACATTATCTTTGTCAAGAAATATGTTGAGCTGGCCTACAATATTTGGCATGTCTTTACTAGCAGGATTCTTAGAAGAAAAGTAATCAAACACTTCTGGGAAATGGACTCTCTGATCTTGAGAAATCAAGATAGAATTTGCCTTAGCAAAAAGCTCGTCCTCCTCAAAACAGATTAAATGTGAATACTTAGCTGGATCTCTATCTCTCAATTTAATCTTACATTTATTGACAAATTTAAGAACCATGTGTTGTACTGCTACAAGTTTATGAAAATCCGAAAACCGATCCATAGGGAAAAGGTGAACAGCCCTTTCGCTACCATGCACTGCAGTTGCAACATAAAGTTCCCTAGAATCATCATTCCTGTTCATCTTAGACCCTGATATCCAAGGGTTTGGGATAACTACCTTAAAGCAATCTCCTGTCACATCTTTACAGAGATGTGGTGGACCAGTCAGAAATGAAGATTTCATCAGCATTTTGTAAGAAGTAGGACGACTAGCACTATCAGCTGGGTTTACAGACCCTCCACAAAAATTAAAAGCAATGGGATGCACTTCACACAACTGGCAGATATTATGTAGTCTATTTATTACAAACGCATTAAGATTCTTCAATTTATCAATCTTATTAACATGGGAATTCAGCCAATTAAGACAGACCAAGCTGTCAGTGTAGAGTTCCAAACCAGTAATATTAATGGGTTTCACACACATAGGCCCAGCAAGTTCTTTGAATGTGTCAATAAGGACTTCCGTGCCAAAGGCTATGGCTTGAAATTCCAAGCAAGGAATAGATTTTGTAGATAGTTGCTTATTGATCAATCTATTCTTTGAAAACAAGAATTTAAGCTCCTTAGTAGTCTCATTCACTATGTATATAACTGTCGCATATATCACACGTGAACTATCAGTAAATGCGACAAGTTTGTAACTACCATCTCTCCTGCCCACATATCGCTTTACTGCAACTTCAGGAGCAGAGTTAACCTGAGTAGCAATATTTCTCCATTCCCGTAATTCCTCTTCAGGCAACCTAGTGTCCCATTCTAAATCCTTCATATACTGCAGTTTCTGCATAAATAGCCTAGCTCTATTCAAGAGTGGCATATTGAAATTAAGAATATCATAATTTGAAGCAATGGACCTCAAGATTTCCCTTTTACTAGAAGCCATTTTATCTAGATTCAGACTTTGGGTAGCAAGAGTATCCTCAGTCCTGTCCCAAATAAGACCAAACAGTTTAACTTTAGTAGGTGTAGATTCTTTGGCATGTTCATCAATTATACTTTGGAGTTTAATCTCATTTGTGACAAATTGTTGCAATGAAAACTTATATGGCTCAAATATGTCCTTTAAATGATTAAATGCCCAATGTAAAGTATCAGTACTATTTGTTGTATAGGCACAATTATCCATGTAGCAGAGATCATATATACATCTTTTGAGATCCCTAATTTCTTGGGCGTCATCTGTAATATCCAAAATCAAAATTTTGTATAGCCCAAGAAGTAACATTGCTGGACTTGGTTTTAACCCAAAAGGCAATCTAACATGTTTATATGGAACAAGAGAAAAATCTTGCTTAGCAACATTCCTAAACCAATAAAAAAGAAGTTTAACCTGGTCACTCTCTGGCAGTTCAATCTGTAAGAAAGCCTTCTTCAAATCAAAACAAAGAACTTTTTCATCAAACCTAAGCTGCAGAACAGCTGTCGAGACCTTCCTATTTAAGCATGGGCCTGTCAACATTGCTTGGTTATGAGACACAGTCATTGGCTTATGAGTATCTTTTTCCGAGAGATTTGACAAATATACAATTCTGCATTTTGTCGATTCCTTATCCATTCTGAAAATAGGCATATGGGGTAGGAAACTGAAGTTAGGATTCTCTTTAAGAAACTCTGGTAAGTTGTCAACCCTTTTTATTATCCCCAGGTTTTCTTGTTCCCTGAAGACTTCATCCATCATAGATAGATGTTGTCTATTTCTATACTTTCTTAAATTAGAATTCAAAATTAATTTGGATAGACGTTGGTTATTTCCCAAGAGATGCGACACTTCACTGTTCCAGAGGAGAGGCATAACTAACCTTCCCTCCTCGTTCCGGGTAGTTGACTCCAATACAAAATCAATTAGCTTATCATGGGACTCAATAGAAGTATCATTGTAATTATTGTTATCATAGTTTAATATTCTCTGCCTTTCTTGGAAAATAATATTATCCACAGCTTTCTGCAGTTCTGTCTCATTAACATTTCCCTTTTCATCCACAACTGATATTTCAGGATTACTGTCCAGGGAAATAGGACTCTTAGCAGAATTTTCCAACACTGGGGCAATATCAGAATCTCCAAGCTTACTTACAACATTACATGACAAAAACTGAGGTCTTATGCAGGGTAAATACTTCAAATTATCTGAGATTGTGTCAACTTGGCCACAAAGCATAATTCCATATGAACTTTCAAGATATACTGAAGGAACAGTGCCACCAAAAATCTTGGTACTTACAGGAATTGCATATTCACAGTCAGTTCCCAGCAATAAATTAATATTTGCAATTTCATCATCTGTAGCTTTCAAAAATTTATCGGCAAGAGAATAGCCCCTTTTAGAAAACTCATGAACAATCTTCCCAAGACCTGGAAGGTGGAGTCTAGTTTTAATTTCAGGAATACAAACTGCCTCAACCATGTGACATTCATGCTCAGACATCAACTGAAGTCTAACTATTTTGGTATTGAAGGTTCTAGACTCATTAAACCCTTTCACAACTAAACTAAAATTTGGATTAATCACCTCAAACCCCTGCCTATCAGCTAAATCACTATTAACAAATGTCATCTGCGATCCACTATCCTTTAAGCATCTTACCAGTGAACCATCAGGAAGGGGCGAGCTGAATGTGGGCAAGATAGAACTAGATACAGCAGTCGCGTGCAAAGTATTAAGATCAACGCATGCTATACCATTATGCGACACTGTATTTGGGGTATCAGTTGAAATATCTGATTGCTGAGAATCTCTACTTGGGCACAAAAACGAAAAGTGCCATTTACTACAATGCTTGCATTTGGTATTAAACCTAAATTTACAATCTTTGGTTCTGTGAAAATTTGCACATTTACAGCATGCATGCAAACTTTTAAGCTTCTCTGTCTTCAATTTAGGAGAGGCAAAATTTAGGCATTTATATATTGGATGATCTGAAGACTCCCCGCTCTTACTACAAAGAATGCATGCACGAAATCTACTGGGAACAGATTCATCCAAGGGCTTTACATTTGCTGCAAAACTAGAAGTACCAGCATCACATTCATTGGACTTTCTTTTCCTTTTAAATTTCTCTTTGGCTTCGACATACCGTTCTGTAGCTTCAAATATGTGATCATCAATTTCCTTTAAAGAAGGTTTAGAGTTTCCTGTGATTTGAATTAATTGTGACCTAAAGCTTTCATTTAGAGAGCTCCAATAAAAGAACTGAAGAATGTCATCCACAGAAACTGAAAGATTATTGAAAGTATCTCTGATCATTTTCATCTCTCCAATAAGCTTATATGGGTCATCCTGGTAAGAAAGTCTTAGCTCTGACAACAATTTAATACTATCATACTTCTGAACAATTACTGACCCAAATGCTTCCATAAGCAGTTTTTTGGCATCCTATGTTCAACTCCCTGAACTCAAAGACTGAATAAGTGTATGGGGTTCCTTCCGAGTCTGTCTTTGAAGGTACAAAAGTTTTGTGTAGGAGTTCAAATTAGCTCTACCAGTTATATCCTCAAAATCTCTAAAGAACTTCTCAATACTCTCTCCCCTAGCATGACTATACACTGGAAGTGGCAACTCTGGAAGCTTAAGCTTGTTACTTACATCATTACCGTCACATACATTTGGAGCACTTTTGAGCAATGAAATGGCACTAGTAATTTTTTCATCATATTCATCACAACTCTTAAGTTCAGCAGCAAGACCACCCTTATCCGACTTCCAAATAAGCTCAGAAATCTGTGTGTTACAGTCATCAAGTTTCTGTCGTAAACTATCCAAAGAGAGAATATTTTCTTTGACCTCACATGAGGTGAAAGACCCACAGTTATCCTGAACATTCTTACACTTTTTGGTTACTTGCGTCCTGTGGTGAGCTCTGACAGATTTTAAATAATCCAAGTCACCCATCATGTGTAAAAATATGAAGTACTACTAAAATGACCGCAATTTCGGATAAACAAAGTAATAGGTTTGCAACGCGATGTGCAATATTAAATGTTACAAAATAATAATCAAATCACAAATTTTCTCAAACGAGTAACCTAACAAGAGCAACTTAATATACTCTAGAAATCCAATACACAAGGAGATTTGCCTATTCAGCGAAACAAATATGAAACATGAAGAGTAAATATGACCCTAACCATGACCTTAGGTGAGGAGTTCCACGAAGCAAGGACCCACAGAGTGCCCCACGTTGGGCGCCATATTCTGAATTAATTACTGTGAATAATACACCATGAAAAACACAAGAAATTTAATAATAAATTCTACAGTTTAATTTATCAATCTGTTGGGAATATCCTTGCTTCCTGGTTTGCAACAGGTAATCCCAAACCATACGCGGTAGAGGGATGGTGCTGGCCCTGCTGCCAACTCACAGTTTCAGAATAAATCAAGAGAATCTGAAATGAGGGAAATCCTAATATAAGAAGGGACTCCTAATCAAATTAACTAAATAAAATTTAATGTAAAACTTAAGAAAAATGAATCAAGTAAAATATATATATATAAAGTAAACCTCTAAATGCTCAAGAGCAATGCAAATAAGTGGGCATGTCCATTCAAACATAAGTAAAAACAATGAGGCAACGAAGCACGAGATTGAGAGGCTAAGCAAAACTATCTGGGATGAACAAGTAGTTACTGGGTTAACCCGGCAGACCATAAATATAAAATTATGGCTTGAAAAATATGAATTACTACCTGTTAAATATAAGTAAAAGTAATATGCTAGCTCCAGAAATATTAATGTTGCCTTTAAATGAAGGTCCAAAAGACATAATAGGCTTACTTGGTAAATATAATTACATACATGGGTACCAATCGAATATGATTCTCTTGATAAATTTAATGGGGAAATTCTGTTAAGACATTATTGTTCAACAATAATTACTGAAATTGAAATCGCAAATGACAAGCACCAAACGAAATTTGCAACAAACCTTCAAATTTTCAGCTATCCTTTCCAGGTCCAAATTAAGCCGAATAGTCGTATTAACAACTAGATGGTATCGGTTGGCAAGTTGTTCTTCGTGGAAATGGTGGCGGCCAAAGGGGGATAAAAGGCAGCATTATCCGCCTCCCCACCCTCAGTACATGGGCCAGGTCACAGATACATTTAGCTCTTCATAGTTCCTTTAGAATGCACTGCACTTAAGATTTGTATGATCGTAGTACCGATCTCAAAGTCACGCTGTGCTAGGTAGCGGTCACGTCTTCACTGTCTCTCTCCTTCCAAGCTACTACTGCTCCAAAGTATTTTGGGAACGGGGTTGACGCTGGAAGATAACCAAACTAGGCAGTAACTAGTTACAGGATTAACGTAATTAACTACCTTCGTTGCTGTTTGCTTGGTGCTTGGTATAGTTAAGTTAAAAGAAAATCAATTTACCAAACATTTATTTAAATGATGAAGGAAATGCATATATTTACCAAGCAATTACAACAGAAGAACAAAGATACCAAAAAAGCAGGATATAACTTTAATAATTAATGCTTATTTTAGAGTATAAGGAAGCAATAAAAGCAAAATACATGAGAATACGAGACTAACTAATAATATTACGCAAAATAATGAAAATCTCTTATATTAATAAGAAGGAAAAACTAAGGATAAACATAACTTTCCAAACACCAGACTTTCTCTCCCTCCCTTGCGGACGAGGATTTCCCGTCCTCTGGGGAGTCAGGTGAGGTGGGTCGTTCCCCCATCGCACCAATGGGGGAAACCCCACCTCGCCCCGAGAAATCTTCTCGGGTAGGGGTTGAGAAGAGCCTTCCACCATCACTGCCGGAGTCCTGTATCCCTCCCAGGAGGGAGTCGAAGGACTCTAAGACTTTGCCAAAGTCTTCATCAAGGATTAGACAGGAGCCAGCCAGACCCTCAGAGAACATCCATGAGTCCCCCCAGGAAGAGCCTCTGGGGACTGGAGACTTTGTTGCTAGCCCTTCAGGAGGAGAGCTGCAGGAGTCAGAGCATGCGTTCTGGCAAGTTCTGACCCTCATGAGGAATCTCAATGGGTTTCCGGATCCAGAGATTCCCCCTCGTGAGGGCAAGGACACGGTCTTGGACCGAGTCTACGGTACTCAAAAACCCTCGAGGGCCAGTGCGGCTTTGCCCTGGTCACAGGGGGTTAAGAGTGCCAGAGACAAGGTCGAAGGCCAGCTCTCCGAGCTGGCTTCCTCCAGCCGATCCAGCACCGGTAACAAGCTCCTCCCTCCTCCTCGCGTCCATCAGAGGAGGTACTTTGAGATCTTGGAGGAGACTTGTTTAGCTCTTCCTTTGCACCACTCTCTGGAAGAGCTTACCGGGGGAGTCCATCTAGGATTTGTTTAAAGAAAGCACCAGGAAGGCCTTGAAGACATTTTTGCTCTCAGGCACGCGTACCATCGAGTTTCTAGCCCACCAAGTCTCGAGCTTGTGGGCTAACACTATCTTGAAACGTCGGGACGCAGTGTCTGAGAGATTCCACCAAAAGGTCTCCAGTACCGACGTTAGCAGGCTCAGACATTCTTCCGTCCTCGGTAAGAACTTGTTTGAGCCTAAGGACGTGGAGCAGGCTGCTGAGAGGTGGAGGAAGTCCAACCAGGACTCCCTTCTCCATAGGGCCCTAACATCAAGGCCCTACAAACCTCCAGCGACCCAGCAACCACGTCCTGTCAATAGTACGAAGAAGGTAGCTGCAGCAAAGACAAAGGTGTCTAAGCCCTTTCCTGTCAAGGACAAGAAAGGCAAAAAGTTCTCTAGGGGAGGAAAGAATCCTAGAGGGAGCGGCCGTGCCCGCAAACGCTAGGATTGGCAGTCCCCCCGCATGTCCACCAGTGGGGGGATGCCTACAAAGTTGCGCAAGAAGGTGGCAGCAACTCGGGGCCGATTCCTGGACGATTTCCGTAATCAGTCAGGGATATCGCGTCCCGTTCACGACATCTCTATCTCCCCTGACAGCAGATCCAGTGTCGTTGAGCTCCCTTGCCATGGGATCGGCAAGGGTGCAAGCCCTTCGAGCAGAAGTCGAGACCATGTTGAAGAAGGACGCTCTCCAAGAGGTAGTCGACGGGTCCCCAGGCTTCTTCAGTCGACTCTTTCTTGTGAAGAAGCGTCTGGAGGCTGGAGACCAGTCATCGACCTCTCAGCCCTGAACAGGTTTGTCAAGCAGACCCCGTTCAGCATGGAGACGGCAGACACGGTCAGACTTGCAGTGAGACCGCAAGACTTCATGTGTACACTGGACCTGAAGGACGCGTACTTCCAGATCCCAGTCCATCCGTCTTCGAGGAAGTACTTAAGATTCTGCCTAGACAACAAGATCTACCAGTTCAAGGTGCTGTGTTTCGGTCTCTCCACAGCACCGCAGGTGTTCACCAGAGTGTTCACCCTAATATCTTCTTGAGCTCACAGGATCGGCATCCGTCTCCTCCGTTACCTGGACGACTGGCTGGTCCTAGCAGACTCGGAGACAGCCCTTCTTCGTCACCGAGACAAACTTCTGGGACTTTGCCACGATCTAGGGATCATGGTAAATCTCGAGAAGTCCTCTCTGCTGCCCACTCAAAGACTGGTATACCTAGGCATGATCATAGACACCAATCTCCACAAAGCCTTCCCATCAGATGACAGGATAGCAAGGCTGAGGAGGGTAGCGAGGCCTTTCCTCAGACAAGAAGAACTTCCAGCCCAATCGTGGTTACGTCTCCTCGATCACCTCTCATCCCTGGCCCGTCTAGTTCCCAATGGTCGCCTCAGAATGAGATCTCTCCAGTGGCGACTCAAGTCCCGGTGGAATCAAGGGCACGATTCCCCGGACACTATGATCCCTATGGGTTCTGCGGAACAGACGGACCTTCAGTGGTGGGTGGCAGACGAGAACCTACGAAAGGGAGTGGATCTCCTCGTCCTCCCCCCGAATTTGATGTTGTTTTCGGACGCCTCAAAGAAAGGGTGGGGGCTCACGTTCTGAACCACAGGACCTCAGGCCTGTGGTCAGAATCAGAAAAGTACCTCCACATAAACCTGCTAGAGATGAAGCCCCTATTCCTGGCCCTTCAACAGTTCCAACAATACCTGGCGGGCCGCTCTGTGGTGGTGATGAGCGACAACACCACAGTAGTGGCTTATATCAACAAGCAGGGAGGTACCTTTTCAGAACAGCTATCCCATCTTGCAGTAGAGGTACTGAGATGGACCGAAGTCCCCTCAATCGCACTTTCGGCTCGCTTCATTGCAGGCAGAAGGAATGTGCTCGCCGACAGTCTGAGCAGAGCGACACAGATAGTGAGTACCGAGTGGTCTTTGGATCGTCAAGTAGCCAACAAAGTCCTGACTTTGTGGGGTTCCCCGACTGTGGATCTGTTCGCTACAGCGCTGAACTTCAAACTTCCACTGTACTGGTCCCCAGTCCCGGATCCCAAGGCTCTCTGGCAAGATGCCTTCCAACAACGGTGGGACAACATCGATGTCTACGCCTTTCCCCCGTTCTGTCTGATGAGGAGGGTGCTCAACAAGACCAGAATATCGGTCAATCTCTCGATGACCCTAATAGCTCCGCTATGGCATCACGCAGAATGGTTTCCAGACCTTCTGCAACTCCTAACGGAGCTTCCGAGGGAATTCCCTCCACGACACGAGCTACTCAAACAACCACACGCCAACATCTTTCACAAAGCCGTAGCTTCGCTTCGACTTCACGCCTGGAGACTATCCAGCATCTCCTCACAGAGAGAGGATTTTTGCAGCAAGTTGCGAACAGGATGTCTGGGCACCTGCAAAGGTCATCCGCAGGGGTCTGCCAGGCGAATTGGCGAGTCTTCTGTGGTTGGTGTCGTGGAAGGGGTATCTCTCCACTCGATGCCACTATTCCAGCCATAGCGGAGTTCTTTGTGTATTTTGGGAAGAAATGCGCCTTTCAGTCTCGGCGGTGAAAGGCTATCGCTCAGCCTTAAGTCTACCTTCAGGCTCAAAGGAGTGGACATTTCTTCCTCGCTGGAACTTTCCCTACTCATTGGGAGTTATGAACTTACCTGCCCTCAGTCGGAAGTGAGACCTCCTCCATGGAACATGGTTCGAGTTCTCAGGTCTCTTAAGAGACCTCCCTTCGAACCATTACGCCAGGCTTCAGATCGCCACCTTACTTGGAGGACGGTGTTCCTGCTAGCTTTGGCCTCGGCCAAGCGAGTCAGTGAACTTCATGGTCTCTCATACGACATCGCCTATTCAAGGGGATGGGGGGAGGTAACGTTCAGGTTCGTCCCTGAGTTGTTGCCAAGACTCAGAATCCGGGAGTGCCGGACCCTCGGTTCGACTCTTTCCAGGTTTCGAGTCTTCGTTCTGTAACAGATGACCCAGACCATCTCCTACTGTGCCCAGTAAGGAGTCAGAGGCTATATCTTAAGAGAATGGCTGCAGTTTGTCCCCAAGTGCAAGCTTTGTTTGTGAGCACTGGGAAAACGAAGAGGAGGGTCACCAAGAATACCATCTCGGCCTGGATTCGTAAGGTGATCCACCTATCCTTGAATCCTGACAGTCCTCCGTCACATCGCCCTAGAGCACATGATGTCAGGGGCGTAGCTACGTCCCTGGCCTTCAAGAAGAACTATTCAGTGACGCAGGTCCTGCAAGCAGGGGTGTGGAAGCGTCAGACGACCTTCACAGCCCACTACCTGCAAGACGTGACACACAGGAGACTCGATACGTTCTCTATCGGCGGCCCTGTGGTGGCTGCACAACAGCTGGTTTAAACCTCAGGCTCCTTAATGGACAAGTAGCAGAAGGTTGAGGGCATTGTTACCCGGTCTTAGTCTGCATGAATGAAAAGGTTTGTCTGGCCCTTATTCTTTTCTTCATCCTCCCCTCTCTTGGGGAAAGCAGCATCCTGGGTTCTCTGCATAACTGACCTTAAACCACTGTAGGTAAACCATGCTTCCTTGTGTTCCTAGTATTAAGTTAATACTGCCACTTACCCATACCCTGACGAGGTGGTATTGGGAGAGTCCTAGCCTTGAGTTCCATCTAAAGAACTCCAGGTTAACTTCCTAGGACGTGTCACACTGCATACCTTCACACACAGCTTATGTAGGCCGCAGCACTTGCACAGCAAGATGCTAGCAAGGTGCAGGGACTCCTTATTATTGAGTACTGACACACTCAAATACTGAGTCCCCGGGCAAAAGCCAAAGCCAGTAATGGCCGGGACTTACCACCCTTCCTAAGGGTTGAGTCATCCATATTAAATAGCGTGGTTTGTATCTCAGTTACGGAACAAATGACAAATTCGTAGATAATTTGTATTTTTCCTAACTATACAAACCTTAGCTATTTAATTAAACTTGCCCGCCAGCCTTATCCCCCCGTGAAATCCTTTCTCTAAGCAAAGTGAGCTAAATCTTAGGTGTGTGTGTGAGGGGGTGGGGGGTAGGAAGCTACCCCTCCCTACCCCCCGCTAACTAGCGGTGGGGTAGTAAACCCTCGTTAAAAATCTAATGGCTCGTCATTTCAGCTACGCTGAAAGTAATTACCCATATTAAATAGCTAAGGTTTGTATAGTTAGGAAAAATACAAATTATCCACGAATTTGTCATTTTGGGAAAGACATAATCATGAAACCATTTAAATCTTTTGGGGAAGTGCGTACCGGACCCCCTCCCAAAGCACATGATATTTGTGGTATTGCAGCAACCATGGCTTTCTACAAAAGCCATTCTGTAGATTAGGTACTTATAACAGGAGTCTGGAAAAGGCAGATGACCTTTATTGCTCATTACCTTAAGGAAGGTACCCAAAGGTCCCTGGATATTTTCTTTATTAGACTCATCATAGCTGCTCAGTAGTTAGTGTCGAGGACAAACTCCTGCAAGAGATCTAGCAGAGTGTCACAAGTTATCAATTACATCCTGCTTATTTGTATGAGAGTTGAATGTCTGAACTAACTAACTTTTTTTTCTTTGACTCCCTCTCTTTGGAGTGACAACATTGATTGGACATATGCAGGTAAGCGCAGCTTTATGAGTAGTGTTTTAAACACTGGTTTCAACAAATGCTTTAATCATACAATTGGTAAAGCTGTTCTTCACTTTTAATCCTTGTAATTAGGCTGTGACCCATCTCATTTCCATGGGTCACGGGATGCAAGAATTCCGTGTCCTTTACTGTTTTATCAGGTCCAGGCGCGAACATTCCTGGCTGTGGGCCAGTGAGGCACCCTTTTTCTCTTGAGGGGACTTCCTCCTACCTAAGGAAAACTCCCCATTTAAATGAGTTCAGTATCTTTGTAGGAACAAACCACAAATTTTTAAAAGAATTTTTATTTTTTCTAGCTATGCAAACTTTATTCATTTAATTGTTTACTGTACTTTCCGCTGCACTCCCCCCGCAAGTCCTGACCAAAATCAGAGTGAAGGATCAAACGTGAGGAACATCATACCAACCTACTCGGTACAAGGGAGGGAGAGCATGTGGCAGCCTGGTATTGCTATACCAGGCTGCCACATGCTTCATAAGTCTTCAACTGGCCATAACTGGCTTAGCCCAGAAGTAACCCAATTACAGTAAATGATACAGGTTTGTATAGCTAGGAAAAATACAAATTGATTTTAAAATTTTTTAGTATTATAAGCTTTATTGATATTGTTCCTACACTGTAAAAAACACTTTCGTTTTTTACCTTGGGAGAAGACATCAGCACAAGCTGGCATACGGCTATAAGTCTTCATCTTTCAGTGATGAAAAATCTGATGTTTTGGGGTTCCCTAGTTATAGATCAGTTTCCAATGAGCCTCAGCTGTAAATTCCTCATCTACTGCTCACCAATACCAGATAAGGTAGCAGCTTTCTAGGACATCTTCCAACATCGGTGGGATAGCTTCGATGCTTATGGTTTTCCGTCATTCTTTCTGATCCTAATAGTCGTCAACAGTGTTTAGAGCATACTAAATGTAAGGAGGACCTTAGTAGTACCCAAATTGCTGAAATCAGAGTGGTACATGAACCTCTTAATGATGTTATCCGAGATCCTAGAGAGCTTTCTATATGGGCCAACTTGCTATGCCAACCACACTTGCAGATATCACAGCTCCGTGACACCCCTGTCTCTTCACGGATGGTGGTTAGCTTGCATCTGCTGAAAAAGTGATGTCCAGATTCCTCCGCAAGTCCTCGGTAGCAAATTTCCTCTTTGGAGGATTGGCCTGGGCTCATGAGATGAGAATCTTCAAACATTCTAGCTGCTTCGGGAAATCGAACCCCTTAGGTATGTAGCTCGAGTTGTCGGGTCTCTCAAGCGGACTCTCCTATGCCTTTGATTGGGCATCAGATAGGATTTGACCCCTGGACTACTCATGAGCATCAATCTAGACATTGTGATGAGTGTACCACATGACATGTCATAAGTCACCAGTCATTCTCAATACAAGAAACGCTTTTGTCTCCCTTGTCTGGAGTTTGTGTCCAAGAGTCAACTACCAGCCTGGCACAACTCTGATCTAATGCTAGCTGTGTACAGAATGACACTCTTCTCTGTCGTATGAGGACACGACGATGGTTCTTTTTGATGTCGGGTCTCCTTTTGGAGCACCAAGACTTTTCCTCCCAAAAGGCTATAGGTGAAGATATCCAAGAATAGTGGTTTTTCTGACTCATGCACATTCAGCCATGCTAATCCAATGAGATTCCAGAAGTACACCCGTTTGAACTCATGAAGTTATGGGTATCAGATCTAACCCAACCCTCAGGAAAAACCTGTGAGGGGCACTAGTCCTGAAAGTAGGAGATTGGTATGACAGACAACTTTTGCTGCCCAAAACCCACAGGAGTTACCCGCAGATAACCATATCCTTGGTCCTGCGGTAGCTACTGAACAGGTTGTGTTGCAAACCTAGCTCCCTTGTAGGACAAGTAGCATCTCGTCTAAGATAGCAGTGGCGACATGAATCTAAAAAAAAAAAGTAGAATGTCTTATGTTCTCCTCTTCATTTTTCTCTTTGGGGTGAAGCAGTCCCTTTGCTATATGCTGGATCAGATGCTTAGTGTATGGGAGACTCACGACCGAGTAACTGTTCTTTAGTGTCATATTCTTTATTGAAGTACTATCTCTCCTGTCCTCCCAAACAATGGGGAGGTTAAATGAAACGTATGCAACCCACTTTTCATAATGATCATACATCTGACACATTATCTTTATGGCTATGGTTATTCATGACCACCTACCAGTCCTTATCCGACCTGCCACGGATGAGTTAACTCAGAAAGTCTATTAGTTCAAGTTAGGATTGATGATGCATGATCATTGTAGTGTACTGTAAATGTATACACAAGAGTGATATGTGTTTAATGATATAATTTTATTGGTTGTTGGTAAGTTGTGTTCAGAAAAATAAAATAGCAATCTTATTGTTCCAGATTCAACTCTATTTACAAGGATGAAGGACCAAGGTCATCATGGTCAGATAAAATGAAGCGCAAACAGCAGTTAAAGGACTTTTTATCCTTAAAGAATGAAATTATAGAGGAAAAGAAAGCGAAGAAAGCTCAGCTTAGAGAGCGCCAGCGACTGAACACTGTCCGCAGAGAAGAAAATGCAAGAAAGTCTGAAGTTGTTCAAGTGGTGAGTGAAATAGTCCAAAATTTAACTTTTACTGAATAAGGTTGCATGTGTGTCAATAGTTTGATACTTGGTTACGTCTTAAAAATCCCTGATTGATTGATGTAATTAGTAAAAATGATTGGTTTTATTTTGTGTGCATTTTACATCTTAAAGAGTCTAGTGATGAGCAATCGGTGCATAGTGTTTAAGCGTTATTGTTACTCTCTCATACTCTTGGGGTTTCGTCTCTTTTGTAATCATCTTGTATGTAGAATTCTGTGGCTAAACTATTTATCTCTTATGTGATAATTCATACTGCAGTAAAGCTTTTTGTCAAATCTCACCAAAGATTGATCTGTGCTTTACAGAGCATATTCCTTATATCCATTGTTTTTCAATATTAATCTTACCCGATAATCATGTAGCTGTCAACTCTGTTGCCGACAGAAATCTACGGTCGGGATACGCCAGCGATCGCTATACAGGTGGGGGTGAACACCACAGCGCCATCTGTGGTCAGGTACTCCAGTACTTCTTGTCAACACCACCTCAATTTTTCCTCTGTCGTGCCTCCGGCTAAACCTACATGGATACGCTGTTGATTCTGGAGTTATTGCTCACGATTTGGTGATGTATTTGCTCTAGAGTTTAGCTTTCGCTATTCAGGAAGTTTTATCATTAGCTTAGCTAGCTTTTGGAATTAATTTGATTAATTATGGTGACGAAGAGAGTATGAACTCTCTTTCACTTTTAAATGGCCGACCCTTCCCTTAGACGGAAGTGTTGGTGTCGAAGAGAGTATAGACTCTCTTTCTTAATTTTGCTTAACAAAAGTTATAGATTTATTTTATATCTCTCCGCCTTTTATAGGCCTCTTCGATTAACTTCCTTTTATTATAAACTTATTAAAATTAATTTTTATATTTGTTTATATTCGACCTTTCCTAATAGTAGGCGGTCTTTTCTTGGAACCGAAGTTAATTAACATTGAGCCCGTCATTTCGTTTTTACCTGTTAACATATTATGCTATTTTAATGTTTTTGAAAGAATTTCTTTGATAGTCTCGTACTGTTTTCAAAGTTGAACTAACGTTTTGTTTTGTCTCTGCAGTTGTTGACGTTCAGAACGTTCAACTTGCGCTCTATCGTTACGATAGAGAGAGAGTTCACGGTGTCACGTTGCAGTAAGAGTAAACCGATTCTAGCGTTTCGTTCATTCTTTCTTAGCTTAAATGGTTTTAATTTTAATAAAGGAACTTTTTATTTGGGAAATCTTTCAGTTTTTTTCCTTTAACAATAATATGTTTTAACGATATATATAATTGGGCTCATCTCTCAGGTTCTAAGTCAAGAGAGAGAGAGAGAGAGATAGAGACGGAGGGAGAGAGAGGAGGATAAACTTTTCGTTCAAGCGGGTAACGTTGTTATCGTTTTTGCTCTTCTCCCTAGTCTCTTTAGGGGAAGAAGGAAACGTTTCTAGAGTTTTATTCTTGTTCTCAAGCTTTATGCGGTGAGAGATTTTAAACGTAGTTTATTTGATCTAGTGTTTAGTCTCTTTTCCAGCCACTGAATTATTTATCTTTCATTATGTTTTTCTGTTACATTGTAATACTGTTTTCGCAATTACTAACTTTTAATGAAGGATAGAATTGCGTGTTTCAGGTACAAACCACTTAAAGTTTCGAGTTCAGTGAAATAAGTGCAAACAGAAAATCAAAAGTGATAAAGTGATAAGCCCAAAGTGTTACAGTGTTGCGTTCGAGGGTTCGTCTGTTCGTGCCAGTTGTTCGCCTAGTCTGGGACCTCTTACAAGCTCCCAAGCCCAGGGGAGAAGTAATGTCGAAGGACTTATGGGTTCATCAGGCCTTGATCGACGAACAGACGTTTCCCTCCGTGGTTTCGGGTGTATCTACACACGTTGCCGACGTGATCACCCCACCCACACAAAGACGAGAGAGCCCTTTTATTCCTCGTCTGCGGAAGAGGTTTCTCGCAGAAACCATGGACCAAATCTTGCAGCTTTTAAGTGCAAGTCGGTCCCTTCCGCGCAAGTCCAACTCCTAGGTGGTGCCATTAGCACTGGGTCAGTTCGGACTTGCTGCAGTACGACAACTGCACACCTCCCAGAGAGGCAAGGTGGTATCGCAACAGGCAGTAACTCCGTCTGTTGCCGCACCAGCTGTTTTAGACCCTCAGTCTCAACGGACAGTAGCTCCGTTTGTTGTTGTCTTTCTTAAACTCTAGTGGTCTATGCTGCAGACAATGCAGTCTCAGCTTGCGGTGTTGATGCAGGAGTTTCAGGCAGAGAAGGTTAGCACACCTCCTCCTGCGAGCGCTCTTCCACCTCTGCGCAGTCCACCCTGCCAGACGTATGATGTTGAGGTTCCTCAACCTGCCTCCATGCGTGAGCTGCCGCTTTGGGAGTTGCCAGATACCAGCGCTGTGCAGCAACCTCCACTTTCCTTGAGGCAGGAGCCTCTTGCTATGCGGCAACCTCCTCAACACTTGAGGCAGGAGCCTTATGCTTTGCAGCAACCTCCTCTACCCTTGAGGCAGGAGCCTCATGCGTTGCGACAACCTCCTCCATCCTCGAGGCAGCAACCTCTTGCGTTGCGGCAACCTCCACCATCCTTGAGGCAGCAACCTCAACTCTTGCGGCAGCCACCTCAACTCTTGAGGCAAGAACCTCAACTCTTGAGGCGAGAACCTCAACTCTCGAGGCAAGCACCTCAACTCTTGAGGCAAGAACCTCAACTCTTGCGGCAGCCACCTCAACTCTTGAGGCCAGAACCTCAACTCTTGAGGCAAGAGCCTCAACTCTTGCGGCAGCCACCTCAACTCTTGAGGCAAGAACCTCAACTCTTGAGGCAAGAGCCTCAACTCTTGAGACAAGAACCTCAACTCTTGAGGCAAGAGCCTCAACTCTTGAGGCAAGAACCTCAACTCTTGAGGCAAGAACCTCAACTCTTGAGGCAAGAGCCTCAACTCTTGAGGCAAGAACCTCAACTCTTGAGGCAAGAACCTCAACTCTTGAGGCAAGAGCCTCAACTCTTGAGGCAGACGCAACTCTTGAGGCAGGAACCTCATGCTATGAGGCAGCCGCCTCAACGCATGCAGCAACTGCATTCTTCACAGCATGAGCCTCTCTCTGCGCAGCTACCTCCTCAACCCTTGAGGCAGACGCAACTCTTGAGGCAGGAACCTCACAGGAGCCTCATGCTATGCGGCATCCTCCTCAAACCATGAGGCAGGAGCCTCATGCTATGCGGCATCCTCCTCAACCCATGAGGCAGGAGCCTCATACTATGCGGCATCCTCCTCAACCCATGAGGCAGGAGTCTCATGCTATGAGGAGCCTCATGCTATGCGGCATCCTCCTCAAACCATGAGGCAGGAGCCTCATGCTATGCGGCAACCGCCTCAACTCATGAGGCAGGAGCCTCATACTATGCGGCATCCTCCTCAACGCATGCGGCATGAGCCTCATCCCTTGCAGCATGAGCCTCATCCCATGCAGCATGAGCCTCATACCATGCAGCATGAGCCTCTTCCCATGCAGCATGAGCCTCATCCCATGCAGCATAAGCCGCACGCCATGCAACATGCTCTGCTTACCTTACAGCATGCTCTACATACAGCATGCTCTGCATACCTTACCGCATGCTCCTCAGTCACACATCTTTGGTTGTTGCCAACTCACTAGACTGTCAAGCAGTTTCATAACGTTGCCTTCTAGTCTGCTGCTTTTGCACCAGTGAAACCCTCACTGAGAGAACTTAGCTTTTCTCGGATATGGTTCCTGTAGATGAGAAAGTACTATTCTCCCTCCTTCTGATATTCCCTTGAGGACTCTGTCATTTGGAGAGGAGCCTTTAGCTGCTTAGCCTCCTATGGACTTTTATTTAAGCATAACATGCTTCCAGGGAGGGTAATGGTTCCACTTCAGTCGCTAACCCCGTCTGTTACCACACCTGCTCCCATAGACCTTGAGCTTCGTTGCAAGACATGCAGTCCAAGCTTAGTCCTTGTTAGAGGATTTTTTGTTTACGGAGTCAGTGTGTCACTGGGAAGACGTTCAACAACCAGCAGAAGTGACTTGTTGTGACGCAGTGCGGCAACCTCAGCAACCCGATAAGGAGTTGTCTGTACGACCCAGACAGTCTAGACAGCTTCGGGTTGTCGCGGTACTTCCTCGCTTCCCCATGGTTGACAGTTCACAGACTGTGCAGCAGTACCATGATCTTGTGTCCGGCTCCGTCAGACGACTAGCTTTTAAGAGCTCCCACAAGTCGTCGCTGTCTGGAGATTCTCAGATGGACTATGGATCTGACCAAGGAACTGGGCCTCCTGGTCAATTTTGAGGAGTCCCAGCTCGTCCCATCCCAGACCATTGTCTACCTGGGTATGGATCTTCAGAGTCGAGCTTTTCGGGCTTTTCCGTCGGCCCCAAGGATCTATTAAGCCCTAGATTGCATCCAGAGCATGCTGAGAAGGAACCGATGCTCAGTCAGGTAGTGGATGAGTCTAACAGGGACACTTTCATCGCTGGCCCTGTTCATCGTGTTAGGGAGACGCCACCTCCGCCCCCTTCAGTATCATCTAGCGGCTCACTGGATAAAGGACATGACGCTAGAGACGATCTCAGTTCCTGTTTCCGAAGAGAGGAGGTCTACTCTCACGTGGTGAAAGAACAGATTTCTTCTCAAGGAAGTCTACCTTTGGCTGTTCAGAAACCCGACCGCCGTCTCTTCTCTGACGCTTCAGACACGGGCTGGGGTGCGACTTTGGACGGACAGGAATGCTCGGGAACATGGAATCAGGAGCTAAGGACACTTCACATCTATTGCAAGGAGCTGTTGGCGGTTCATCTGGCCTTGATAAACTTCAAGTCCCTCCAGCTTAACAAGGTGGTGGAGGTGGACTCTGACAACACCACAGCCTTGGCTTACATCTCCAAGCAGGGAGGGACTCATTCGTGGAAGTTGTTCTAGATCGCAAGGGACCTCCTCATCTGGTTAAAAGATCGAAAGCTCACGCTGGTAACGAGGTTCATTCAGGGCGATATGAATGTCATGGCAGATCGCCTTAGCCGGAAGGGTCAGGTCATCCCCACAGAGTGGACCCTTCACAAGAATGTTTGCAGCAGACTTTGGGCCCTGTGGGGTCAGCCAACCATAGATCTGTTCGCTACCTCGATAACCTAGAGGCTCCCGTTGTATTGTTCTCCGATTCCAGACCCAGCAGCAGTTCACGTGGATGCTTTTCTGCTGGATGGGTCCCATCTCGACCTGTATGCATTCCCGCCGTTCAAGATTGTCAACAGGGTACTTCAGAAGTTCGCCTCTCGCAAAGGGACACGGCTGACGTTGGTTGGCTCCGCTCTGGCCCGCGAGAGAATGGTTCATAGAGGTACTGCAATGGCTGGTCGACATTCCCAGGACTCTTCCTCTAGGAGTGGACCTTCTACGTCTACCTCACGTAAAGAAGGTACATCCAAACTTCCACGCTCTTCGTCTGACTGCCTTCAGACTTTCGAAAGACTCTCAAGAGCTAGGGGCTTTTCGAAGGAGGCAGCCAGAGCGATTGCCAGAGCAAGGAGGACATCCACTCTCAGAGTCTATCAGTCTAAAGGGGAAGTCTTCCGAAGCTGGTACAAGGCCAATGCAGTTTCCTCATCCAGTACCACTGTAACCCAGATTGCTGACTTCCTGTTACATCTAAGGAACGTAAGATCCCTTTCAGCTCCTACGATTAAGGGTTACAGAAGTATGTTGGCAGCGGTTTTCCGCCACAGAGGCTTGGATCTTTCCACCAACAAAGATCTACAGGACCTCCTTAGGTCTTTTGAGACCTCAAAGGAACGTCGGTTGTCCACTCCAGGCTGGAATCTAGACGTGGTCCTAAGGTTCCTTATGTCATCAAGATTTGAACCTCTCCAATCAGCCTCTTTTAAGGACCTCACATTAAAAACTCTTTTCCTTGTGTGCTTGACAACAGCTAAAAGAGTAAGTGAGATCCACGCCTTCAGCAGGAACATAGTTTTCACATCTGAAACGGCTACATGTTCCTTGCAGCTCGGTTTTTTGCTAAAACGAGCTTCCTTCACGTCCTTGGCCTAAGTCGTTCGAGATCCCAAGCCTGTCCAACTTGGTGGGGGACGAACTGGAGAGAGTACTTTGCCCAGTTAGAGCTCTTAGGTACTATCTAAAAAGGTCATAACCTTTACGAGGACAATCAGAAGCCTTATGGTGTGCTATCAAGAAGCCTTCTCTTCCAAGGTCTAAGAACTCAGTTTCTTACCTATTCAGGCTCCTGATTAGGGAAGCACATTCTCATCTGAAGGAAGAAGACCTTGCTTTTGCTGAAGGTAAGGACACATGAAGTGAGAGCTGTGGCTACTTCAGTGGCCCTCAAACAGAACCGTTCTCTGCAGAGTGTTATGGATGCAACCTATTGGAGAAGCAAGTCAGTGTTCGCATCATTCTGTCTCAAAGATGTCCAGTCTCTTTACGAGAACTGCTACACCCTGGGACCATTCGTAGCAACGAATGCAGTAGTAGGCGGGGGCTCAGCCACTACATTCCCATAATCCCATAACATTTTTAACCTTTCTCTTGAATACTTTTTATGGGTTGTACGGTCGGCTAAGAAGCCTTCCACATCCTTGTTGATTTGGCGGGTGGTCAATTCTTTCTTGAGAAGCGCCGAGGTTAAAGGTTGTGATGAGGTCCTTTAGTATGGGTTGCAGCCCTTTATACTTCAGCACCTAAGAGTCGTTCAGCATCCTAAGAGGACCGCTACGCTCAGTAAGGAAGACGTACTTAATAAAGGCAGAGTAATGGTTCAAGTCGTCTTCCTTACCAGGTACTTATTTATTTTATGTTATTTTTGAATAACTAATAAAATAAAATACGGGATACTTAGCTTCTTTGTTAACATGTATGCTGGTCTCCACCCACCACCCTGGGTGTGAATCAGCTACATGATTATCGGGTAAGATTAATATTGAAAAATGTTATTTTCATTAGTAAAATAAATTTTTGAATATACTTACCCGATAATCATGATTTAATTGACCCACCCTTCCTCCCCATAGAGAACCAGTGGACCGAGGAAAAAATTGAGGTGGTGTTGACAAGAAGTACTGGAGTACCTGACCACAGATGGCGCTGTGGTGTTCACCCCCACCTGTATAGCGATCGCTGGCGTATCCCGACCGTAGATTTCTGTCGGCAACAGAGTTGACAGCTACATGATTATCGGGTAAGTATATTCAAAAATTTATTTTACTAATGAAAATAACATTTTGTCTGATGGCCTTTGGCATATATATATGTCATGCATACTGTATTTATGTCATCTCACATGTATCTTTTACTAGCTAAGTTATAACTCTAGTTGGGAAAGCAAGATGCTATAAGCCCAAGGGCTCCAACAGGGAAAATAGCCCAGTGAAGAAAGGAGACAAAAAAATAAATAATTTTCACATTGAATGTAACATGAGCAGTTTATGTAAAATGAGCTTGGGATACAAGATAAGGATTAGCGTTGAGATGTAGACATAATTATCAATGGATTTGAGAGGAAAATACAAAAAGAGTTTACAGGTTGTTTCCCTTAATGTTGTTTTGTATGACTTGAATATGTTTTATCCTTAACACTGACAAATTTCATAAACTGCAGACCTACATTTGTACAACAGTAGTACTGTACCTTCTCTTATTTCACTTATTGGATTAGTTCCTTTGGGAAACATGGCAAGATTTCTGGTACAGATCATCAACAGTTATGAAAGATTAACAAACTGTAGTTATTGAGCTATGTAATGACATATGTTGTGGCTTAAATGTTACTGGAATTTGGATGCAAACATGGCATTTTATTGAAGTCCAAGGGTTAAGTAGAAGAAACTAGTATGGTTTTTTTTCACTAAACATAACATGACAAGTAGGGATGTAGGTCAGATATAGATGAGAGACAAGGTAGATTGTCATTAGTAGTGCATGATGGTGGGTGACTGTTTATAGTATGGCATTGATAATCGTTGATAATCTAAAATAGAAAGTATGGTGGTGGCTTATGTAAGTATAGTATTTTATTTAGGGATGACATTTGTCATTGATGATTGGCTTGGTAGTTGGAGGTCTAGGACTGGGACATCATGTGAGTTCCATCTCTAAAGATACTAAATGTGAAGATTGTTCAGTTTTATCATATTAGTAGAACTGTGATTTCCAGTAATAGAAAGTAGGAATATCATGTCCTGGGGTTATCCATTGAGCTTTAGAAATTTTACACTTATGAAAAATTTAATTGTAGCTATTTTTTACCTTCTACATGGTAACTAGATTAGGGTACTTGTACTGTATTCCTGTTATTTTGGTATATAACAGTGACGGTACTTGCAATATTTTAAAAACATGATTATTCTTTAAGGTCATTATGTATGAAGTTAGACCAAGAACAACAGTGATTTTTTACCAGATTTTCCCTTTATCTGATTAAATACACAATGATTAATTTCCTTTCTCCTCTATCTAATACATTTTCTGTTGGAATTATTATCTTGCCTGAAGTATCTTTTTTAAATATTTAACTTAGCCGGTGAATATATAGCTGCAACTCTGTTGCTCGACAGACAAACTGTACAGAAAAAACTCGCCAGCGATCGCTATACAGGTTGCGGGTGTGCCCAACAGCGCCATCTGTCGACCAGATACCAAGCTCTATGTAAACAAAGACTCAATTTTCTCTCTGTCGACGTGTCGACAAGACGTACTTTACTCGCTGTTGCTAAACTGGAGTTTTTCACATCATCTTGGTGAAGTACTATATTCTGGTTTTGAGCTTTCGCTGTGCAGGGTTTTTCTTCAAATAAATCCTTGAACTCTTTTTTTGTATCGGATTAATTGTTGATGACTTAGATCGTTTTTTGGAATTTTCCCTTGACCAATTCAAAATGGCTGACCCTTCACAAGTTCCCAAATTTAGAAAATGCAATACTAGGGACTGTTCTAGGCGTCTTCCGAAGGCTTCTATCGACCCTCACACTGTTTGTTCCAATTGTCGGGGTAAAACCTGTCAATTGGAAGATCGGTGTGAGGAGTGCGTGGGCCTTTCGGAATTCGATTTTATCGAATTTGATAAGTACACACGCAGGCTAGAGAGAGATAGAGTTAGGAGAAGTTCTTCTAGGTCTATTGATGTTTCCTCTCCTCATGCCCCACAACCTATTCCTTCCCCTGTAGTGGTTGTTCCTAACCCCCCTCCTAGCACTCAGGAACCATCGATGGCTGACATGATGCGTGCCATCCATGCCCTGGGGGAGAGAGTTGAGTCCCTTGCAAGTGACCGCAATCAGCTCATGGCGGATGTTAAGGAGCTTAAGTGCCAAAGTGCAGTGGGAAGTGCTAAAGTGCCAAGTGATAGTGTTGTGAACAGTGTTGCGCTTGAGGGTTCGTCTGTTCATGCCTGTCGTCCTCCTAGTCCGGGACCTCTTGCAAGCTCCCAAGTCCAGGGGAGAAGCAATGTCGCACGACGCATGGGTTCGAGAGGCTTTAATCAGCGAACAGATGTTCCCTCCATGGTATCAGGCATATCTCCCCAAGATCGCCCCTACCTACGTAAGACGAGAGAGCCCATTTATACCTCGTCGTCTGAAGGTGTTTCTCGTAAGAAACTTTGGACCAAGGTCTCACGACCTTTAAAACGTAAATCGGTCCCTTCAGGACAAGTCCAATGTCCCGGTTGTAGCCACTGGGTCAGTTCGGACTCGTTGCTGTCATCTGATGACTGCTCACCCCCTAAGAGAGGCAAAGCGGTACCGCTTCAGGCACTAACACCGTCTGTCGCCGCACCTGCTCCCGTAGACCCTAAATGGGCTTTGCTGCAAGACATGCAGTCCAAGCTTACGTCTTTGATGCAGGACTTTCATGCGGAGAAGGTTGCTGCCGTACCTCCTAGCCTACAACCTTCCAAGCGATCGGTTGTGCGTCCTGTTGACGCTGAGGTAACCTTCTCGCGTATACCAGTTGAGGGGGTTCCTCCACCGATGCGATCCAGTGTGGGTTGCCAGCCGCATGTTGACGTTAAGCGACGCACGGAGGTGGTTGTTGACGTTCTGGACGTTCAACAACCATCAGAGGTGACTTGTTTTGACGCGGTGCGTCAACCTCCGCAACCCAGTGTGGTTTCCACTGCGCAACCCAGTCGGTCTAGACAGTCTCGGGTAGACGCTGTGCGTCCTCGCGCTCCCATGGTTGTTGACAGTTCACAGACTGTGCAGCAGTTCCATGACGTTGCGTCCGGCTCCGTCACGCATGCACCAGTGCGACCGGACTCAGCGAACCAGACGTTACCCACTCCGTTGCCGTTTCCTCATCAGTTTTCGGATGAGGAACTTTCTGATGATGATGTTGCTGCACATCAAGATGATCAACAATCAGAACTGGACGAGCCTAAGTCAACTCAACCATCTTTGGACTTTAGAAAAGTTTTGGCTATTTTCAAAGAGTTGTTTCCTGACCAGTTTGTTTCTGTGGCTCCTCGTTCTCCGCCGTCAGAGTTTGTTTTAGGCATGCCTTCGACCGCACCTGCCTTTACTAGACTCGTCCTCGCACGCTCGTCTAAGAGAGCTTTGCGGGTGATAGGAGACTGGTTAGAGTCCAAGAAGAGTTTAGGGAAGACAGCATTTGCCTTTCCCCCTGCTAAACTCTCTTCTAGATCGAGCGTCTGGTATGCCACGGGAGAAGTTCTCGGCTTGGGAGTTCCTGCCTCTGCCCAGGGCGACTTCTCAAGTCTTGTAGACTCTCCCCGCCGCCTTGCCATGAGACGCTCAAAAATTTGTTGGTCATCATCGGACCTGGACCACCTTATGAAAGGGATCTTTAGGGCTTTTGAAGTCTTTAACTTCTTAGACTGGTGCCTAGGAGCCCTGAGCAGGAAAATCTCTTCGACAGATAAAGAGACTTCTTTGCTCATTATGTCCTGCATGGACAAGGCCGTCCGTGATGGGTCCAATGAGCTTGCTGCCTCATTTGCGTCCGGAGTCCTGAAAAAGCGAGAGTCTCTCTGCTCATTCCTGTCCGCTGGAGTTACACCATGCCAGAGATCTGAGCTTCTCTTTGCTCCCCTTTCCAAGTGCCTATTTCCAGAAGTCTTGATTAAGGAAATTGCTGCTTCGTTAGTGCAGAAGGACACTCACGCTCTAGTTGCGTCCTCAGCTCGCAAAGCTCCCCCTTTGCCTACATTGTCTGCTAGACCGAGGATTGACACTCCAGCGTCTCGCTTTATTCCGCCCTTTCGTGGCAGAGCCTCCAGCAGAGGAGGTGCTCGTGCCGAAGGAAAGCGAGGGAAGAGGAAAGGATCCAAGTCCTCTAAGGGCAGAGTCTGACTGCCCGCAACTTCAGACAGCAGTGGGAGCCAGATTCAAGAACTTCTGGCAAGCCTGGGAGAGGAGAGGCGCAGATTCACAATCTGTGAAGTTGCTCAGAGAGGGGTACAAAATCCCTTTTGTACGCAAACCCCCTCTAGCAACGTCTCCCATCGATCTCTCTCCCAGGTACAGAGAGGAAGAAAAGAGACAAGCCCTGAAACTGGAAGTGTGTCTTTTGCTAGAGAAGGGAGCGGTGGTCAAAGTCTCGGATCTTCAATCACCGGGATTCTACAACCGCCTCTTCCTGGTTTCAAAGAAGACAGGAGGGTGGAGACCGGTGCTAGACGTCAGTGCTCTGAATGTCTTTGTCACAAAGACGAAGTTCTCCATGGAGACCACAAAGTCAGTCTTAGCAGCGGTCAGAAGGGAAGACTGGATGGTCTCCCTAGACCTAAGGGACGCCTACTTCCACGTCCCCATTCACTCAGACTCCCAACCTTTTCTGAGATTCGTTTTCGAAAATGTGGTGTACCAGTTTCGGAGCCTGTGCTTTGGCCTAAGCACAGCTCCTCTCGTGTTTACGAGGCTGATGAGGAATGTAGCCAAATTCCTCCACTTATCGGACATCCGAGCCTCCCTTTATTTGGACGACTGGCTTCTCAGAGCCTCTTCCAGTCGTCGCTGTCTGAAGGATCTCAAGTGGACTCTAGATCTGACCAAGGAATTGGGACTCCTAGTCAATTTGGAAAAGTCACAACTGGTCCCATCCCAAACTATTGTTTATTTAGGGATGGAGATTCACAGTCTAGCTTTTTGGGCTTTTCCGTCGGCCCCCAGAATAAGTCAAGCCCTGTTATTCATCCAGAACATGCTGAAGAAGGAACGCTGCTCAGTCAGGCTGTGGATGAGTCTGGTAGGGACGCTATCATCCCTGGAACAATTTGTGTCACTAGGAAGACTACACCTCCGTCCGCTTCAATACCATCTAGCTTTTCACTGGAAAAAGGACAAGACGCTAGAAGCGGTCTCGATCCCGATTTCCGAAAAGATGAAGTCTTGTCTGACTTGGTGGAAGGACAATATCAACTTAAGAGAGGGTCTTCCCCTGGCTGTTTAGACTCCCAACCACGTTCTCTTCTCGGACGCATCGGACGTGGGCTGGGGCGCGACACTAGATGGTCGGGAATGCTCAGGACTGTGGAACTCGAGTCAGAGGAGCATGCATATCAACTGCAAGGAACTGTTGGCAGTACATCTGGCCTTGAAAAGCTTCAAGTCTCTCCTTCGAGGCAAAGTGGTGGAAGTAAACTCAGACAACACCACGGCCTTGGCGTACATCTCCAAACAAGGAGGGACCCACTCACTGACGTTGTACCAGATCGCAAGGGACCTGCTCATCTGGTCAAAAGGTCAAGACATCTCCCTAGTAACGAGATTCATCCAAGGCAACTTGAATGTCATAGCAGATTGTCTCAGTCGGAAAGGGCAAGTAATTCTAACAGAATGGACCCTCCACAAGGATGTATGCAAGAGACTTTGGGCCACTTGGGGCCAACCAACCATAGATCTCTTTGCAACCTCGCTGACCAAGAGGCTTCCAATCTATTGCTCCCCAGTCCCGGACCCAGCAGCAATACATATAGATGCCTTTCTCCTAAATTGGTCACATCTGGATCTCTACGCATTCCCACCGTTCAAGATTGTCAACAAGGTACTGCAGAAGTTCGCCTCTCACGAAGGGACAAGGTTGACGCTAGTTGCTCCCCTCTGGCCCGCGAGAGTATGGTTCACCGAGGTACTTCGATGGCTAGTAGACGTTCCCAGAAGTCTTCCTCTAAGGGTGGATCTTCTACGTCAGCCTCACGTAAAGAAGGTACACCAAAGCCTCCTCGCTCTTCGTCTGACTGCCTTCAGACTATCGAAAGACTCTCGAGAGCTAGAGGCTTTTCGAAGGAGGCAGCCAGTGCGATTGCTAGAGCAAGGAGAGCATCCACCATTAGAGTCTACCAATCGAAGTGGGAAGTCTTCCGAGACTGGTGCAAGTCAGTTTCTGTATCCTCGACCAGTACCTCTGTAGCTCAAATAGCTGATTTTCTCTTATACCTGAGAAAAGGACGATCCCTTTCAGCTCCCACTATCAAGGGCTACAGAAGCATGTTGGCATCGGTCTTCCGGCATAGAGGCTTAGATCTTTCCAACAATAAAGATCTTCAAGACCTCCTTAAGTCTTTTGAGACCACCAAGGAGCGTCGTTTGGCTACCCCTGGTTGGAATTTAGACGTGGTACTAAGATTCCTCATGTCGGACAGGTTTGAGCCGCTACAATCAGCCTCCCTGAAAGATCTCACTCTAAAGACTCTTTTCCTGGTATGCTTAGCCTCAGCTAAAAGAGTCATTGAGATTCATGCCTTCAGCAAGAACATCGGATTTTCGTCAGAAAAAGCCACCTGTTCGCTACAACTTGGTTTTCTAGCCAAAAATGAGCTGCCTTCTCGGCCTTGGCCTAAATCTTTCGATATTCCCAGCTTATCGGAGATTGTAGGCAATGAACTAGAAAGAGTCTTATGCCCTGTGAGAGCTCTTAAGTTCTATTTAAAGCGTACTAAACCTTTACGAGGCCAATCTGAAGCTTTATGGTGTTCAGTTAAGAAACCATCTTTGCCTATGTCGAAGAATGCTTTATCATACTTTATCAGACTGTTAATACGAGAAGCTCATTCACATCTGAGGGAGGAAGACCGAGCTTTGCTTAAGGTGAAGACGCACGAAGTTAGAGCTGTTGCAACTTCCGTGGCCTTTAAGCAAAATAGATCTCTGCGAAGTATAATGGACGCAACCTATTGGAGAAGCAAGTCAGTGTTCGCGTCTTTTTATCTAAAGGATGTCCAGTCTCTTTACGAGGACTGCTACACACTGGAACCATTCGTAGCAGCGAGTGCAGTAGTGGGTGAGGGCTCAACCACTACAATTCCCTAATTCCATATCCTTTTAATCTTTCTCTTGAAATGTTTTTAATGTTGTTTTTATGGGTTGTCCGGAAGGCTAAGAAGCCTTTCGCATCCTGGTTGATTTGGCGGGTGGTCAAAGTCATTTCTTGAGAGCGCCTAGATTAGGGGTTTGATGAGGTCCTGTTGTATGGGTTGCAACCCTTGATACTTCAGCTCCTAGGGGTCGATCAGCATCCTAAGAGGATCGCGAGGCTCCGTAAGGAAGACGTACTTATAAGGCAGAGTAATCGTTCAAGTCGACTTCCTTACCAGGTACCTATTTATTTTGTTTTTGTTATTTTGATAACTTCTAAAATGAAATAAAAAACACTTAGCTCATAAAATGTAAACATATATTACTGGTCTCTACCCACCATCCTGGGTGTGAATCAGCTATATATATTCACCGGCTAAGTTAAACATTTAAAAATGATATTTTAATTATAAAATAAATTTTTGAATATACTTACCCGGTGAATATATAAATTAAATGACCCTCCCTTCCTCCCCAATAGAGACGCAGTGGGACGAGGAGAAAATTGAGTCTTTGTTTACATAGAGCTTGGTATCTGGTCGACAGATGGCGCTGTTGGGCACACCCGCAACCTGTATAGCGATCGCTGGCGAGTTTTTTCTGTACAGTTTGTCTGTCGAGCAACAGAGTTGCAGCTATATATTCACCGGGTAAGTATATTCAAAAATTTATTTTATAATTAAAATATCATTTTGTGCCATTCTCTTTGATTTATGGGCCTTCCAACTGTTTTTTTTTTTTATGCTATTTTGCTTCTATTTATTGAATGATCTTCTCTGATCGTGATCCCTGAATCAAATATAATTCTTTGGAATCTCTCATTATTCCATATTCTGGGAACTGCATGTCAGTAACTTCTTTTATATTAAATGATCTTAATGCTACAACTGTAAATCTAAGGGATTCTGCTTTATTACAATTGTTTAGTACATAATGCCAACAGTTGGTGTTCTTTATATTACTGTTAATTTATTGTAATGTTAATTCATAAGTGATTTATCGGAATCCCCCTCATAGTTTTATATACAGGAACTTCTATTTTTTTTAAATGTCCTCAGTATCATCTCTTAGATAAGTTGATCTACCATTAACACAGTAAATAATGTATATAACTTTCAGAATGCATGAGCTCTGATTCATATCAGTATTAGTTAGCATTCAATATTAATCTTTGACTTCTGAATGACAGCTCAGGAGTTAATCATTAAATCTTTTATTTATTAATGTTTTTATGAATGAAATTATGCTTGCATTCTAAAAACCAATAACATACTGCATGGGGTAAATAAAAAATTTTTCAAATCACTCTTAGGAAAAGTGTTTTTCTCTGATTAAATTGATCTCTACAGGTAAAAATCTATGCTAGGTGTTCAGGACAACTGACTTGTATTGTCCCTATACGGACGTAATTTTACGTATAACACTTGTGATCTTAAAACTTTGAGCGACAAGGTTACATTGGGCCATACTTTGGAACAGAGTTAAATAATTGGAAGAGTATTAAAAGACAATACTCTGTATGATTATTTTTCCAAAGCCAGGTGAGGAAAATTTCCACTATAATTTCTGCATTTGTTTTGCACCCATTTTCAAGTAATAACTTGAATCTTATTGCATTGATTGTTTCTCTGATGTCTCGTTTATTGGTATCAGGAACTGTTTATGATATTTTCAGGTGATCAGATTGTGATGTTATCAAATCAGTGCTATTTGTAGAAATATTTTGCAGGTTGTAGTTAGTCTCATGATATCGGACTGAGATATGTTGGTTGTGGGTGCATTGATTGAAAGTCCTAGATGATAATTCTTTTTACCCTAGCTCATTATTGAAAATGATGACAGTGCTGCTCCTCATAAATGGATAAGTCTCTGAAGAGATTAACACCATCAGTGCATTGTAGGCATTACTTAGTAGTCTTTGCAATATTCCTTCAGCCACTAGTTGCACTTGCGTTATATCCTTCTATGGATCTTAGGACAGTTTTGATAAACTGAAGCTATAATATAGTAGAAACTTACACATTCTTGCTTCCTTTCTTCCATTTTGCTGTCCAGACTCTTAACTTTAATTTTGGTTTAACTGCAGGGTTTTCCCCTCCAGCTGCACTTGGGTGCTGAATGGTCTGTCTGGCACTAACACCAGGCTATATATCCCAAATTCATAAATCATATTCAATCTAATTGGATAGGAAACAAATTCAGCGTTTACTCAGATATGAGTCAAAACTACCAGTATCAAAGGTTGTAATTGGCTACAGTTATTGCACCTTGCATGGTGATTTTGTCTAACATACACAAGCTTTATATTTTCTAACAAGGAAACTTTTACTTTGTGTTAATGTATTTCTATGCTGAGTTTGATAGTCCTATTAGAGAACAAAACTGAAGTTTCGTAGAGCACAAGTTCCTAAAAGTCTATGAAAGGTAACATTCATAAACTATATGAAAAAAAAGACAGACCTTTTAATTTACCACTCTTAGTTGTGGTAAGGCTGTAATGACACTACAGTTTCCAATACTGTTATGTTAATAACTTTATCTGTTGTTCAGTTTGGTTAATTTTTGTAGTCACTTTTATATTGTGTAGTACTGTACAAAACATGAAAAACCAAAAATTTTATTCAGTTGTCTTGGAGTACATCATCAGTATACATACTGTATGTTTTATGGTTTATCATTCGATAGTTATGTGCTTGGTTTTCAGGGATGTTATTTTGCTGGTCTTAATAGTTATGAACTCATCATCTTTTTTATGATTTCAGATCAAGGATTCAAGAAAGATCAAGAAAATGAAGAGGAAACAGTTGCGGTACATAGAGACACGAGATACCAGCTTGTTAAAGTAACGACAATTAGCAAATGTTATATAAAACATACGAAAACCAATAAATTGCTTTCATATTTTATTGCTGAAATTTTTTCATAATTTATTATATTTTGTATGAGTACAATATAGTCTTCTACACCCAATCCATGAAATTTGGACTTGATATAAACTTATGAATTTAATGTACAGTACAGGTATATGGGTTTTATTTGAAATTTTACTGAAGATGTCAATTTAATTTATAATTTAATGCCTTTAACATACTATTCATGGTATAGATTGTTTTCTTCATTCTGTGTTGAACTGTTTAGGTAGTGTACTGTTCAGTGTTGTTCACCCTTTAATAAAGCTGGGAGTTTCTTGTTGCATAGCCTTTTATTTAACAGGTTCCTAAGTTTATATTTATATCTAAATCAGAAATTGTGACTGACAGTGTCTCAGATTTAAAAGGTACAGTATTTGGAAAAAAATAATAATAACAATGATGAATGTTTGTCACTGGGTGATGCAAAGCTGCTCTTCTAATCATTTCAAATAAACTAAGATAAATAAATAAAATAGAGTAAAATTGGATAAAGAACTTGTAAAAATAATGTTGATTGTTTAGAATGCTTATAAATCCCCTGTTATGTACTGATGTAAAACAAATGCATTTTATCTGAAGTAATATGTGAAGAAGAAACTACTAATTATTGGTTTACTCATATTACATATACTGTACCAAAGTACAGTATATCAAACAAATCACAACTGCAGAAGAATTGTGAAATCTAGGAAATTTAATTACAGGTAGGTGGTTAGTGCTATCAGTGGACCTCAAGCATGACTGTAGGCATTACAAAAGGTCTTTGAAGTATCCTTTTGACTCCTTGCTAGATTCCCCTTTTAACCTTCAACTATACCTCTGTTGTGCTTCCTTTCTTCCATCTTGGTGTCCAGCCTCTTGACTTTTACTTCATACTTTAACCAAGGTTTTTCTCCCAGTTTCACATGGGTGCTGAATGGCCACCTAGGGCCCATTCCTTCTTCACCCATGTTCATGATACCTTGGCAGGTTTTTAAAATTAAAATAAGGAGTCAGCCAATGAAAATAAATTGCCGCTAACTTTATAGAGCATAGAAGACCATGTTTTTATTTACACTCCTTTCAGTCATCACAAAATTTCTAAGGTAAAAAGACAAAATATTTAGTGGCAGAAATTATAAATGTGTTGTCACTTGAAAATTGAAACTATACTGATTGTATTCATGTGATCCAGTGATGTAGGCTACTGCTTTCAAGTAAATAGTTCCCCATCTAAATTAAAATCGAGATAGTGAATAAAATAAAAGATTGTTGTCGTTGGATTGCATGTTTCCAAATTGTTCAAGTTTCCTTACCATTCTTTTAGTTTTTATGATACTTCTATATTTGCTATTTATATCACTTCACTATTAATTTATTGGGTATTTTTGCCCCGAGGCAAGTAAAGAAGGAGTAAAACTTATGGACAAATTCTCTCTCTCTCTCTCTCTCTCTCTCTCTCTCTCTCTCTCTCTCTCTCTCTCTCTCTCTCTCTCTCTCTCTCTCTCTCTCTCTCTCTCTCTCTCTCTATATATATATATATATATTATATATTCATATGTGTGTGTTTGTGTGTAGCCTATTGGTTGCGTATCAGCACTTCCCAGTTATTACTATTACAAGCTAAGCTAACAATGCAAGTTGGAACCATTCGATTTGAAGGTGTAGAAATATTCCCTTAAAACCTCCCTACAAGATTCTTGTTAATCGAAGGTGACTGTAAATTGACTCCTGAGTAAGAAGGAAATATTAATAGATTTATGATAGGGATTTGAATGTAGCAATGAAAGAAATAATACATTAAGGTGCTAGGTGACTATGACTTTAAAAAGTAAACCTTTGCATTACAGAACTATAGTCAATTTCTTTTAGCGATGCAGATTTGCACCAACTCTCAGTGGTGCCCTTTTAGCTCGGAAAAGTTTCCTGATCGCTGATTGGTTGGACGAGATAATTCTAACCAATCAACGATCAGGAAACTTTTTCGAGCTAAAAGGGCACTGCTGTGAGTCGGTGCACATCTGCCTCGATAAAAGGAATGGACTATAGAAACCAACTGCCCATTGTTGTTTTTTATTGTCCTACCTTATGTGGAACATGGTTGCAAGTGTTGGGAGTCCGTAAAGCTGCCAATTGATTCCCCCCACTACACTTTTTATCTGTCCAATTACTTTATTATTATCATAACTAAATAAACTACAACCCAATCTGGAAAAGCTGCATGCTATAAGCTCAAGCCCCCAACAAGGAAAATGGTTTAGTAAGGAAACAACTATTGTGCCTCAGTGTACCCACAAGCAAGAGAACTCTAATCCAAGGGTTGTTGTTGTCCTATTGGTAAGGTCTCTGCCTGGTGATTGCCAGACTGTGGTACGAGTTCCGCTGAAACTCGTTAGTTCCTTCAGTGTCTGCAACTTTATCATCCTTATGAGCTAAGGATGGGTAGTTTTGGGAGCCTATAGGTCTACCTGTTAAGTCATCAACAGCTATTGCCAGCCCCCCCCCCCCCCCCCCCCCCCCCGGTAGTAGCTTGGGTGTGGATGGGCCTTGGGTCTTTTAAGACAATGTCTTGGCTGCTAGGGCAATGTCACTGTCCCTTGCCTCTGCCATTCATGAGTAGCCTTTAAAGTGTAAGACCATGGTTCAAAGGCTATGGTACTACCCAAGACTAAGGAACAATGGTTTCATTTTAAAGTGTCCATTTCCTAGAAAATCTGCTTAGTATAGCTAAAGTCTCTTCTACCCATACAAAGAGAAAAGTAACCACTGAAAAATTTCAGTGGTGGTTAAAATCTTGAGTGAAGAAGAATTTTCTGCTTATCTTGGTGTTGAGTATGAAAGAGGAGAATGTGTAAAGAATAGGCCACACTTTTCGGTGTATGTATAGGTAAGGAAAACGGGCTATAACGAGAGAGGAAACCAATGTAGTACTATCTGGCCAATAGAGTCCTTTCAATACACGTCATCAAACTTCCGGTCCGCCATCTTGGAGGGCATACAAAGACGCGTTCAGTGAATAGCTATGGTTGAACTGTTGAATATTTAGCCATTTCATCACATTCACATTCACACAATGCCCAAGTGCAGACGTGACTTGTGGTTGACCAGAATATCACGGGCTGATCTACGTGAATCCTCACTACCCTAAGCACGTATCTGTTCTGATCATTTCATATCAGGTCAGTCTCGGCTAGGCCCTAAAAGTATCATTATTCCTGTGTAAACATGCTATATCCGATCGCATAGGTGACTTCAAAAGTATCATCGTCAGTTCAGTGTGTAGTGTGTGTGGGGGAGGGGGCATCTCAATTTTTAAACATTAAAAGGGGCATCTCAGATTTACAAACAAAAAAAAAAAAAAAAAAATTAAAAGCGCCCATATTGGCTATATTAACAAAGGCTACTTACCTAGGTCTCTCTTTCGCCAAGGTGCTCATGCCTATATATAATTAAGTGTATATTTATATTTATTTTAATTTGTGTATTAAATTGTGCTGACATACAGGCCTATGTGATAAATAAACATTGATTATGAATAATAATAATAATAATAATATCTGAAAGCTGGTTTAATCCGAAGAGGTCTTCAGCTTATATATGAAACATCGAAAAAATAATTAAACTTGCGCATTTAATTGCAAGGAGACAAAACGATCATCCAAGAGCATTACAATAGAGTTTGTCCATCATATGCTTATATGTATATAAGAAATTATAGCATTTGTAACCAAACACAAACACAATGGTTAGGCATGAACTGATAAAGATTTGACATAATAATGCAAAACTTTTACATACATTTTGACAATAAAAAATTATAATGCACAAGGTTAGGCTAAATGATAAATATTAGCATTATAATTATAAACACTCTCTTCATCGGCCCAGTGTTTATCTAATTTTGGACTTAAAAGCATTAAAGGGAAAAACAACAAATTCTGGAAGCAGATTATTCAATGAAAAATGTATGCCCACTCATGTTCTGGATTGGCCGACAGTACCAAGTAGTTCACCATATCAATTTATGAAATACTGGGAAAATCCTCAATATTTTGACTGAATGAATTCTGCATCTGGTATGGATCTAGGCCATCAATTAGATCGAGTTTCTGCTTATCATCACCTGACAATTGTTTGACAAAGTCGCTCTCATTGTCCATATTCACTGTAGCAGCCGCCATGTTTTGGCTTTGTATGCCCTCCAGCATGGCCGCCGGCGATTCCCAGTGACGTCATTGAAAGCACTCTATTAAAGGACCTAATGATTCTCTAACAGTAGTCTCTCAATGGGTAGCTGGTGCTTTCCCCATGCTATTACCTTTTATTTCGTTATGCAACTTGAGATTTTTCCCTAATCAGTTCCCAGTGATATGGCCATAATTCTATAAAAAATCATATAAAATCAAATACTCTCAATACCCCTATTTCCATTTTTTGCATTTTGTGAAATAGCAGTGGTTCAGGTTCACGTTGTGGCTTCGCCTTTGCAACGGCGCCTCTTGTGTCTTTTAGTTTTGTGTTTATTATCTTCACTAGTTTTTCTCTTTTCATCCACATTTGTTGTATGACACTTTTCTTATTTTCAATATCTTCCTCACAAAAAAAAAAAAAAGAAATTTTCCAACTGTTTGTGCTTTATCTTCTTCGTATGGTTGTTGGAGCGTCATTGCTTTTATTCTTATATCACTAAACTGTGGACAATATATGAAGTGGTTAGGATTTTCTTCTACATCATATAATGAACAGTTAATATTTCCGCCTTTGTGTCTGTTTTTTTTTTTTTTTTTATATTCAAGCAAAATGTGCTTGACATTGCTCTGAATAATTAAAGAAGAAGAATCTATTATCGGTAAATATTATGTAACTACCTTTCAGACTTTCAGTAGTATTATGATTCCTTGCCAGTGACTAACTTATTGTGCGGACGGAGTCCATTTGACAAAATCGTTGTTATTTATTGTGTGAAAAAAAAAATGTAGTTCCCTAATTGGTAGACACGAGTTTATATTGCGAAAATTTGGTGAAGCAAGTTATCTCCGAGTCCATACGTAAGTACAGTATATAGACTTTTTGAGTAGGCTATATCTCACGTTTGAAGGAAGTTGCAGCTTCAAAGTCTTTTATGATTTTTTAAAAGCCCTTTATGACAAGTCTCAAATGTGTTTTACTTAGAAAGGGGATTAAACTTTGTTTCAAATTCACAGCTTCACCTACGACTGTTTACATACTTCTATTGAAACATTGTTAGGACGTTGAGCTATTTGTTACCCACAACAGTTTTTCTTAGTTAATTAACGTTTACTATTAATGCCCAGCTATTTGAGAACACTTAAGTTTTACAGTTTTTAGGTTAGGCTTGAGCCACTACAACATGCCTCCTACGTAGGTCGTGATATCGGTATTATTGTAGTGTATTACAGGGCAACGTAACCTAGGAAAAATCTACTTTTTACCGTGATATCTGCTATATTGTATTGACTATTTGACAAGGATGACAAATCGGTTCAATAATAGAATGGTGCAATATCAGTTCATCATCTCCTACGCCTATTGACGCAATGGACTGTGGTTAGATTTCGCCAGTTGTCTCTATCTTTAGCTTTTAATTCAATACTTCTCCATTCATCATCTCATACTTCGCGCTCCATCATCCTCACTCATCCGTGTAGGTCTGGATCTTCCAACTCTTCTAGAGCCTTGTGTAGCCCAGCTGAACGTTTGATGAACTAATCTCTCTTGGGGAGTGCGAAGAGCATGCCCAAATCATCTCCATCTACCCCTCCTCATGATTTCATCCACATGGCACTCAAGTAATCTCTTTTATAGTTTCATTTCTAATCCTGTTCTACCATTTAACTCCCAATATCTTTCTGAGGGCCTTGTTCTCAAATCTACTAAATATATTGGAGATAGTTTCATAGTCATACCATGACTCATGTCCATAAAGTAACACCGATCTCACTAAACTAATATATAGTCTGATTATTATATGGAATTTCAGGTGATTTGATTTCCAAATTCTACTTAACCTAACCATGGTCTGATTTGCCTTTTCCAATCTTTCACTAAACTCTAATTCTAAAGACCCATAGTTCTTAAATACTTGAGTGATTTTACCTCATTAATCCTTTCTCCTTCCTATAATAACCTTCCATTGCATACTCCGTTCTCATCATCTCAGTCTTTCTTCTATTTATCTTCAGCCCAACCTCGTGTGATATTTCATGTATTCTGTTAAGAAAGCATTGCAAGTCCTGTGGTGTTCTGCTAACAAGGACAGCATCATCAGCATACTCTAGGTCTGCTAAATTCCTATCACCAATCCAGTCCAATCCTTCTCCACTATCTCCGACTATTCAATGCATTACAAAAGCCATGAGAAGGATAAACAACATAGGTGACAACACATTCCCTTGGAGTACTTCACTGTTCACTGGAAATTCATTTGATAAGACTCCATTAACATTAACTTTGCACTTGCTATTCTGATGAAATGACTTAATCAAATTTACATATTTAAGAGGAACTCCATAATAATGCAGAACTGTCAACAAAATTGGCCGGTGCACACTATCAAAGGCCTTTTAATAGTCCACAAATGCCATTAAAATTGGATTTCTAGATTCTACGCATTACTGTACAACATGTCTCAAAATGAAAATTTGGTCAGTGCAACTTCTACCTTTTCTAAATCCTGCTTGTTTATCTCTCAGCTTTTCATCAATCTTTCTCTCCTGTCTTTAGAATAAGCATACTATGTATTTTCGTAACTGACGTAAGTGTTATTCCTCTGTAATTATTGCAATCAGTCTGGTCTCCTTTTTTTTTTTTTTTTTTCACCAACACTCATAACTCCCATTCATCAGGTTTTGCCTCTTCATGCCACATTCTACAAAATCATCTTGTAAGTACACTGAGAGTCGCCTCATTTTCGGCCAGTATTATCTCGGCAGTTATTCCTTCGTATCCAGGGGCTTTCCATCTCTTAAGAGTTTTGAGGATAGCTTCCGTTTCAAACACACTATATTCATCCATGGGTGCATCAAGGTCTTCATCAGCTTTAGGTATATCAATCAAATTATTCCCTTCATATCCCCTATTCATAACCTCACTAAAGTGTCCCATTCAACGTCTTTCTTCATCTTCTGTTGTTATAACAGATCCATCTCTCTTTTTGATGGGTATGTGCTTCTTTTTCTTTGCTCCCATAGAGATTTCATTAATAATTCTATGAGCAATTCTTACCCCATAGACACTTCTTGAATTCATAGCTTTGTTAGACTCATCTGCCTTACTGTCTAAATATTCTCTCCAGTCTTTCTTAGCTTTTCTTTTGATCTCGCTATCAATACTGCATTGGAATACTTAGCATGCTCTACCTTGTAATTTTCATTACTGCCTCGAAAACTTTCAACAATAATCAATTTCGGTTTTAGTCTCCTCTAATAGTATCCCAAGTATCAATATCAGGTAGGATATGAAAACTCGCATAATTGAATAGATCTTTACAAATGCAATAATTAGAATTCCATATAGCCTACTACTGGTGGAAACCTCTATTAATGAAGTTACAGGTTTTGATAAAAAAAAAATATATCCATTTTGCCTCTTTTGTCGTCATAGCACATATTATAGCAGTCTCTTTTCACCACGTAATTCAGAAAAACAATGATATGTGGTGCATCATGCATGGTTCTTCAGCCTTAATTATTAGTGTGATAAGTTACTTATTCAAACAAGTAACGTTTTATATTCTAAACCTCTTATTTATTTTCAATATTGCAATAAGCAATATAATTGTTGCGACTCATCTCAGAATCTGCACCGTGTTGGAATATTCTCACTTGGCGCTGCGCAATGTGAAGATTCCCAGATCGCGCGACTAAGTTGGAATCGTATTTTGGTTGCTGTGGAGTGAAACAGATTCACGTAAATACGCCGACTGACTCGTTTACCTTATATGGATATATAAGGTTAGGTTAGATTAGATTAGATTAGGTTAGATAATAATAAGTACTTAACTGGCAATTGAACACTTGTTAGCAGCTTGGCAGAAGGTCGGGACAGCACACTGACTGACAAGCACTTGATGTTAATGTCGTCTGCTTGTGCTTTATATAGGCATCAACACGCGCGGGAACCCAACACTGCATTCCAACTTTGCCGCACAAAGTTGGAATCGGATTCGAAATCGGCGCAGATTCCAACATAGCGCGGAATATAATCATAGCTCATATTTTATTGATCATGTTGATTATAAAAGTCTAGGGTAAAAATGTGTTTCATATACAGTATATAGTCTGATCATTGGAAATGGAAGCCAAGTCCACTATCAATGTTCGAACAGATGCTGGAGTGCAAAGCTACAACATGCTACAACTCACCCCTTCGTTAAGTGTGTATTCACCCTTTTAAGTTTATGTAATTGATTATTATGCTGAAATACTAGTTCACGGGGGTAACGTGCGTAGCGAAACATGTTCCTCTTGCAAGAACGTAGTAGCAATGAGATAATGTTTAATCGCGAGCGAAGCGAGCATACCACAGAACAAAAACCAATAAATCATTATCTCAATTAAGTAAGGAAGTATTTGTAGTACTTGCTACGAATGGCTCCGTAAAAAATAGGAATCCCATTTTCTTGGCATTTGGTAGTTTTGGCAAACAAAAGCTCCTGTGTTTTGACATTGTTTCATTACTGTTACTTGCTTTTCATTATGGCAACTGTATTTTTTATTACGATGACGTTTTTTGTATGACGGTGACTGGCAGATACAAAGTTTAAAAAGTCAATTTAAATATCAACACAATTAGTCTAGTAGGCCATACACCATATTTTAAGGTGTTTCAGACGTAATTGATGATGATACATACCGCAAATTCATAGCTTTTCGCTTCCTTGTCCCAAGAGCCCCTGCTCGGATAGCCTATACAAGGCAATCTGAATGAACCATATTTTATTTTGACAAATCTACAGAGCGAGGATGAATTGAAACCAAGAAAATAAGCTTTCTGAACAATTTATTTAGTAATGCAGGCTTCCATGACTAGAGCTTATCAGTGTACGGGGTATTTTTTTTTTTTTTTGTCAACGCTACCCATGTTACCTAGAACCTAGGTCTATAGCCTGTTTTAAAGTTCAGGTAGAATTCTAATGACAGTGTTTTTATCCTTCTGTTTGTTCCCCCTTCCCTATCCAGGGAAAGTCCGGGGTGTTGATAGTTTTCATTGGCTATCCAGAGATAGTCCCATTAACGGAGACTACTTCCAGTGACCAGATAAATCAGGACATTACTGACTTAGGGTGATGCACTAATTATTTTTGGTACATTTGATAGATATTATCTTGCTACCAAAGGTAATTAACTTGTAAAGTTTACAAAAAAAAAAAAAAAAAACTTCTTTTTTTATTCCAATTATCAACTGTTTGCTCTGTGATTGTGTACCCCACAAGTGAAAGTGGCCAAAATAAATAGTTACCGGGTAGGTAGTAGGTTGGTCAGAGCACCAGCCACCTGTCGAGATACTACTGTTAGAGAATTATTGGGTCCTTATGACTGGCCAGGCAGTACTGCGTTGGATCCTTACCTTTGGTTATGGCTCATTTTCCTTTTACCTACACATACATCGAATAGTCTGGCCTATTCTTTAATTTCCTCTCTGTCCTCATACACCTGACAACACTAAGATTACCAAACAATTATTCCTCGCTCGAGGGGTTAACTACTATAATGTAATTGTTCAGTGGCTACTTTCCTCTTGGTAAAGGTAGAAGAGGCTCTTTAGCTATGGTAAGCAGCTCTTCTAGGAGGAGACTCCCAAATCAAACCATCGTTCTCTGGTCTTGGACAGTGCCATAGCCTCTGTACCATGATCTTTCACTGTCTTGGGGTAGAGTTCTCTTGCTTGAAGGTACACTCTGGCACACACTTCTATCCTATTTCTCTTCCCCCTTTTTTGTTCAATTTTTTTTAGTTTATATAGGAAATATTTATTCTAATGCTATTACTGTTCTTAAGATATTCTATTTTAATTGTTAATTACTTTTCTTGTAGTTAACTTATTTCTTTTCCTCACTGGGCTGTTTTCCCTGTTGGAGCTCTTGGGCTTATAGCATTCTGCTTTTCCAGTGATAGTTGTAGCTTAGCAAGTAATAATAATAATAATAATAATAATAATAATAATAATAATAATAATAATAATAATAATAATAATAATGTAAGGGCTTTTGATATGGGTAAAGGAAAAAAAAAAGTGAAACGAAAATGTGGTAGGATTTAGCGTTTATAGTTTATCAAAATGGTTTGTTTATTCAGAATTGAAGCTAATAAATAGGTTGAATGCTTATAGACCAAAGGCAAAACATATTTATACCTCAGTATAGATCTACCGTGGCATTAAAGATAAGGTGAAATAATAACATAGGGAAATACCATGGGTGAAATTACAGTTTCAGCCAAACTTGGGTATCCGATATAAAAGTATATATTTGTATGGAGTCAAGTCATTCGTAGTAGTCTGCATCATGTTATATATACTTCCTTACTTAATTGAGCGAATTATTTGGTATATGAAAATTTATTCAGAAACTTGATATAATCCTAAAAAAAAAAAAAAATCACACATTTATTACTTAACCTAAATTGTTACTGTGCAAGATCTATTATAATTCACCTCTTTTGTTCAGTATTTCAAAGTCTATTCTATCTTTGTTAATTTCATTTAATGTCGAAGGCTGAAAGATTTCACCGTTTCCATTTTCTATTTATTTCTCATTCATCTTTTCATTTCGGTTATTTACACATTTTTACTGTTCATTTAAGTCTCTTTTCTGTTTATTTTTTATAGCCTTCCTTATTCCAAGTTGTTGAATGTGGGCCATAAGCCCCTCAGTTTGAGGCATAGCCTCCTCAATTTTCTCGTAATACTCAAAAATAAACTCCGGGAGAAAGGAAACGACCTTTCCGTTTTCTCTTTATTTCCTCTCTCTCTCTCTACAGATTCAAACAAAAGCTTGGGGGAGCACGCAGGTCCCATGGTTCCTTTTTGTAGAAAACTTCACATAAATAAAATAGATAACATTGTGATACAGACAAGACAAATCCATTTAACCAGCAAATTCTAAATTTCTTACTTTTATTCTCGTTAAAGCTTCCCCAAAGGTAAAAAAAATACAAATATGTGACGAAAACGGGAGAGGGGAAGTCCCGGCTCCCATCCACTCGGGAAATTAATACAGTTTTCACAATATAATCACAATTCACATGGATTACTCTTTATAATTGTAATGACCCAATCATAATAACATATCAACCTTTCAAATAAACATATTTTTCAATAAATCAACTATTTCGATAATGTCAACAAACCTGGGTGCGTTCTCATTGGACAAACACTACACTTACCAGCGTAAACGAACGTTGGGTGCGTTTTCATAGGACAAACAAACCAACATTTAACATCCTCCCCACCATAGGAGTGTCTCAACACTCCTATCATCATCAGAGCCTTCCAAGGCTATCTTATTACCTTAATCTACAAGTCAAGTTTAATAGGAACCTTAATAGGTCCTCCCTTTCGGGACTTACCAACATTAGACACTAAGGGTGATTCTACAGGCTCCTGTCTAAGATTCTCAAGTCTCTCCTCCTGGGAATTACTACCCATTTCACCCTTCAAATCTGTTATTTCTAGATTATACAAATTTTGCACAGGTCTGGATATAAATCCACGTTTGGTTTTAACCTCAACACTTCTAACAACCCCATCTTTTCCAGGATACAACTTAGTAATAACTCCAAGAGGCCACCTTAACCTTGGCACCCGTTCATCCTTTACTAGTACAACAGAACCCTCTTTAAGGTTACAATTTGGCTTGAACCCCTTCACCATACAAGGCAGGTTTCTAAGATACTCAGTCTGCCATATTCTCCAAAATTTGTCTAACTGACCCAGACGCACAGCTTCTCTTACACACAAATCCTTTGAGGATACACCACAGTCTGGATCATCTACTAACTCTAACTGAAAACCTGCAGAACGGCCAATTAGGAAATGGGAAGGGGTAAGAGGATTTGCGATATCAGGTTCCTCACCTACAAATGTCAAGGGTCTAGAATTAATACAAGCTTCCACCTCATGAAGTGTAGTCTCTAATTCACTCTTGGACAAAGAATTAGTGCCCAATGTTTTCCTCAGTGCAACTTTCACAGATCTAATGAGGCGTTCCCACCAGCCTCCCCACCAAGGAGCATTAGGTACAATAAACTTCCATTGGGGCGTCAACGAGCCATAATGTTCTCTTAACAGGTTGGAGACACTCACAAAGGTTCTAGCATTGTCAGAGTAGAACACTGTTGGAACACCCCGTCTAGCTACAAACCGTCTAATGGCCAAATTACAATCAACAACCGAAAGAGACTCGGTGAGCTCTAAATGAACAGCTCGAATGACAGCACAGGTAAAAAGAAGTATATACAATTTCTTGGATGGAAAATCAATACAAAATAAAGGACCAGCAAAATCCAGACCTGTAACCGTGAATGGAGGAGCCGACTTAACTCTCAACTCGGGAAGTGGCCCCACAGGCTGGGAACAAGCAGAGGCATCACAACGCCGACAAGCCACACATTCTCGACAAACCTTCTTTGCAATCTGACGAAGGCGAATGATCCAGTAACTGTTTCGTAACGTGGATACAAGTGTAGCAACACCAGCATGCTTGAGCAACCTATGCTGGAAACGAACTAACAGTAAAGCAATGTGGGTACCAGGAATTATTATAGGGTGCTTACTCTCAAAACTCAAGTCTGCATTCTCTAAGCGCCCTTTTATTCTCAGTAGCCCATCCTCATCTAGGTAAGGATCAAGTTTAATCAAGGAAGAACCCCTTGGGAGGGGGAGAGATCTACTCAGAGCATTTACTTCCTTTGCAAAGGCCTCTCGTTGCACAAAGTACAGCAGTTGTACCTTAGCCTTCGTCAATTCTCCATAGGTTAAAGGTCCACTTAATTTGCGGGACGAAGGTCTGCAATTCCCAACAAATCTCAGTACCCAACCTACTACATTAAGGGCCTTTGTAAAGGAACTCCATCGGGTGAATTCAAATAAGGGCGGCTCATTTTCAACTGCAACACAAACTGTGTCAGTATCACATATCTCTTCTGAAGGAATGTCCGCCCCCCTGCCTTCCTGATGAGGGAGCGGGGAGGAACAGAGCCAAGGAGGACCCTTCAGCCAAATATCAGACTGCAAAAGCTGCTCAGCAAAAACACCTCGAGATACAAGATCCGCTGGGTTGTCCTTGCCTGGACAATGCTGCCAACATGAAGGAGGTGTCAAATGTTGAATCTCAACAACCCTGTTAGCCACAAAGGTTTTCCATCTATTGGGGTCCCCCTTTATCCAAGCTAGGGCTACTGTGGAATCCGTCCAACATTGAACAGAAACCTCTTTACCCAGCTGCAAGGCGGACGTCACAAACACAACGAGTCTAGCACATAACAGGGCTCCGAGTAATTCAAGCCTAGGAAGGGAAACCCTTTTTATAGGGGCTACCTTGCCTCTTGCAACAACCAGCGATACCTTGAATTTATCCCCCTCAGGCACTCTCACATAAACACAAGCACCATAACCCTTTTCTGAAGCATCACTAAATGCATGGAATTGAACATTAGGAATTTCCTTAAAGGGTGACTCAGAAAACAAGTACCGATCTACTCTAAATGACTCAAGCACAGAAAATCCTACAACCCATAATTTAACTCTGCCTTGCATAGCCTCGGGTAATAGCTCATCCCAATCTAAACCTAATCTCCAGATTTCTTGAAACAGTATTTTTGCATGCATAACAAACGGACATATGAGCCCCAAGGGATCAAAACACCGAGCTATGAGGCTTAGCACATTTCTTTTGGTACAAACAATATCTCCAAAGGGGTCCAGGTTCTCAACCTTAAAGGTAAAACAGTCAGGGGAGGATACCCAGTGGAGGCCTAGAACCTTGACACTCTCTTCACTAGAACCTTCAGTTATAGTTAAAGTCTTACAATTAGAAGTACACTTTGACAATGACATACCAGCCTCCTGCAGGATACCATAGGCTTCTTCAAATCTTAAACTTGCTTCTGCGGGACTATCAGCCCCAGATAGCCAATCATCTACATAAAGATTCTCATACAGTTCAGAAACCACCTCTGTGAGAGGGTATTTCTTTAAATGAAATTTTAAGGTGGCATTTAATAAAAATGGATTACTCTTATTACCAAAGGGCATTCTTATAAATCTGAAATGTTTAACATTGTTCCCCTCTTTCAACAAAAACCTATGAACATCACGGTCCTCCTTTCTTACCTTTATTTGAAGAAAAGCCTTTGTAATATCAGCTGTTAAGGCCACCCTCCACCTTCTAAATCTTAACAACACCTCAACTAAATCAGGGTTGAGTGAAGGACCACTTTCTAAACAATCATTCAGAGATACTCCATTACTGCCACGTGCAGATCCATCAAAAACAGGCCTCACCTTGGTGGTTAGGCTCCCTTCCCGTACCACAGGCCGATGAGGCAAATAAAATATAGGATACCCACCTTCCCGTTGATGGGAAGGAATTTCTTCAATAATACCCTCCTTTTCATACTCATTAAACACCTTCATATACTGTTCCTGCAGACAGGGGTTTTTACCTAACCTATTATAGAGACCTTCCAATCTTCTCAAAGCATGATGTTCATTATTGATCAAATCTAATTTCATATTCTCAGATTTCCATGGTAGGGCCACTTCATAGCGACCCTCTTTAAAACTTACCAAATTCTCAAATTGAACCAAGACTGGGTCAGGGTTCATCGCCTCAGAATGTAGTTCGTTGGGTTTTATGCCAACAGACTCTAGATCCCAAAATTGACTCAAACTACACTCTTGTACATTCTCAATTGCTAACAATTGTACACTTACACCAATATTACCTTCAGACCTATTAAAGGATCCGGACAAAATCCAACCAAAAATTGTCTCCTGGGCCACAAGCCCGTCATTATACATAACCTGGTTGGGGATCATCATCTTCCAATATAAATCAAGGCCTATCAACATATCAATATGTAAATTTCGATGGGATCCATACTCATCGATCAACTTAAGGTGAGAAAAAGGTTCTAAACACTTAGGGTCCACTTTGGACCTAGATAATGGAGGACAAATTACATCAATCTCAGCAACCTTAAAACTATATTTGTGATCATTTGCCCCTACACTCATTATTTCATAAATACTACACAAATCTGCCTTAGAGGCTTTCCCTCCACCAAAGGCAGAAAATGATAAATACTCAGAAGTCAGCCACTTAGGCTTGACCCGTTTGACCAGTTCCCTTGAAATGTAAGACCTATCTGACCCTGTATCAAACATTACAGTAGCAAATGTGATACCCTGATGGCCTACTACCCTGACTTGGGCCGTCTGCAATACACAACACCTTGAATTAACCTTGTTTTTCACCTCACAAGGTGCTACCCCCACATGGGTCACAGAATTTGACCCCTCTTGCACTCCCTCTACTACAGGGTTATTTTCACTAGCTGTTACGGAGGGTTTCGTTTCAGATCTCCGACATACAAGGGAGTTGTGATTCCCAGTCTTGCACTTTGAACACTTAGCCCAACAGGCCTTGGCATAATGGCTTTTAGATAAACACTTAAAACACAAACGCCGATTACGCACGGCTTCTTCTCTTTCTGCAAGGGGGAGCTTAGTTATACCTAAACACCTTTCACTGGGATGCAGCTTTCCACAGAATGCGCAAAACGTCTTCGAACCACTTTCTTCTGATGAAGTTTGAAGGGCAGAGGCTGAACTGGGAGTGTGCTTTTTAGTCCGTCGTTCTACACTGGGTTCCTCGGATTTTCCAAGGCTTAGTCTCTTGATAGCCTCTGCCCTCTCTCTGCCTTCCACTTCTCGTTGCAAGAACTTCAGCAATCCGTCGAGATCTCCTCTTTTCCGTCCACTACGCGACCAGTCCAACCTTATGTCATGAGGTAACAGAGCAAGGATCATAGGCACCAAGATCCGCCCGTACTGTTCACCTCCAACTCCAAGGGCCTCCAAACTGCGCACATGGCCTACTAACTCATCCTGTAATTTCCGCAAAGAGGACGTGTGAATTTCAGTCCTTGCGCTCCTAGATGAGCTAAGTTGCATTAGGGCTTGAAGGTGAGCTGATATAATGTTTTCTGGATCGCCATACCTTTCTTCTAACAACTCACAGGCTATCTTGTAATTAGCTGTTGTTTGGGTGAGGCCCTGTAGTACACCCCTAGCCTCACCCTCTAAAACAGATTGAAGATACATAAATTTGGAAACAAGAGGCATAGGCTGATCGTCCACAAGTGCCATAAATTGGTCCCAAAATGGCCGCCACTCTGTTATTTTCCTGCCAAATTTCACTAGCTGGAGTTTAGGCAATTGCACACTAAAACCCTCATTACCGACTTCACTGCCTGAATTAATATCTTCACTGGACCTATTAGCAACCAAGTTTCTGTCCTTGCCCAGCCTCTCTAAGGTAGCTGCTGCTTCAGTACGGATTTTTCTTACCTCTTGAAGAAAATGGTGGTCTTCAAGTATTCTTCTCTGGAGCTCATCAACATCCTCTATAGAATTCTGGTCTCGCTGAATTATTTCTTCCCAGTCGGCCTTCTTATTATCGTAGTCTTTTACGAGACTTGTAATTTCATGCCAGGTCGGATTACCGGCCATGGCTCTGGTCAAATCTTCTGAGGCACAACGCAGCCATATTGTTGCCTTCTCTCTCTGTAGCACTGCTCTCCTAAGTTGATTTATGTCGTTGGGGAATCCAGTAAATTCAGCCTCGCTCTCATCTGATTCCCGGGTCTGGGCACCATGTTGAATGTGGGCCATAAGCCCCTCAGTTTGAGGCATAGCCTCCTCAATTTTCTCGTAATACTCAAAAATAAACTCCGGGAGAAAGGAAACGACCTTTCCGTTTTCTCTTTATTTCCTCTCTCTCTCTCTACAGATTCAAACAAAAGCTTGGGGGAGCACGCAGGTCCCATGGTTCCTTTTTGTAGAAAACTTCACATAAAAAAAATAGATAACATTGTGATACAGACAAGACAAATCCATTTAACCAGCAAATTCTAAATTTCTTACTTTTATTCTCGTTAAAGCTTCCCCAAAGGTAAAAAAAATACAAATATGTGACGAAAACGGGAGAGGGGAAGTCCCGGTGTAGCAGGAAATTTTTCCCCCCTGGCTGAAATTCCCCCCGGGAAAATTAGCCTAGGATCGATTTCCCCCTCGGGAAAAGCAGCCCGGGCTGTTATTCCCCTGGGGGGAATTTCAGCCCTAAGATATTTTTCCCCCCCCTAGGCCATTTCTCCCCCCCCTAGGCCATTTCTCCCCCCACCCTCCCGTACAGAGAAACTATTTTGATGAATTAAATAATCAACGGTAAGTTTGACAAAATATTAGGAAATATATATATATATATATATATATATATATATATATATATATATATATATATATATATATATATATATATATATATATATATATATATATATATATAATGAAAACCTTACTCTTCTTTCGTACTGTCCAGCACAAAATAAAGAGTACACTTGATGATAAGAAGCACTATGGATGAGAAAGGAGATGATACCAATTCATTTGTGTTACCAGAGATTATGGGGGAACCGAATGGGAAACCTGGGGTTTTAGGGTGGGGAAATGTCATAAACGAGTGATTTACAGCAATAATAATGGTCAGAAATGCTAAATAACAAGATAACCAGTTGGTAAAACATATGGATCATGTAAGTGGCTGAACATAGGCCAATCATGATCATTTAACACATTTGAGATTTGTAAAAGGGTACAGAACCTAACAAACCCACCTAACCTAACCTAGTAGTTCCCAGGTCACAACCCCTAGCCGGGGGCAAGCCCCCGGACCCCCTTCCCAGGTCACAGCCCCTAACCGGGGCAAGCCCCCGGACCCCCTTCCCAGGTCACAGCCCCTAACCGGGGCAAGCCCCCGGACCCCCTTCCCAGGTCACACAACCTCTTGGACTATCCCAATATCAGCCTTCATCATAAATTCTTTAAACAAACGGGCATTTTTTTTTTTCGTTGCATTTGGAGATTTAAAGTTACGTCTGCACAAATTTCTTGAATTGAGGATATATATACTAAAGAATTTGATTGTTCCCTTACATCCTTCGAAATCAGCAAGCTTGTTTTCTAAGCAATATTGCATGGGGTTTGAAATGGATTCACAAAGAAACTGAGCAGCACGTTTAAAATTCATTGTCCTTTTTTATCCAACCAATTATGTTGTGACCTCAATTTATTGCCTAAATGTAACCTTTCATTGTTTTGCAGTTTGTGCAGCTTTTCTATGAAATCCCATTGAATTTGATTTCCATGGCAAACAAAAAAAAAAAAATAATGGTTACTTCCACCAAGCAGAGGGGGAATCTTGGCCCAGAGGGGGGAATATTATCCTGGGACAAAGTTCCCCCTGGGGGATATATATCCTGGGCCATATTTCCCCCCGGGGGGAATTTCGGACGGGGGGAAAACCAGACCGTTACACCGGCTCCCATCCACTCGGGAAATTAATACAGTTTTCACAATATAATCACAATTCACATGGATTACTCTTTATAATTGTAATGACCCAATCATAATAACATATCAACCTTTCAAATAAACACATTTTTCAATAAATCAACTATTTCGATAATGTCAACAAACCTGGGTGCGTTCTCATTGGACAAACACTACACTTACCAGCGTAAACGAACGTTGGGTGCGTTTTCATAGGACAAACAAACCAACATTTAACACAAGTTATCCTTATTCCCTTTTATTCAGTATTTTCCTCTATATTTTATGGATTTATTTGATTTAATGTGGTTTTTGTTTAGGCGAATTTACTACATGAATTTTAATCAAGATTCATTCCCAGTTATTACTATAAAAAAACTGTTTCGTCCTTCATTCACTGTGTTGGGTTAGAGTTCTCTTGCTTGAGGTTACACTCGGGCACACTATTCTGTCTTATTTCCCTTCCTTTTGTTTTGTTAAAGTCTTTATAGTTTATATAGGAGATATTTATGTTAATGTTACTCTTCTTAGAATATTTAATTTTTTTAGTTTCCTTTCCTCACTGGGCTATTTTCCCTGTTGGAACCCCTGGGCTTATGGCATTCTGCTTTTCCAACTAGGTAGTAGCTGAAAGAGAGAGAGAGAGAGAGAGAGAGAGAGAGAGAGAGAGAGAGAGAGAGAGAGAGAGAGAGAGAGAGAGAGAGAGAGAGAGAGAGAGAGAGTGTGAGTGAGTGTATGCATTTTAGCTCTTTCCATTGTCTTGGTTTAGAATTCTCTTGCTTGAGGGTATGCTCAGGCATACTATTCTATTTGTTTCCTCATTTCATTTTCTCCCTGTCCTACTTTCCATGTTACAACCCTTAGGCTTATAGCATCCTGCTTTCCTTACTATGGTTGTAGCTTAGCTAGGTATAATATATATGGTTTTCAGAGAATCAGTAAGGGTGGTGTTGCTTGTCCAATCCCTTGTCTTGACACAATTTTTGCAATGGAGGAGGATAGTGAGACGCGTAGTACGTTGGATAGGTAGAGTGAGAGAGGCATTGGAAAGGAAGGGCCTCGATATCCATGATATGTGCGAGTACATTTAAGGTAGAGGTAAACGGTGCTGTGTTTGTAGGGATTCAACAAACTGCTGATGATCCCTGTTTGTGTGTGGAAGAAGCAAAAATTGTTGTCAGAGTTTTTTGTGAAGTTGTTCATTCAGCTATTAGGTATAAGTATGGCAGTGACCAAAATGGTAAATTTTACCATGACACACCTTCCTGGGAAATAGATTAATAGTGAGATGCATGCATAGACATAATTATGGAATGATGGATGTAGGCTATTAGATGAAGGAAATTAGTCATTAGTGTAAAGATGTTGAATTGGTGATTGGATTGTATAGGAGGTGAGGAATAGTCGATATTTATAGATGATCAGTCATTACTGATTATGAGAGTGAGGAATATCTTTAGAAACTAGTAATAGGATTTCAAAGTGTTTTAAGTAAGGTGGAAGTTTAGAGTACATGTCAGAGATAGTAGGGTGACTAAGATAATGGAGCAATAAGGGAATTAACGTTGGGAAAGATTAAAGTGGTTGATTTATCACATTATGGGTTAAGGAGTGAATATGATGAAAAGAGACAAATTGAAGACTAAGTGAAATGAGGAAGGTAGCTGGGTGCGAACAAGATAATGAGAAATTACTTAATTTGTTTATGGAAGCCAAATTGAGAATGTATGAAGAATTCTTTAGCCAACTCTCATCTTATGGAAGTGGATAAAGGGTGTTGAATATGAAAAAAAGGTTGAAGCTGGTGAGATAATTGTTTGTATAGTATATCTTGTGTAAGAAAAATTGAAAGAGGGAGCAATATAGAAGTAAATGGCAGAAATAGTCAGTTAGCATAGATGAAAGTATGGATTGAAATAATTTGAGATGGATTTATCTCATTGGAAGATCGGAGACAGAACACAGTGATTGAAATTGTTCGGATGGAGCAGCCTATGTTTTGGACGTTATAGCACAGGGAGTTCATCATTTGATTAGTCAGAAATAAGACTTTGCCCACAAAGGCAGTGATTCAATATGTGCACGCAAGAACGGATTGAAGCTGAAATTAGAAATAAATCAATTCCAGTGAGATTGTCGCAGCTGACGTCTTCAAGTCATGTGAATGATATAATTGGATTCAGTGTATTTTTAATTCCAGCTTCAGCCCACTTGTCTAATTGTCTGCCTGGAGCGAACCTTACCTTGTAGAGGGGATGCAAGACATAAACGTGTTGAATATAAAGATGTTATTATTTTTCATCAATAGATAATTTATTCTGATAGACAACAGTCTCTGCTGCACCCCCCTTTTAGTTCCAAAGTTATAAAGACAGGAGCTGTGCTGAAAACTTTTACAGCATCAACTGTTTCATACACCGGCACAGTAGGTCATCAGTAGGTCGTGTAACTTTCAGCATCGTGCCATTCACTTCTGCCCTGAATAAACTTGCTTTTTCTGGTTCCTAATTGTCTTTAGTTACAGTGGCTCTGTTACTTTGTCAAAACAATTCTATAAGTTCACTTCCCCTTTTTCCACATGTGACTTGAATTGTACATTGTTTTCCTTTTCCCTTTCCCGTACATTTATAATGACTGATGTTGTGTTGTGATTAGTAAGTATTGAGGTGAAGGATGACCGATGAATGTTAACTTTAACACTGGTTTCTTAGTCTTTAAGATTAACCAATGTTGTTTCTGGTCAGTAACTGGATGGGTGACTGCCTGTGAATATCAGACTATTTTCCAATAAATGTTTGTGATAATTTTTAAAGCTTGTGACAGACCTTGAGATTCTATAGAAAATTAATTGGATTTCATTTCTAAAAAATAAAACAACACATGAGTGATGCAAATCTTCCATTATATTCACATAATGAAACTACCTTGACACACCTAGTTCTCATCTTTGCGCATATGATAACCATTTTAACAATTGTGTACTTCTAAATTTGTTTTTCTTTCAACCATCGTTATTGCAGGTATAATGCAAAAAATAGCTCATCCAAACACCCAACACTTAATTCTCATTTCACCAACATAAATGAATGGATTCGACAATCCCATAATTTGAGTAAAATAAATTCGACCATAGGTATTCTTCCTCTAACCCTATTTAGAACTCATGCTATGGTTTTTATTCATCCGTTTCCGGGTTATTTTTCTTACCATGTTTCCTATAGATGGCTACATTTACAATGTGCCTTATGTTGTATGATGTGGATGGTTCTTTTTAGTGAACCCATGGCTACTATCTTTTGGACTTCATCTTTCTCTTTTGTCCTCTCCTACTTATGGCCTATCAGTTTGTTCTACTTTATCTTGCTCTTCTTTTCTGATCTAATTTTAGAAATAAATCCTTGAGGCAAGTCATTTGATCGTTAATCCTTACCTTTGCTAAAGTTAAGTTCATTTTCAAATCTATCTGTCTGACATTTTCTAACGCTTTGAAAGTCTTGTAAATGATCCCTGTATTGTCTGCATACAATACCTCTATATTTCAGTCCCCCCAGTATAATACCAAACATCTAGGTTGCTCAGGATGTCTTTTAAAAGATGACTAGGTTAAATGTTCGAGAGTTTTTATTCTAATCCTGGCTTTGTATTAAAAATTAAAGAAGGTTGTACTTTAATTCAACCTCGCTATTAAAAATCTACAAGGCTATACATTAAATCACAGGATAATCATCTGCTGACAGAATCATTATATATAACAATTGATCCCCATAGACATAATCTTACAATTAAAATACTGCTTCAGTGCGAGCGTTTTTTTCTTTACAGTGATAATTTAACTTTCTAAGAAAAATACAGTTGATCAGATGAATCTCATTCCTTCCTGTGTGATGTCTTTCTCTTTACCTGGTATTTCATCTGAAATAAAAGGAGGAGTTAGGAAATTTTTTTTGACAGAGTTTTGTCTGTTGGGAACAGAAATTGCAATATAGAAATATGAACAGATACATTTATATGCATTATATACAAACTAATGTGTATGCAACTACATAGGGTTTAGACTGAGATTCGTGTTGTTGCCATAGTTTCCTACCTCAGTTCATCAATTTCCATACAGGAGAATGATAATTTGATACTTGTATTTTTTAAGTGACATTGTCATACAGTCTCTTGTATCAAGTAAAATTGGATTAGACCGACAGGCAGAATGGAAAACTTGGCCATAGGGAAGTCTCAAAGCCTTTGTAGTAGGACCTTTGTATATACTTTAATCTTAAACCTCAGAAAGACATGTAATCACCTGTAGTACATTGGTCCTCTTCATTTTTGCAGATGCCCTGAAAATCTTCATTAAGGATTAATTCTGAATTTCCGGCAAGTGCTCGCTTTTCCTTCCTGATACTGGCGGGGCAGAAGTCGTCCGAGATTTTCAGTGCGTCTCTCCAGTTTCTTCTGTATCTCAGGAGGGCTATAATAGCTCCCACAGGAATGAATCCCATAGTGGCAAAGGTAAGAAACCAACCCAGGACCTGAATTCTATTTGGGAACACGTAGTCTCCCCAATAAGCCGGGACGAAATAGTAAATGTAGAAGAAACTGATGGTCTGTTGGGAGAAAATGGTTGATGGCCATTAGCAATGATGATAGCAAAATAGAAATGAAGGATTTATTAACATGTAGATTCTTTATTATTGTATCAACGGTGGTGTATATTACTATCTTAAAAACTAGATATGGTTCTAAAGGCAAATGAATGATTTTTACATATGTTTTCTTAATTTACCAGTACATGAAAATGGACATGCTTTTCATACAAGTATATTGAGGAGCTTCATCGTTAGTTGCTTTTGTTTAAGGTCCTCGTAAATACATCGGTTGTAAGATTAACAAAATTAATATACTCTAGACTTTGGCTTCCATTTGTTGTACCTTCCAAGTTAATCTGCTGAGCATTGTTAGTTGCCACAAACACTTAGCTTTCGAATCTTTTGAAAATTAACCTTTGGTGTTGGGGTATTTGCTCCACTCTCAATAGAGTGGTGAAATAGTAAAGAAAATTTGAGCGTTCCGATGAAAAATACATACAAACATACTATAGTTTGTATTTAATGAAGATATACATTATCCATAGGTTATTTTGCGTGACTAAAATTCAATTGACATAGGGTAATTATTGGAAGTAGATTCATTAAAAAAAAAAAAGTTTTAAACATAGAAATTTACTGCACGAAGTCCTTACGAAACTACAATTTTTTTTAGAAAGTGTAAAAAGTATTTATTTCTTTAAGAACAAACCCTTTGGTCAAGCTCTGCGAGTGTTAAACAATTTTCACCCTCAAGGGTTTGGTGAAATTATCCTTCAATAATAACCAATCATTATGTAAAATATTATATTTCTTGTGTGTATAGCTATATTTTTAAATATTACCCTGCTGTAAAAGTGGTGTACTCTAGTAATTATGCTTTTGCCAAGTATCATTGTGTTGGAATTTTTTTTAGATCCAGTGGAAGAATATTGAGTTAATTCTCTGGAGATTCCTCTTGTTAAGAAAAAATCTTCATTCATAATATCTATGGGTATTGCACAGTTGTGTCCTGTTTACTCTTATAAGTTACACAATGATGTCATGATCTTAAGGGCCAGGGATGTCTGGTAGTTTAGCATTAAGTTGCATTTTCTCTTTTTCCTTTGCCTCACCAACTTTGATCTTTATTTTCAAAATGATCAATATTGCCTTTCAGTATACAGAAGTGCTCATATTTTTCTTGTTTTTATTTTCTGTCTCGTGTAGTGTGTTGATTTTACTTTTCTCTTTATTGCTGTGCCTGACTGGTTTCCCTATAGGAGTACTCGGATGGATATATGGAATTTGGGCATTTTTATTTGGTGCTGGGGATAGGGACCTAGTACTTATAGTATTCTGGTTTACTACTATGGTTTAAACGTGACTCTTGACTTTTGTCATGCAATTTCTTCCTGAGTCAGAAGGATTAGTATTTCAATTACAGTATGTTAGAAAAATAATACAGTAAATAGACATATCGTTCTATTCTTTTCGTACCAAAGGAGGACATTAACTTTGAAGGGACTGTTTTTGTATGCAGAGGGATACTCCTTATCCATTGTGTGTGTTTCTGTATTTCTGTAAGTTTTTCAGGTTTAATCCCCTTTCTGATTGTTTTGCATTTTTTATTACTGCTTTAGGCTTGACTTAGGAAAGGTAATTGATTTGTTCAAGTTGCTTGTCCTGACGGCTTTCAGAAAAATTTATTTTACTGATAAATAAGTATTTAAATAAATAACTGTTGGAGGTTGGTGAAAGTTGGATATTTGATCCTTCTAATTGTGCTGCATCCCTTGTAT
>NC_090765.1:20356535-20366535 GCF_036898095.1 Palaemon carinicauda | reverse complement strand
CTCTCTGCTAGGCAACCATAACTAATGTGTGGAGTGCATGCTTTTCATGATCAAGTCTATCTTTGAATATTGTTTACTTACAAAGAGTAAAAATGGTGCAACAACTGTCCAGGCGATGATCCAGTAATATTCTAAGAATTTTGGAATATGTACATCCATTTCTCTGACGTTACTGAGCAATTTCTTAGTACCTGCAAAGAGTAAAGTGCTTTAGAGAATCTGAATGCTCATGCCAGACTGTGGATGACGACAAATTTAAAAATAATTGCTAATGTAAAGTATCTTAAACCTTCAAATTCTGTTATTACATCATAAAAGAAGCTTTATAGTGGCTCAAACAATATAAATTGACTGAAAAGATGTATTATATGCTGTATAACATTACAATACATCATATAAGAAGCTTTATAGTGGCGCAAACAATATAAATTGACTGAAAAGATGTAATATATGCTGTAAAACATTACAATACATCATTTAAGAAGCTTTATAGTGGCTCAAACAATATAAGTTGACTGAAAAGATGTATTATATGCTGTAAAACATTTCAATACATCATATAAGAAGCTTTATAGTAGCCCAAACAATATAAATTGACTGAAAAGATGTATTATATGCTGTAAAACATTACAATACATCATATAAGAAGCTTTATAGTGGCTCAAACAATATAAATTGACTGAAAAGATGTATTATATGCTGTAAAACATTACAATCAAAATCAAAATGATGCTAGCGAGGAGCTTACCATAGAAGCACTGAAGACAGAAGAGCTGAGCGAGAGCAGTCACAAAGAGCCCTAGTCCAGAGGAGTAGAAGAAAAACAACTCGAACATCAGAATGCCTCCTTCCAGGCACATTGTTAAGCCACAGAGAAACAATACTAAACATGTTGTGATTGACACTAAGGTTTTTCTTGATCGTAAGAACTCAAATTGGTCGTACATTGCTGATGTCAGTGTTTCCACTGTCGGTATCTGAGGAAAAAGATTAGAGTTTGTTTGACCAAAATACATAATCCAATTCCCTAGTCTATGATACCTTGTCATGATATGTCAGGATGAAATATATAAACCAAATGTATTCTGCCTACTTTACGTAAAACAGAAATCTGATATTTCCCGAGTCCATCCGTAAGTAACCGAATACCTCACCTGACTTCCAACTCCTAAGTTAATCAGCATAAAGAAGAACAATGCAGACCATAGCTGGGGTAAAGGTAAAAGTTCCAGAGCAGTAGGATATGCCACAAATACCATACCAGATCCTGATGATGCTACCTCATCCACCCTTACCCCAAGTTCTTGGGCCAGAAAGCCAAGGATGCTGAATGTGACAAAACCAGAAAAAACTGATGTGGAGGAATTGGAGAGATTGATGACTACAGCGTCCCTGTTGGAAGTGATATAGTAATGAGCTGTAATGTTAGAGTAGACACTGGTAAAACCTTCATAAGGTTTCAGACTCCACTATTACACAAAACCGTATTTTACGGAGACGGATCATGTAAAAAACTTAATTAACATTTTGTAAATCATTATTTATGGGCAAATTGCAATATATCAATGTATTAGACAATAATAAGTATCCTGTGTGCGGTGATGGGACAGAAAATAGTAAAATCATTTCCAGGATAAAATCTGTATTGAATTAATTTGATAGAAAATAGCAAGAACTTGAGTGATGGTTCAGCCTTTTATATATCAAACTACAAGGGTAAATGTGACTTATAATGTTAAGGTATATAATGATCCAGTCTTCAGTATCCAAGTGAAATACAATCTGTTATTGTTACAAAAATCACAAGAAGCTATGATGTATATCTGACTTCAGTGATCCCTTAAATATATAATGTGCTAATGTTTCAGAAATGGCAAGAATCTGTGTGATGATTTAGATATGAGAAATTTCTCAAAATCTATATTAGGTTAGAATAATAGTGATAAGAATTCCAAATGGTTCAATTTCAACATCTCGGTAAAATGTGACAGAAATTAATGTAAGCCAATATGATGCTTTAAAACTTCAGTATTGCAATGAAAACTAGATGTTAAAGTTTCACAAGAACTTGTGGATGCCCAATGCCTCAATACCTCTATAATATTCTTATAGATAATGGGATGGTGCAAACATTGATGTATGAAAAGAAACACAATGCAGAATGAAGCTTAAACAATTAAGATACTGCACTGCTGATGTTCATCCATATTAACATTAAACTTTCAAAAGTGAAGATTTAATTGGGGTTATTCAGTGAGTTATTAAACAGCATTAAATAAATTTTGAATATGTAATGGGACATTACTAATCTTTTCACTATGATCAGAGTAAAGAGCCTACTACTGTAGATAAGAGAAATCAGCATTAGTCACATTTAATTACGTCTAACTCGAGTTGAATTATAATTTATACATTCTCTATGACAATTATGACGGTCATTCATTGAAGAAAACAACACTAATTCAGCGTTGGATCTTCAAAATCCATGGAATAAATTAGTAAAAGTGATAACCCTTTTTCATTTAAGGTCACATGTATTTTTATGTAGCCTACAGTATATTCATTTGCGAATATCAAAGAAATCCACTGACATAATTCATTTCAATACCTATGTGAAAAACATTTCAACAGAGTAGAAATATAAACATAACTGTTTTTGATCAATAGATAATGTTTTAATAATTTTGACATACAGGAAGCTAAAACATTTATAACTGAGGTATCACTTACTTCTTGATTGTTTCTAGTATCTCTTCTGGAAAGCCTAACACTAGTTACAGAATTAAAGTTCAAAATCTTAAGTGATGTAGTGTGACTTTAAAAACTGATCCTGTGAAAAGATGATTATGCACTTGGTGCCTTCAAGGCCAGGATGGCTTATTTATAGAAAATGAGACTAATAAAGAAATCAATTCTGAGGAGTATTTTGGGGCATCGTTATCAATGGTGCCTCAGCTTTACATGCAAAGGAAGAAGCCTCCAGTTGTTTAACTGCCGAGATAAGGCAAATATTTGAAGTTTAGGGTGCATATGCAAGAAGTTAAGTGATGGTTTAGGGCGGTGGTTCCCAACCTGGGGGAAATTTCCCCCTGGGGGGAAATTTGAAGCTTCCAGGGGGGAAATAATTACACTACCTACTAACTAAAACAAGCGGAAAATATCCACATAGTATGTGCGGCAATTTGTTGTTAGCCATTCAATTGTGATATGATCATATCATTTCTCACTGACATGATATTCAAGGGGAGAATTGGAATATCATACCCATTTCTGAGGCAGGCGAGTGGGCATCAGGGCTGGGTGGGGCATGAAGGGGGAAATCTGGATGGTTGAACTAGGTGCAGGGGGAAATGACAGAAAAAAGGTTGGGAACCACTGGTTTAGGGGATCAAAGTTGAAGAAAAAATCAGCAAAAAATTCAAGACCATAATTGATAAGAATTCTGGATATATACGAGGTCTGCAGTTGGTAGGTAGTTTGTTTGGAGATGCGTAAAATGCTGATATGGATAAATAGAAATATAGAAAATAAGCAAATCTAAATTATAAAGGCTAATGTCTGATGTTACCTCATACAGTTGTTTTTAAACTTGTTGTAAGAAGACAAGCTGATGAGGGTTCCAAAGGCTATACAATTCGAATAGAATATCTGAATAGCTGCATCACTCCACACCTGTGCCTCGGCAAGTTTGGAGATATTGAACTTCAATAGGTAGTACTGGATTCCTTGATAAGCTCCGTCGAGAGTGATGCCTGTCATGAAAAGTAAAACATTATATACGGAAGCTCCTACCATTTGATTTTGTAGGGTAGAGGATTCTGAAATTAAAGACTGTATTTGAGTCTTGATTTTGGCTTCTATACTCAATGAATAACAAGTTGAACTTATGCAAGAAGTTATCGATCATTTAACATAGGATAATTGGAGACAAAAAGCACAGTGCCAACAAGAACTGGTTCAAATTATAGATCTTAATTTGTTCAATTTTACTAGGAATAAAATTATCCCTTGAACTTATGACCTATGCAAGTTCTAGTCTCCTTATTTAAGAGAGAACTGAAAGTGGTTTTAGGCAATGAAATTTGTGGTACTAGCCATAAGTCTTGCGGCATGGGATTGGTTCCACAAACTTGAACCAAGGTTCTGTACTTTTGGTTAAAAATGAAAACATGCATACTCTATCTCTTTCATGAGATTATTAACATGCTAATACTGTTAAATATGATAGGATATAAGGAGGGGTAAGGCTGCAAGTCTTGAGCCTATGGGTGGTACGTACCATTCTGTAATTTGGACCAAATTACCTTCTCCATACTTTTAGTGATCAGCAGTGAGAGAGTCTGGTCCATGGTAGGACAACAGCAAGTCTAAATATGGAGTTAAATTACCCATAGACTACCCTTGTTACAAACATACACATACATTAGAAGAGTAACGATACCATAGTTAAAACTAGCTTTATTCGAGAGTTAGTTTTGTGTGGGTAAACTGACGAAGCTACACGAGTTTAACATACTGTATTGTGTTAAAGCTTCCCCTAAATTTTAACATGTTTTAAATGTTTATAAAGATTTCTCATCGCTCTTAACCAGAGTATTGTGATTTATTAACATAAGAATTTAATCATCATACTTTAGTCTGGAGTGATGAGATTATCATTAAAAGGCTTATGAGCTAAGGCATGTTAAAATGTGGAAACATTCAAAACACTACAACCGTTAAAATTCATGTATCTCAGTTCAACCACAAAATCCCCTATCGTTTTAATGAAGCTAGAATTAACTTTAGTGTTATCAGTTTCTTCTGAGAGAATAATGCTTCAGCTATTTAAGAGTAGCATCCTCATGCTAGCTCCAAATAACTTATCTCATCTGTCACGTGAAAATTGGAACCTGTATCCGGCAGGGCAAAGATTATTCCCAGAATCTTGTAAACGTCCAACTTATAGAACCATCTAACATATCGTGTCTACTAGATAAAGAAATCTCGTACACCCTGTCAAACAGGTCTGACACTGCAGAATGAGAACTGCTTTGATACTTCATGCTTGGTTCACTGGATAGACACAAAATTTGGACCATTCAGGACTCTGGAACTCTTGAGAAATCAAAGCTATGGGGAATACCAGAATGAGTGAGACTAAGATATTTAACCCATTTGGAAAAGTTAATTATGATTTTGATTTTCAAGTATTTATTGAATTTATAAATCCCTTCATTCGAATTTTGATTAAATCTTGTTACATATGTTTGAACTATTGATTTACCAAATGATACATGAATTAACAAAGATCGGCAATTTCTACGTTAATGAAGAAAATTCATAACTTTTGTTTATGTATAAATTGGCAAATTGATAGATGAAAAAAGTTTCGTTCTCATTCAAATGTAAATTGGATATTCTTATCTTATTTAACTTTGAATGAAAGTAAACTTATAATTTCTAAAGAGTATTAGAATAAAAATTATAGCTAACTCTCAGAACTCCGTGATATATCCAACCCTTCCTTATTAATCTCAATCTTCCCAAAGCCTTTAATACCCACAGTTCTAATAACCTGTCCCTAATGCTCATAGACCTGAAAGATTCCAATTTTGAGTCCATTATATGGAAAATGCAAGAGGGATCAAAGTAGTTTTCATTTTGCAGTGGCAGACTTACAGTATCTGCTTTGGTGTGTGAAAATTCTTTGCATGCTAGATGAATATTGTTAGGTGGTTCCACAGATCTGGAAGTTTCCAAGGTTTGGTTGGCAGATGTTAAAATTTTGCGGTGGCAAATTATGTGGCGATGTGTTAATTTTGAGCTGGAATAAGTTTACTATTCTCAGGTAACTGATATACTCTCCCAGGAGAAACTGATGTTTATAACAAAGCTAACACTGGTTTTAGACAAAAAGTTAGTTCTTTGTAGGAAAATTAACAGTTTGATATGCTGTACTGTAAGAAAGCTGCTCTGACATTTTAACATTTTATCTGTTTATAAAGATATTTCATCACTCTCGAGTATAGCTTTATTATTAACTTTTTCATGCCAAACAGGATGCTTATGTCACAGGGATCTTATAATAGTTTTGGGAATGTTTAACTTAAACACATCCTAGTCTGATTTTCAAATTTATAGATATTGATTTTAAGGTTTACAGAAAAAGGGGAACTTGTTACGACTTATATTCCATAAAAAGCATGTAAGAAAATGTAAAACCTAGATGGCTGTACAACTTATGATTTTCACTGTAATTGAACAACACAGAAAACATACCTCTGACAAAAAGGATAGCAAGAATGATGTAAGGAAAAGTAGCTGTAAAGTACACTACTTTGCCTACACTCTTGATTCCTTTGACGAGAGAACAGGCAATGAGAGAGAGACTGAGAGCTTGGCAACCAACGATTTCCCATTGAAGGTTACCCATATTACTCCAGCTCTTTCCCCGAGAACCTAGCATTCGATTCCTGGCAATGAAAAAACAGACGGTTTCTATAACAGGAGTAGTGCTGTTGCTTCTTAAAAATAGATTAACATTGTAGGCGAAGTTTTGTTGCTGAAGCCACATCAAACCAATTGATACTTGTTAAGACCTGCATCTCTGATCTAAAAGGAGTGAACATTGGATTTAGTCCATTGGTAAGGCACTGTTATAAAGGTACTGAAATTTTAGCCTGCTCTTTATTACTGATTGCTTGATGAGTTGATATAATATTACTTGCTATTTTGTTTTATCAAACGTTAAAAAAAGTATGGTGATTTGATATACCCAAACTTCAATAATAGATGAATGGATTATAGACTACATAAAAGGTTCATACCTTTATGGAAACAGTGCTTTACGATGTCCTAAAATAAGATAATGAAATGTACAGTACCTAGATTAATCTCATTTAGACTTCTTGTGGCTGAAGATGATTGCTTAGGCTAGGAATCAGAGACCCATGGGAACGTCTAGTTCATTATTATATCCAAATCATGCTGTAAAGATTTATGAAAGCTTATGAAATAAAAATCCTGTATGAAAGGAAAGTTCTACACACTTTTTTTCAGTGTTTAAGTTAATTCTGCGAAGCTAAGGAAAGTACAAAGTTTATGGTAGCAAAGGAGAAAAAACCCTTTTTATGTAATACGTTTTTTGTCCTTTTGTCATTTATTTGCTAACACACATTTGCTGACTAATCTACCTCTAACAATCTGTTGAGCTACCGTAGCTTTGTTTGGTTCAATATATACCGAATACCAAGATGCAGTCACCTTGAAGCTAAGATTTTGGCATCCTGAGGTTTATATGTAAGTACTGACGTGCTATGGTCTCCAACAGCTGCTCACTATATATCTGATATCGGTGGCAAGAGAAGTTTCAGGCCGCAGAGTGCATTTTGTTTTGCTGCTTGAAATATCTGTTGAAACATAACGGACTTCTTTGACTGGAGGTTTCTGTTGTTGGGATTGAAAAAAACCTTTTTCTTTGAGAAAATCTATTTCTCATATTAATATCACACAAGTTGTCACCAGCATCCCGCTTCCTAAAAAATTCACATTTATAATCTTTTTCATAATGTACTACTTCCTAAATCTTACTTGAAAAAATCCTCACTGGGTGAAATTTTGGGTAGTAAGCCATTGGCCAAGACTGGACCCTCTGAGTGATTGCAGTGGGTGAGATTGAGTGCTGTAAGTTGAGATATTTGGCAATAATCATCCACTGATAAGCAGGTTCTGTTGTAATAGTAAAGAGACTGGTTCATGCACTGCATTGCCTCTGAATTAGAATAGCAACCTGTAAAGACAGAATAAAAACAGACTTAGTACTCGAAAACCCTTGTCACTAAGCATATCACAGTGTTGTACAGATTCCTCTTGCAGAGCATAGATCTCTACCAAGCTGTAGTGAATTAGCCCATGGTTCATGGCCAAGTAGTCAAATGAAGATATATTCAAGGACCTAGATGGTCATTGAAAATGAATGGTTTAGGGTCATTTCATGCAAGAGTTTCTCGTAACTTTGGTGAAAATTCATCCTTAACATATTTTGCAATGTACTCCTGTCATCCTGGGATAGGTTTAGTTTTGATCTATGTACGCAATGTACTAGCATTTTCAAGTCTTGAGCACTGCCATTTAAATATAAGTTACAGATTCTGGCTCTTTTGACACTACTGACAGATGTTCCATGGAAAGACTTGAGTAATTTCAGTTGTCCATCTCAAACAATTTGTTGACTCTCATCTGTGGTGCAGTTTGTGTAGCTTACCACTAAAATGGCTTGTATCCTGCCAGTAACACATGTTATAGACAATACATAATTGCTGTAAGAGACTATAAAATCAGAATTATTACAAGATGTAACGTTCAATCCTCTATTATTGCCAAAGATGAGCATGCTCAGAAACAAACAGTGATTTTTACCTGGTGAATTAAACTCATTATTACAGTGTGCCCAGGGCAAGGGGTTGCTGAAAGAGGCGAAGAAGTAGAATATGGACCAAGACACAATTAAGTTGTAACTTGCAGCAAAGAGGAAACACATCATTATAACACTCCACCCAATACCTGAAATAAAAGAACAATGAAATGGATGTACAGTATGTATCTCATTGGGGTTCTTAAATGAACATCTTTTTATTGAAATTTAGGTCGGAAAACTTTTAGGACCTTAACACAAGATGCTTAAATATTTTCTCGCATATTGTACATGACGGGTAATGAACAGATTGTTGAAAGAATAACTGAAATAATAACTTTGACATGAAATCGATTCCTCATAAAAGGACTAAATTTTCAATGGTATTATAATTTAAATCGACAAATAAATTCTCTCTTACCGGAGAAAATTGGAGCTAGTTTTCCAAAGAGCACGAATGGACCAAGACTTGTATATTGGCCAATGGACATCTCCAGGAACGACATTGGAAGAGCAGCACAGAGGCTCAGGGTGTAGTAAGGGATCAAAAATACGGCTGAACGTGAAGGAGAAATCAATTATTTCCATGATAAAGACATTTTTCATTATAATTTTGAATTAGGAAACAAAAATAGTTACTGTAGACGTTTTTTTTTTTTTTCAGTTTTTAATTTTTCGTATGGCTAGATATCCTAGTTATTAAGGGGTAGGATTTCTTTAAGGGAAAATATTGATTGTGAATTTTCTTTGAGAGGAAACAATAATTATCTCATTTGATTCTTATATGATTTATTCAATTTTTACTTCAAAAGGGATGGAAGGGTTTGTGGGAGACCTGATATGTAGCTAACAAATTAAACACCGAATATCCTAATGAACATTGACACCGTAGGGTGGTAGAGCCATCACTTGCATCTCACACGGTGCTCTGTTAGCCCTACCTGCAAACACTTTTTTGGGTTTCTACACTATCACTGTTTCCATTTCCTCTCTTCCAACATACTACTAAACTTTATTAAACTTCTGCTTCGTAGGGGAAAGATGCTAGGAATTAATTAGGCTACAATTGAGGATGGTGCAGTTCGGTGGTGGTAATGTGATTGACCTGGGTTTGTATGGCATGTTTGGATGAGGGAAAATTTCTAGAAGAGTTTTTGGGTGGAATTATTATTCTACTGCATAAAGGTGACAGACGTTTGGGACACGGCATTTCGTAATAAACCAGGGACGGTGTGTGGTAGGGTTTTCGTTTTCATTCAAATGTAAGAGAAGACAGGTGAAAAATGTGAAATTATATAAGAGAGAGGGTGCGTGTATCAAATGTTTATGAAAAAAATATGTAAATTTGAAAGTAGAGGTAAATAGCTTTATGTGGCATATATGGACATATAATCTTTTTGGTAATTGATTTGGAGGTTGTGTGGAATATATGGTGTATTTGATAAATTTTGGAAGTTGGAAGTTGTGATAGAAGCAAAGCATATGTCAAAGTATTTGGCCAGGGCAGTAATAATGAAAGGAGGTCTGAAACAAAGTTTTATACCTCCATGACTGATCAACATCTTTATGAATAGAGCTAAAGGCCAGAGAAGCTACAGCGTTTAT
>NC_090765.1:20346535-20351535 GCF_036898095.1 Palaemon carinicauda | reverse complement strand
TATATATATATATCTCCATGGCCTCTAAGAAAATTAATAATACCAGTATCACTGGTATTATTAATTTTCTTAGAGGCCATTGCGTATGGATATATATATATATATATATATATATATATATATATATATATATATATATATATATATATATATATATATATATATATATATGTGTGTGTGTGTGTGTGTGTGTGTATATATATATTTATATATATATATATCTATATCTATATCTATATCTATATATATATATATATATATATATATATATATATATATATATATATATATATCCACCCATATACCAAAGGCACTTCCCCCAATTTTGGGGGGTAGCCGACATCAACAAAGAAACAAAACAAAAAGGGGACTACTCTCTACGTTCCTCCAGCCTAACCAGGGACTCAGCTGAGTTCAGCTGGTACTGCTAGGGTGCCACAGCCCAACCTCCCACAATTCCACCACAGATGAAGCTTCATAATGCTGAATCCCCTACTGTATATATATATATATATATATATATATATATATATAGAGAGAGAGAGAGAGAGAGAGAGAGAGAGAGAGAGAGAGAGAGAGAGAGAGAGAGAGAGAGAGAGAGAGAGAGAATCAGGGTTTGAGACCACCTATAAAACTAAGTAGATCATATGAAAGGAAAAGTGATGTCCACATGACCGACATTTCCAAAGAGTATAGTATTTCAAAATCGTCTACGTGCATGATTTTGTACAAAATAAAAATGCTTAAAAAGGTAAACTATTGAGGAAGTTGATAAAGTTTTACTGATATGGATTAATGAAAACCAGTTGGTGGATGATAATGTTTCAGAAACAATCATACGTGATAAGGGAAAACAAGTACATTATGTCCTCATTAAAAACTCAGAAAAAAAGGGATGATGTAAATTCTAGTGACGTTATTAGGGCTAGCCAAGGGTTTGATACACTTTAAAAAAGTGACATTCATGGGGAGGCTGCCAGTACACGTAAAGCAGCTGCTGAGAAATATGTTGGGATTTTCTTTTTCTTTTTTTTTATAAAAAGAAAATGCCAAGGAGACTTACATCATACAGGACGAGAAGACCTTTTACAGGTTACTGCTCATAAACCTATGAAAAATATAAACTGTTGATGTGTGGGAAAATGTGGGAAGGACTGTAATAAAGTAAAGCCTGGGTAACTAGGCCTGTCTTTATAGAGTAGATGCATAGAGAGTTTGCAAAGTGAAAAAAAAAAAAAAAAAAAAAAAAAAACATCTCAAGGAGAAACAGTTACCACTTAAGGGCGCCCTCATAATGGACAGTTTACTTGTTCACTCTCCCAAAAAGTTGTCAGGGTAGTTTTCCTTTTATCACTGTCAAGTGTCTGCCCCTAATAGGACTCCTTTCATACAGCCCATGAACCAACAGGTAATTTCCAACTTTAAAAACTCTACATAAAATCCGCTTTTCTAAGGTGTTTCAAGGTCACCTCTGATGCACCGTTGATACTTGATTTTCGGAAAAACCACGTCAATTTTTTTCCAAGCTCTAGACCTCATTGATAAAGCTTGAGTGAAAGTGTCTTCCAGAAAAATAAACTCTGCCTGGAGGAAGTTATAGCTACAGTATGTCACATTCAGAGACTTTGAAGGCATGGTACCTGAATCTAAGCCTAAAACTGAGCCTGTGGTTGAGAACATTGCTCCTTTAGGCAAGGCTGTAGGCTTAGAAGTTGATGAAGAAAATATTGAGGAGTTGGTGGGCAACCATGACACAGTACTGCCAAGAGATGAGATGGAACGCATTTACTGAGATAAGTACCAGATAGCAAAAGAGGACATATCTAAAGAGGAGGAGGAAGGAAGGAAGGGATCCTGTACCTAATTCTTTGTAGAAGGAAAAGGTAGCAAAATGGGCAGAGTTACAGTTTTGAAGACAAATATCCAGATAAGGAAGTAACCAGCAGAACAGGTGATTTTTATAATGATAATGCATTAATATTATTAAAAAGTAATTAATGCTTCAGTGGCGTTGATTTTATAATTAACTTTTTCTATTGTTCTTATCTTTTTCTCTTCATTACTGCATTCAGTCAGTAAGGTAAAAATAAAAAAGAGAAAAAAACCCCAGAGAGACAGTCACACACAATGTGTTTATGGAGTGATGCTCCCCTTCTAAATGACACTACCACCCCTTTCTCCCCTCCGCCTCACCACCATTCACTATTCTTACTACAGGTAAACTGAAGTCCAATTTCATTTATCCTATTAATCATAATTTTTGGTTAGTTTTCGTATGTTTTTATGTACCAAACTTTTTATTTTGATGTTGTAAGCTTTGCATAAAAATGACCCATAATAGGAGCGTCCATGGGCGGGGAACCAATTACTGCTATTTCCACTCATTCTTATGGGTCAAATTGATTAGATGTAGGTGTTCAAACAATTCGGTGTTTGGCCATGGTTTTAGAACAAATTATGTTTGATCTCCGCATTATTACTTAGTGTACATATATACTTTTATACACAACCCGTGAAAAAGGACGGCAAACTTTTTAGATAGATAAGCATTCACTCACATAGATTCTACCCTCTCCGAGCATACCTTTCGAGGTACTCCTGAGTCTGGTATGCCTGCTCCCTCTCCCTCCTACGCGAGGGATGGGGAGAGATCAAGTAGTTATACGCCTGGCAATGCCACTAGACGTGACCGAAAAGAAATATATATATACAGTATATATATATATATATATATATATATATATATATATATATATATATATATATATATATATATATATATATATATATATATATATATATATGTGTGTGTGTGTGTGTACATATATCATCATCATCATCATCTCCTCCTATACCTATTGATGCAAAGGGCCTCAGTTAGATTTCACCAGTCATCTCTTATCTTGAGCTTTTAAATCAATACTTCTCCTATCGTCCTATCCTACTTCACGCTTCATAAGCCTCAGCCATGTGGGTCTGGGTCTTCCAACTCTTATAGTGCTTGTGGAGCCCAGTTGAAAGTTCGGTGAACTAATATCTCTTGGGGAGTGCAAAGAGTATGACCAAACCATCTCAATCTGCCCCTCGCCATGATCTCATCCATATATGGCACTCGAGTAATCTCTTATAGTTTCATTTGTAATCCTGTCTTGCCAATTAACTCCCAGTAATCTTCTGAGGGCTTTGTTCTCAAATCTACAAAATCTATTGGATATTGTTTCATTGTCATACCACGACTCGATGTCCATATAGTAACACCAAAGTCACTAAACTGATATGTAGCCCGATTTTTTTGTGTGTAATTTCAGGCGATTTGATTTCCAAATCTTACTTAACTTAGGAATTGTCTGATTTGCTTTTTCAATCTTTCACAAAACTCTAATTCTAAAGACCCTTTATTGAAGATCATAGTTTCTAAATATTCAAATGATTCTACCTTATTAATCCTTTCTCTAGGGATTTTTCATCTTCCATTGCATATTCCGTTCTCATCATCTCTGTCTTTCTTCTATTTATCTTGAGCCCAACCTCCTGAGATATTTCATGCATTCTGGTAAGCAAGAATTGCAAATCCTGTTATGTTCCAATAATAAGGACAGCATTATCAGCATACTCTAGGTCAGCTAATTTCTTATTATCAGTGCAGTCCAATCCTTCTCCACTATCTCCAACTGTTCTATGCATTACAAAATCCATGAGGAGTATAAACAACATAGGTGACAAAATATTCCCCTGGAGTACTCCACTGTTCACTGGAAATTCATTTGATAGGACTCCACTAATATTAACTTTGCACTTACTATGCATATTTAAGAGTTACTCCATAATAACGCAGGACTCCACAAAATTGGCCAGTGCACAATGTCATAGGTTTTTTCATAGTCCACAAATGCTATCAACATTGGATTCCTATATTCATTTTGAAATGAAAATTTGGTCAGTACAACTTCTACCTTTTTTAAATGCTTGTTCATCTGTCTGCTTTTCATCAATCTTTCTCTCTAGCCTCTGTAGAATAAGCATGCTATATATTTTCATGACAACTTACGTAACTGTGATGCCTATGTAAATATTGCAATCACTCAAATCTCCCTTTTATGCCATTTTCACCAACACTCCTAGCTCCCATTCATTGGGTTTTGCCTCTTCATGCCACATTCTACAAAATAAGCTTGTAAGTATTCCGAGTCACTTCATTTTTGGCCAATACCATCTCATGAGTTATTCCATCATATCCAGGGGATTTTCCATCTCTTGAGCTTTTTAAGAATAGCTTCGACTTCAAAGACACTGAATTCATTCAGGGGCACATCAAGGTCTTCCTCAGCTTCGGGTATATCAATAAAATTATTTCCTTCATATCTCCTATTCATGACCTCACTAAAGTGTTCCATTCAATGTTGCGTTTCTTCATCTTCAGTTGTTATAACAGATCCATCTCTCTTTCGAATGAGTATATGCTTCTTCTTCTTCTTTGCCCCCATAGAGATTTCGTTAATAATTCTATGAGCACTTTTTACACCATAGCCACTCCCTAAATTCATAGCTTTGTCAGACTCATCTGCTTTGCTGTCAAAATATTCTCTCCATTTATTCCTGGCTTTTCTTTTAACTTTACTATCAGTAATTTTCATTACTTGAAGACTTTCAACAATCAGTTTCTGCCTTTGTCTCTTTTTTTTTTTTTTTTTTTTTTTTTATATAGTATCCCAAGTGTCAATTGATATCCATGGCTTCCTACTTGTAACTAAATGTCCCAAAACATCCCTACCAACTGATATATAGAAGAGAGGTATGTTTGTGTAAGGTTAGACTTAAAAGGAAAGGTTTAAGCCTTAGAATGCTTGTGGTAGAGACTGCTGAAATTATAAGAAATTGGATTTAAGAGGCATTTAAAGGAAAGACACCAGGAACTTAAGGAATTACAACAACGATGCTATGATATGGTGGTAATTGTGTGATGCAGTGGCTGACCAGTCTTTGCAATGCATTTCTAGGTG
>NC_090765.1:20334035-20341535 GCF_036898095.1 Palaemon carinicauda | reverse complement strand
ACTTATAGAGTTTTGTTGAGATTTAGCTTCAATCTCATGATTTGCACCATGTAATAATTTTAACTGAATAGGCTTCCCTCAAGCAAGAGAACTTGTAAGGGAAAAGAGTCAACTAATTCATGGAGGAAAAGAATGGAGTAGATTTTTTTTTTTTTTTTTTTTTTTACTCATTCAAATGCATCTTGAAATTCATGACATCATTGCTAGCAGGAAGTCTTAGAGAGCCAGCAATTAAAAGGGAATGAAATTTACCATAGGGACTATTTTTTTTTTACAAGCTTTATATTGCAAACTTGAATTTGTATTTACAAGACTTTTACTGTATAGTAAATCCCTATATCGGACGTTGTTACAATATACAGTATTCTACTGTGATGCAGAAAAAGAATCGTAAATAAAGATTTCGAATTGATATTCAATGTATTTTTTTTCCTATTTTGTTTTTAAAAAGCGATTTGCGATTTTGGGTTGGAGGAACCTCTTGGGGCCTACACTCTTCGTTGTGAGTAAAAGTTGAATATGACCCAGATTCGTATGGAATGTCAATAATGGTCTAGACTCTAGGCTATATATATATATATATATATATATATATATATATATATATATATATATATATATATATATATATGTATATATATATATATATATATATATATTTGTATATATATATATATATATATATATATATTTATATATATATATATATATATATATATATATATATATATATATATATATATGTATATATATGTGTATATAAATTTACACACACACACACACACACACACACACATATATATATATATATATATATATCTTTCCTTCAGTTATATATTTCCTACAATATTTTTCCGGTCTTTTGTACTTTTGATATCAAGACGTGCAGACGTTTTAAAATGTTAAGTTTTCAAACATGGTGTAAAATTATCCCAATCGCCACTATATAATAAAGAACAAGTGTCTGGATATATATATATATATATATATGTATGTGTGTGTGTGTGTATGTATATATGTGTGTATATGGATGTATGTATGTATATGTATATATATATATATATATATATATTCTTTTCACACTGAGTGGCAATACGAGACGTATAATTACTTGGTCTCTCCCCATCCCTCCGGTAGAGGCACAGGGAATAGTCATAACCCTAGTGAGAGGGAGTACCGCGAGAGGTACACCCTGAAACCACAAATGCCTTGTTGTAGTGAGGAAAGGAGGAGGGGATGGGAAGGGTTGAATGTGTGTGCATATCTATCTGAATATTTAATCGTCATTTTTGTCGGATCCCCTATACTAGCGTAGCCTATTTTCCAAGAACACATTGTTTACCTACGTCATACGTGGACTCACAAGAATAGTGATGGAGTGCCACCAATTCCAGGATGCATAACTAAGTAAATTTCCAGCAGACGCCGCTGTCAGAACCACCTTTTGCATTATTTATTACAATATCAAGTTGGAGGAACTATTCCTATAGATTGTTTTACTGGATTCTATTTTCTCATATATTGCCCCTGTATAATAAAGAGCAAGTGTCTGGCTATATATATATATATATATATATATAAACAATCGTGGTCTTAATGTAAATATCAACCCACACTGACATTTAATATCGAATTCTACCTTTGGAAATGTATATCTACTGGAAATTCATTTATGATAATGCTTTCTGCTGGCAGAGATTCTAACCAATGCCTCTTAGCCTAAACCATGCCAGCAGGGGCTATACTTCGTTATCAAGATAGATATAAGTTTATTACAAGTCTAGTTTACATATTCCTGTCGAATTCAGGAATCTGTTCTTAGACTTGAAATAAACCCATCTCCTTCACGATAGCTGATTAGCGAGTTTGCAACACCTCGTTATATATGATGAATATATATCACTAACACTCGTGATTTTAATCATTGTAGTCTCAAAAGGAAGGTCAGAAAAACGTAAATGTCTTTGTTTTTGTATTTACCATTGGACGTAATACCTTCACGATGGTCACGAGACCAATAAAAGGGGCAAAGTCATAAGTCAACGAGAAGGCAGACATAACAACCCAGCGTTTCCAATCAACATTTTTTTGGTAGACAAAACAAAATGCGCCTTTGAGTCGGAAATGTACAACAAATGCGATATTTGAACCTCGTTCCCTAAAAATGTTTATCTTGCATAAAAACGCCAAGAACACTGAAATAGTCTTTCTAATATTTTTTTTTTTTTAATTAATTGAATAATGATCGCAGCATTTTTCGTCTCATAATTGCAACCACCTTTTAGTCCTCTACTTTTAAGGGTTGTGGTAGCCTATTGGAAACGTCCCTGCCTGAAAATCTGGTGGATTGGTCGTTCGAGTCACGCTCACGCTCACGCTCAATAGTTTTTCATGTTGTCTGCAACCTCGCCATCCTTGTGAGCTAAGGATGGAGGTATGGGGGAGCCTATTAGTCTACCTGCCGAGTCATCAGCAGCAATTTCCTGGCCCTCCCTGGTCCTAGCTTGGATGGAGAGGGGCCTTGTGGTCAGTCCTTATAGAGTGTATTCTCACTGTCCCTTGCTTCTGCCGTCCATGAGTGACCTTAAAACCTTTTGCTCCATTTCCGTTTCCTTTCTTCCATCTTTTTCTCTAACTTCATGTCCCGCAAGTGCACTTAGGCAAAGAATGGCCTCCACGGCCCCAGCACCGGACCATACTGTCTAAATTACCGAAGTCAAAATCCCCTCAGAATGAGCCCATCGGTGCTGAATAGCCGCCTCCGACTTTCGCGCTGGGTCTTATGGCTTGAATTCCGTAAGTCAATCGATGAATCATTCAGCGTCACCTTGCATGTGCAGAGAGAGAGAGAGAGAGAGAGAGTTTCGAAAAGATACTTACATCTATTCGAGAAAGAGATATGTAAGAGTTAAAGCTGTTTTTAACAAAGTGAGCCCGTTAAACCGACTTATTTATTGACTGATTTGTGTTTATTTTCCTCTGTATTTCGCCATTCGAGTTTTTTATTCCTTTTTTTAGTCTTTATTTCACACACATAGCCTGGCGCTGGGGCCAAGAGACCACTCGAAACGGAATGCACTTCTAGTAAAAGGATATAAAGTGAGTGCAGCTATGGGCCGGAAAAATATTTCGCTACAGGGACCATTTAGTAATGCCTACAATGCACTGCAAGAGATGCAATGGTGGCATTAAACCCCCACCCCCACCCCCAACCCTTACGGTAGAGAATCTCATTTGGTTCCCTCATGTTTGCACTTGAAAGTTTTCCTATTGTTAACCAAACTTCCTAGAGTTGGACTCATTTCTGGACTCATTTTTACTGACGTCAAAAGTGTAAGATCACTGTACCCTTATTGTAACTCTCTATATGGCTTTTGCTGAAATAAAGATTATTATTATTATTATTATTATTATTATTATTATTATTATTATTATAAGGTATTTTTTTCTTGCTTCTAATTAATGACACTCATGTTATTATGTTATTAAACTGCTCGCGTATACAACGTAATTATGATATACTACACATTCCTCTTTTTTCGATGTAACATCTTAAAGGGATCTGGTTTGTGTATCATTGTATTCATGTGCTTGTAATTATTCTAAATCTTCTCTGAAGGTCGATCTGAGGGAGGTTGAATATAATATCAAGTTGATCTTTGACTGGGTCTTTGAAACATTATTCACTTGTGTTACTTTAATCCTATTTGATTAATAATCGTTATAATAGAAATCTAACTTGGTTTTTTTATCATGAATTTTGGTTGAAAAGTAACTAGGTTACATTTACGTCAATTCTTTTATTTTTCTTTTTTATATATTTTTTTTTTAAGTGTTCGAGGCATTTCACATCTTAAGAATCGTATGAATCTTCTCGTGTTCTTAATGGTGTTTTTTATACACAATATCAATGTTTCCTCTATATTTGAGTGATAGCTTTCTCAATCATCAACCCTAATAGTCACCAATTAATGTTAATGTACCCTCTTTGTTAACTAGATGACCTCTATATTCATATGTCGAAATATGATTTTAATTGTATTTCTATAGAATAACCCAAATAATTAGTATGTAAATATTATATGTTAGATTTTAAGCACGAGATTCTGTCATCTATTTTTTTATCTGTAATCCTTTGAAAAATGTTTTCCTAAAACCGGCGAGGAACTCGACGTAACCTGTTTTCATAAAATTAGTTAAATTGTAGTGAACCCTTACAATAATAATTCACATACGAAAATAAAATAAATGGGACAAGTTTTCCATCAGCCAAACTCCGCTGGGAGATATTGTGACAACACAACGTGAAGGACAGTTTTAATAAAATACACTGGGCCGTTGCAACAACATTGACATGACCTCTGTGACGTGAAGGAGGATTAGGCATTCTGATATATATATATATATATATACATATATACATATACAGTATATACACATATATATACATATATACTGTATATGTGTATGTATATATATTATATATGTATATGTGTATAGATACATATATATATTATATGTGCATATATATTTATATATACATATATGCATACATATATATGCATATATATAACTTATATGTACATATATATAATTTATATATATATATATATACTGTATATATATATATATATATATATACATATATAATTAGATATATGTATGTTTATATATATTATATATATGTATATGTATATATATATTATATATGTATATGTATATATATATATATATATATACAGTATATATATTTTTATATATGTATGTGTACATATATATATATATATATATATGTGTGTGTGTGTGTGTGTGTGTGTGTGTAGCAGGGTTTTGATTTATTTAAGATTAAAAAATCCTGATTTAAATAAAAATCAAATATACTGTCAGAAATTACCTTGGAAAAAAGAAAATTTCCGAAACTAGTTACTATTTATAAGTATTACAACAAATGAGCAAAAATCCTTGTTAATTGCTATAACATTTCGGGTAAACTTGGTGTCCTTGAGAATTGAAGTTGCTGTTGCAATTATACAAATTATAAAGGTCTTGATTTGTTTAACAGCGTTAATAGGAATTAAAAAATATTTTGCAAGTACAGTACGCACATGGAGAAGCCCTTAATATATTTTTAGTTTCATTTCTTACTGCGTACTGTATGTTGAAATAAAACTCCTATGTATTTGTCTTTTTATTTGATTGCAGTCTCTCTTATTTTTATGTATTTATGTACTACAGTCCATTCTTTTTAGTGAAGCAGATTTGCATCGACTCGCAGCGGTGCCCTTTCAGCTCGGAAAAGTTTCCTGAACGCTGATTGGTTGGACAAGATAATTCTAACTATTCAGCTAACAGGAAACTTTTCCGAGCTAAAAGGGCACCGCTGCGAGTTAGTGCAAATGCGCCTCATTAAAAAAATTTAGTATATTTACTATAACTTGCCCGCTCCGATTAAATCATTAGTCTGATTTTCTATTTTTAAAAGAAAAACTCATCTTGAGTAATGTACTGTATATTAATAGTAGGTCAAGTTTCATTTAACATAGATCAAGTTCAATACCAGAAAATTCCCTCATAAGACTGAAACAGATAATCAGTGGCAGCTAATAGGTACTATTGAAAGAAAATTAGATTAAAAAAAAGTATTTAGATAAAAGAAAATATGACTTAAATCAAATAAATCGATTTATTTAGAAAAAATCATGATATTTTTGAACATTGATATATATATATATATATATATGTATGTATATTATATATATACATATATATATATATACATCATATATATATATATATATATGTGTGTGTGTGTGTGTGTACTGTATGTATGTTATATCTATATATACAATATAAAATGATTTTTACAATATTAAGCTATTTCCAATATAAAAAAGGTATTTTTCTTAGAAAAAACAAAATGTCACCACTACCACAGTCGTACTATACTTGCTGATTCGTGGATGAATTCCTGCTAAGAAAATTACCAACTCATACAACCAAATAGAAAACTCTTCGAACCCTCTAAACCCATTGCACATTATATACATTTAGGTATGCTGTTCCCTTCGCTAAAATCGAAGATTTTGCAAAGAGCATGTTTTCAACCCTGTCTGATTATTTGTTTGTGAAAAATCTATGCACAAAATCTACTGTACCATTTTGACCAAACTTAGTAGTCATGTTGGGTATGACCAAAGGACGAATCTGTAACATTTCGTATAAAGCACATCAAAGTACAAGTACGCAGCAGTACAGTAATTTAAAAAAACTAGCAATGTTAAGTTAATGGCAAATATTTTGTTAGTTTATTTTTCGTTTGTTAACAACAACGCAAAAACTAAAGAACCAATTTCAACGAAACTTGGTAAACACGTGGGGGTATGACCCTAAGGACAAATCCATTAGCTTTTGAAGAAAAATACATTGAAGTACAAGTAAGCAGTGGAATTAACAGCAAAATGAGACTGAAAGATGTATTTGACCGTTTATTTTAGATGTATTTGACCATTTATTTGTATAAATAAAACGCAAAAAGGACAGAATTATGCATCTGGGGCTTTCGAATGTGCAGGGGTGTAGAATAGGGATAATAAAAACGTGAAGAGAGAGAGAGAGAGAGAGAGAGAGAGAGAGAGAGAGAGAGAGAGAGTTGAACGTTTTAGTGCTGAATGAGACCAGACGAAGGAGTTGTGCGTATGCATAAATACAAGGACAAAGGGTCACTTGGTTTGAGATAATAGATGAAAAGTGCAGAACTAGGAAAATTTCAGTTGATAATTGGCTATCAAGGACATTGCAAACAGGGGTAAGCGTTTTAATGTGTATTATGTATTAGAAGAAAAGCAAGGCGGTATATGTATATGTATATGCATATATATAAATATATATATATATATATATATATATATATATATAATTATAATAGTAATACTAATAATAATAATAATAATAATAATAAAAAGCTTTCGGGTGAATTTGCTAGAAATAAAGTAATTTGTGTGTGTATATATATATAATATATATACATACATACATATAATATATATATATATATATATGTTTTAATATACTGTTTGTATTTTATCCCGTTATTCGGACGAGATCTGTAGGTGTCAAGTTTAACTCATTTGGCTGGTAAATCTCCACCCTTTTAACAGTAATGTGTATATGTATATACTGTATATATATCTATATATATATATATATATATATATATGTATATATACTGTATATATATCTATATATATATGTATATACTGTATATATATCTAATATATATATATATATATATATGTATATGTGTATATATATATATATATATATTTGTGTGTATATATAATATATATATACATATATATATAATATATATATATATATGAATATAAATATATGTATGTATGTATGTGTATGTCTTTACATACGTACTGTATATATATGATCCCTGTTTTTTAATAGTTATCAACTTTGTTGCCAAGATTGATCTTATTGTTGGCCGTTAAG
>NC_090765.1:20309035-20329035 GCF_036898095.1 Palaemon carinicauda | reverse complement strand
AAAGCAAGAAGTGCATTCATGTAAACCCCCCCCCCCGAAAGGCAAAAAGTGCATTCAGCTAAAAAAATGGATATGAAGAGCGTATGGTTAAACCACCACAAAACATGAAGTGCATTCAGTTAAACCGAAAAAAGCAAGAGGTGCATTCATGTAACCCCCCCCCCCCGAAAGGCAAAAAGTGCATTCAGTTAAAAAAATGGATATGAAAGTGCGTATGGTTAAACCACCACACAACATGAAGTGCGTATGGTTAAACCACCACAAAACTTGAAGTGCATTCAGTTAAACCGAAAAAAGCAAGAAGTGCATTCATTTAACCCCCCCCCCAAGGCAAGAAGTGCATTCAATTAAAAAAATGGGGTATGAAGTGCGTATGGTTAAACCACCACAAAACATGAAGTGCATTCAGTTAAACCGAAAAAAAGCAAGAAGTGCATTCATGTAACCCCCCCCCCCCCGAAAGGCAAAAAGTGCATTCAGTTAAAAAAATGGATATGAAGTGCGTATGGTTAAACCACCACAAAACATGAAGTGCATTCAATTAAACCGAAAAAAGCAAGAAGTGCATTCATGTAACCCCCCCCCCCCCCGAAAGGCAAAAAGTGCATTCAGTTAAAAAAAATGGATATGAAATGCGCATGGTTTAAACCACCACAAATCATGAAATGCATTCAGTTAAACCGAAAAAAGCAAGAAGTGCATTCATGTACCCCCCCCTGAAAGGCAAAAAAAGTGCATTCAATTAAAAAAATGGGTATGAAATGCGCATGGATTAAACCACCATAAATCATGAAATGCATTCAGTTAAACCAAAAAAAAGCAAGAAGTGCATTCATGTACCCCCCCCGAAAGGCAAAAAGTGCATTCAGTTAAAAAAATAGGGTATGAAGTGCGTATGGTTAAACCACCACGAAACATGAAGCGCATTCATTTAAACTGAAAAAAGCAAGAAATGCATTCATATACCCCCCCCCCCGAAAGGCAAAAAGTGCATTCAGTTAAAAAAAATGGATATGAAGTGTGTATAGTTAAACCACCACAAAAACATGAAGCGCATTCATTTAAACCGAAAAAAGCAAGAAGTGCATTTGTGTAACCCCCCCCCCCAAGGCAAAAAGTGCATTCAGTTAAAAAATGGAATATGAATTGTGTATGGTTAAACCACCACAAAACATGAAGCGCATTCATTTAAACTGAAAAAAGCAAGAAGTGCATTCATGTAAACCCCCCCCCAAAAGTCAAAAAGTGCATTCAGTTAAAAAATGGAATATGAATTGTGTATGGTTAAACCACCACAAAACATGAAGCGCATTCATTTAAACTGAAAAAAGCAAGAAGTGCATTCAGGTAACCCCCCCCCCCCCAAAAGGCAAAAAGTGCATTCAGTTAAAAAAAGGAATATGAAGTGTGTATGGTTAAACCACCACAAAACATGAAGCGCATTCATTTAAACCGAAAAAAGCAAGAAGTGCATTTGTGTAACCCCCCCCCCAAAGGCAAAAAGTGCATTCAGTTAAAAAAAGGAATATGAAGTGTGTATGGTTAAACCACCACAAAACATGAAGCGCATTCATTTAAACTGAAAAAAGCAAGAAGTGCATTCATGTAAACCCCCCCCAAAAGTCAAAAAGTGCATTCAGTTAAAAAAAGGAATATGAAGTGTGTATGGTTTAAACCACCACAAAACATGAAGCGCATTCATTTAAACTGAAAAAAGCAAGAAGTGCATTCATGTAAACCCCCCCCCCCCAAAAGTCAAAAAGTGCATTCAGTTAAAAAAAGGAATATGAAGTGTGTATGGTTAAACCACCACAAAACATGAAGCGCATTCATTTAAACCGAAAAAAGCAAGAAGTGCATTTGTGTAACCCCCCCCCCAAAGGCAAAAAGTGCATTCAGTTAAAAAAAGGAATATGAAGTGTGTATGGTTAAACCACCACAAAACATGAAGCGCATTCATTTAAACTGAAAAAGCAAGAAGTGCATTCATGTAAACCCCCCCCCAAAGTCAAAAAGTGCATTCAGTTAAAAAAAGGAATATGAAGTGTGTATGGTTAAACCACCACAAAACATGAAGCGCATTCATTTAAACTGAAAAAAGCAAGAAGTGCATTCATGTAAACCCCCCCCAAAAGTCAAAAAGTGCATTCAGTTAAAAAAAGGAATATGAAGTGTGTATGGTTAAACCACCACAAAACATGAAGCGCATTCATTTAAACTGAAAAAAGCAAGAAGTGCATTCATGTAAACCCCCCCCCCCCCAAAAGTCAAAAAGTGCATTCAGTTAAAAAAATGGATATGAAGTGTGTATGGTTAAACCACCACAAAACATGAAGTGCATTCAGTTAAACCGAAAAAAGCAAGAAGTGCATTCAGTTAAACCGAAAAAAGCAAGAAGTGCATTCATGTAACCCCCCCCCCAAAAAAAAAGGCAAGAAGTGCAATCAATTAAGAAATGGGCATGAAGTGCGTATGGTTAAACCACCACAAAACATGAAGTGTGTTCAGTTGAATCGAAAAAAATTATCCAAGAATTGTGTTCAGTCAACCCTATTAAATTAAAAACAAATGGAAGATGAGCCTTTTGAGCAATGGTCTCTCTTAGCTGTTCATAATTTAATTGCTTTAAGGATGAATGTGACCTCTGCTCACATAGATGAAGATGGATAAATGAGAATGGGTGTCATGTGATTGTATGTTTAGACTGTTTCACATGTGTAGGGGTTTCTTGTGTTTTATAACGGGGTGAGAGAGAGAGAGAGAGAGAGAGAGAGAGAGAGAGAGAGAGAATCATACCTATATTTTGAATCTTTACACACACACATATATAAATATATATATATATATATATATATACTGTATATATATATATATATATATATATACACACACACGATAAATTGTGCACATTTAGACGTGTTTTTCTTATTCAATTAAGGCATATATTTTTGATACATTATCTTCTGGATTCTCTTTACGACGTCTGGATCAGAGCCCCAGGCGAAATTACACAAACACAAGGGCTTTTGACCGGCCGGGAGTCGAACCCTGGTCCGGCAAACTTGTATAAAACAGCGACTGGTTAGTCATTGTCTATACAAGATTGCCGGTCATAAGCTCTAGTCTGTGTGATTTCGCCTGGGGCTCTGATCCCGAGGTCGTTAAGAGAATCCAGACATTGATGTATAAAAAATATATGGCTTATTTGATTACATTTATATATATATATATATATATATATATATTTTGACGGAATGTATATATATATATATATATATATAAATGTATAGCTAAGGATTTAGCCATCATTTTTGACGGATCGTGTATATATATATATATATATGCTATATATATATATTATATATATATATATATATGCTATATATATATATATATATATGCTATATATATATATATATATATGTGTGTGTGTGTGTGTGTGTGTGTATGTATGTATGTATGTATGTGTGTATTTGAGTGGGTGTGCGCATGTTACATAGTATTATGAGAGAGAGAGAGAGAGAGAGAGAGAGAGAGAGAGAGAGAGAGTAGTGTTGAAAGACGTTGATGTATTGTGTTTCCCAGTCACTTACAAAGTGAAGAGTCAAGGAGAGTTTTCTGATGAGCTGATAAGACCAAGTTTGCTGAAAGGGGTTTTGTAGAAACACAAAGGGTGTACCACAGAGTATCTATCATTGGTTCACTACGTATCTTTAAATCTTTACGATATTGCAGCAAACGTATGTTATTAGTCTGCGTATATTTGCGTAATGGCAGTCTTCATTTTAATGAACTGTAATTTATTTGATTGATACTAATCCAGTACATTGACGTTAAATGCGCGCAATGAAGTTTTCCTTTTTGACAAATCGTCAATCGATATAAAATCGGTATTCAGTAACATTGACATTCAATAAAAAAAACACAATTACATACGTGCACGCATTCATATGAAGAACAACGGATGCATCTTGTGTGTGTCGCGATAATAGAAAAACATCAGTATTGCACAAATGATATTTCGCTGACGAGAGGGCCCTTTCTTGGGATGGCAACAGAGGAGAGAGGCTTCTTGTCACGTGGTTTCTTCGAAATGAAATCCTATGCCTCCGCGGTGCCTTATTTTCGCCGAAAGGTTTTAGGATAGGAAAAGGTCGCTTAATGCATTTCAGACGCTGCTCATAAAAGTCTTAGCTTTCTTTTATTGTTAGTTGTCATTTTTCAATGATTTTCTTCCTTCCAAAGTGAAATTTCATGAATGTTCTCCAATCAGTATTAAAAAAACAAAGTGGACGTCTATGTTGATCATTATTACCAGTCATGAGATTTTTTTTATTAGTATCATATCTACCAATTACAGATTATTTGTTTTATTCTAGAACTAAGAGGTTCTCTTAGGGACAAAATTGACACTTGGTCTGCCATTACAGCTTCAATAACATACCAATTCGAGTCGATTACCTTTTACTGTCTGACCATTTGTATCTTTTCTATCTTAGGTTCACACTGTGACTCGGTGTACTGAAATACGCAACTGGCGTTTAAGAATTGTTTTTAGAGTAGGAAGTTATGAAAAACTAGTCGGATGGAGTTCTGGATATATGCTTCAGCGTTGAGGTGCAACAGGGAAAAATAAGTATTTGCAATAAAGATAATTGTAAAAGTGGTTGACAGCAAGATGCAAGAAAGGAAATGCGAATAAGAGGTCAGAGTAGAAGGCTAAAGGTGGGAACAGCTAAGGGGGTTGTGAAGGGACGCTGTAATGTAAGTAGCTTCCACAGGGGACAACGCATGTTTGGAACCCAGGTGTGTGCAATACAAGGGTAAAAGCGTGGATGCATATCGATCTGTCTTCAGGGGATACAGTCCTCACTGGAATGGCCTCAATTCAACCACTGGTGACTCGTTTCCTTTTCGAAAAGGCGTCGGCAGACACGCCGAGTAACGTTTCTTGTTTCCTCTACAAGGGAAACATTAGAAAGATTTGAATTAGGCGTCGGCGGGCAGAACAAAGCCAGTTTGCCATGTTTTCATTCAGTGAAAATCGAGTCAGAAAGGGTTTAGAGGGGGCAGATCCATCTGCTAACTTTTGCATACTGTATTTATTTGTCCAGTCATGCCTAACCTAACTCATCTTTCACAACTTACAGAACAGATGAAAACCGATCTTCAGGATGTGGTTCAGGAAGTTTCCCCAGGAACCTTCGTTTGTTAGTTCACTGAATAAGCGAGTCTGACTCAGAATCCTGGTCTGACTCATCTGTCGAAGATCTCTCATTTTGTTTTTTCCCTTTGTAACACATCTAGTGCTAGAAACTGAGGACAATGGTTTCTCTAACTATCCAAAGAACATTAAAAAAAAAATGTAACATTCACATGTTTTATAAGCTTTAGATGTTTGTGTCGCTCGGTACCTAAATGACAAACATGGCCATATTTTTCATATTTAGAATTCAGGTTACCCACAACTCTCCTTTGGCGTCGCTTAAGCAAAACTAATAATTTAGTAACATATGGAACCCTAACAGAGGTTAAATATTGATGTGGTGCATCCCTTGTATTGATTTTAGTCAGATTACGTAGAGAAAGTAGGGAAGTTGGTAGACTATATTACGAGGTACAGGTTATATACAGTATATTCGGATTCTAACAGTCAGTCACAGACCATTATAGTATCAACAGGAATATAAGAAGGAATTTATTTAGAATAAGGTTTTATGTTTTGCTATATATACAATAAACCCAAACATACTTAGGACAATAGAAGATATGCTAATACCCCCTTAATGAAAAGTATCTATTAAAATCTATCAACATGTAAGGCACTTAATTTAGAGAATTCTTGTGAGCTCTACGACACTTTCGTAGCAAGTGTCCGGTTTAGCGGCTATGGGTAGCACACTCACAAGGGCGTCTATTGTATAGAGTCACCAGGCACCAATGAGTCCTTCCTTAACCATGACGCCAAGGTCCCCCCCCCCCCCCCCTTCACCCCTAAACCCGCCGTAGCGAGGACTTGGCTCCAACTACGAGTGACGTGGCACCTAACAGAAAACTAAGATTAATAAAATGACGTAAATGGTGCCAATATAATTTCCCAGGGCTGTTCATCCATCGACTTATGACGTCAATTATTTCAATGACCCTTTTATATTGACTCTTTTTTTAAGTCTGTTTACATGAGGTTGCATGGCCCAAAATAAGCATCTGTTTTTAAATTTACGACGTTTAGTACGAATAAGATTGTCTTTAACTAACAGTTGTTTATTTTTTATTGAATTATCGACAAGATGACGTTGGTTAAAGTCGATTTATCCCATTTTTTATATATTCTATTTTGTAGTTTTCCACACGGTTCGACTCAACAGCTAAGTTTTGAATGTAACAATGACTTTTTTTGCCTCAATGGTGCTACCCCTTGCAAGAGGGGAAACCACTTAATTTTGACAATATATATTTTCGCCGGAAAATCGAAACTAATTCTGGCATGAAAATATAAAATAAATTAAGATAAAATCATCTGGTTTTCAATTTTTAATGGAAGTAATATGTAATTTGGAAATGTCATTCATGCTCAGTTTCCCACTCGACAAGAATGGACATTGACTCAATCAATGACGTTAGAGGCATTGGCACAGTAATGACGTAGAGAGAGAGAGAGAGAGAGAGAGGAGAGAGAGAGAGAGAGCAGTTATGGATTTTCCGCTTACGTATGTCAGAGTCATATACCCGGATGTTGTAAACCTATTTTCACTCGAATGACATGGATTGAAATAACGAAACAGCGTGGCACTTGGATATCCTGTCATGCGATTTTTAACTTGATTCAAGATCCAATTGCTTTAAAAACATCGGTGCAACCGGTTTCTCACTTCGCAAATGGATGGATTGTGGTTACAGACAAAGAATCACGTCTGTTTCTCTATATGGAAATGTATAGCGATGATGCAACCTTGTCAGGACCATGCACATTTTCTGGAAAGCCATCCCAAGTAAGATAGGCTTGTATCGCCTACTATATAACAAAATATAGAAACCTTCTACGCTACCGTCTCCGGCCAAAGCCTTGAAATACACTCTGAAGTGCCGCGATCAGAAACAAATGAGAGAAATTGAACTACCTTTTCCGTCAAACGTCCAGTCGTCTATAGACCAGCTGAGCCCGGCGTCGTCTGCCTTGTCTCGACCTCAAGACACTTGCTACACGTACACTGCGCTCACATCATGGTAACCTGACCTTGGAATAATGCTTTGGATGTTGCACAACTCACTACACACTCTGGACGACGAGCATTTTGTCGTTTTACGAATAATTCGAGTGAATTGTCGAAAGCATGATGCTGTTTTCCAGTTCGCTTACCGTCTGCTAAATGGTAGGATGTCCGTATTATAGATAAACCGACAACCTCCCACGGCGTTGGCGCGTCTCCTCCCACTTTTCCCCGAGAAACGTTAGTTTCCACTGGACACAATTTGTTAGATATGCAGTTGAAACTGAATAATAGACTGTCTGCATCCTGTTGCATGGTGCCTGTTTACCTTAGCAATTCGTTTTTAAAATACTTATCTTCTTACAAGTCATTTTAATGGGTTATTTTTTTCGAGGGTAAAAAACTTTGCAATGCCTTTAGCCTGTGGCAGACCGGCAAGCATGAAGATCCTTTGTATGGTGTGCAATGTTGACATTCAGCAAAGCAAAGCATCTAAACCATATTCAAATGGCAATCCTCTGGGTTACACACAGAGACTTGCACTGCGTTTGCATATAGCTGAATTATGTTTCTATTATAACAAAGGACACGAAATGAGAAAAAACAAGGGCGAAAAGTCTCGCAACAGTGGCATGGGTCTTCGCTCGGACGTTTGCGAATTCAGGGGAAAGTGATATCTGGCAACCCCAACCAATGGAAAGCGCTCAAAGTGAAAATCGATCAAGATTACAATCCTTTCCCCAGGTTTAAAGCTATTTTAGAATCAATTGCCAAATCATATGGTAATTTCATCGATATTATTTCCAAGTTTCTTTGCATCCTTTTCTCAGAAATTGCTTGTAGATATCGGCGAAAATAAGATATATTTTCGGAACGGATTGTCCTTGGGTTAAACGAGTTCATGATGAAATGTATGTTTAAGAAAACCGTTTAATGCAAGAGGGATAATCATAAAGTCAGGGATTAAGCTCATACTGAGAGTGGAAACAGATGGCTAAAATCCTTGGAGAGAGAGAGAGAGAGAGAGAGAGAGAGAGAGAGAGAGAGAGAGAAAAAGAGAGAGAGAGAGAGAGAAATTTAACAAGTTTGTGTTCATTATATATATATATATATATGTATATATATACATATATATATATATATATACATATATATATATATATATATATAAAGAGAGAGAGAGAGAGAGAGAGAGAGAGAGAGTTATGTCAAGTTTATGTTCATTATATATATATATATATATATAGAGAGAGAGAGAGAGAGAGAGAGAGAGAGACAGACAGAGAGAGAGAGTCGCACCACCCTAGCAAGCTTGCATTGGAAGGTATGGCTTGAATAATATTCCCTTTACTTAAAGGCAAATAAATTTAGTAATAACAATCATATGGCAGGCTAAGAAGCAGTTACAAAATTCGGTTAACATTTCTTTACTTCTAAAAAAAACACCTTATGATCCAAGAAATGACCGAAAATAACATGGGATGACTAAAGTTTTTATTTCCCTTCTAAAATGTGCAGTTTCATTGCACTCTTTACTGTAATATTACAACCTGTTCCCAAACGACAGTTTCTTAGTTGGAATTTTTATCATTTGTCACCCACAAATATTCATATCTCGAACGTAATCTACTAATTGTTTTGTTCTCTAGTATGTAAATTTCTCTTTATGTAATTTGGAGAGAGAGAGAGAGAGAGAGAGAGAGAGAGAGAGAGAGTAATTTTTGCTCATACTCGGAATCGTTTAGTTTAATTTCATCTTGTCATTCATGCAAGAGCTGTAATTTTATTCTATTTGCTTTAAAACATACTGTGTACTTTTAAGATGAACGATAATAAAAACAGATTGGCGATGTCTTTGAAAAGAGTTTTAAAAAAATGTTTTGGTCACCATACATATATTTCTGCTTAAAAAAAAAAAGTGCCGTAATGCTGATAATCATTTCATTATTTAAGCGGGAAATAAAATCAATGAAACTATAAAACACACACACATACACGCACACAAATGAGATTATGAAAATTAAAATGCCACTCTCTCTAAAAAACAAAAGTATTCAATCAGATGGTCTTACCAGTTTTACCTTATGTATCGGAAACTTGGAGCCTTACTAAAGCCTTAGAACATAAGCTAGTTGCACCCAAAGAGATATATAAAGAATAATAATGGGAATAAAAACGAGAGACAGAAAAAGAGCAACATGGATAAGAGAGCAAACTAAAGTAGAGGATATTCTTACATATAAAAAAAGAAAAGAAAAGAAATGGACATCGTTAGGACATATAATGAGAATGACAGACAATAGACGAACATTAAGAATAACAGAATGTGTTCCTAGAGATTGCAAAGGAAGAGAAGCCGATGGATTAACGAGGTAAGAAAATTTACAGGTATAGACTTTCATAAAAAGACAGTTAACAGAAGTGAATGGAAGGAGGCCTTTGTCCTGCAGTGAACTAGCAACAGCTGGTGAAAATTATGTATATATATATATATATATATAATACTGTATATATATATTTGTTTTATACTGATATATATATATATATATATATGTGTGTGTGTGTGTGTGTGTGTGTGTCAAGACTATTTGGTCTGTTACTATAAATAAAATCCCAGACATATTGATCTAACATCCATCATAATTTCAAAGCATTCGTTGGTCTGAAATAGTCTGAAACATCATGCAGCTCACGTGAGCTGAAAGCGAGTGAGCTTTATTCGCTTTAGCCCGATGTACGTATGTCTGTTTCTGTCTGGTGGAAAATATTCACATAATCACGATTTTGACAACTGCAGAACCACTGGATCAATTTCAGCTAATCTTGTCACAGAGTATCCATAGTTAAATGAATTTTTATTAATCCAAAGGGCTTCGTCTCCCTTTTAATACACAGTCAATATTAACGAATAGTCGACTGAGATATCAAAAATCCATCAGGATTGTCCAAACTCTCTGTCTGTTCAAATCAGATATAGGCCTACGGCTCGCAGTTTCAATAAGTCGTTGCCAAATTCTAGGATATTCTTGCACTGAGGCCGGGAGCACACTAGTGACTCTGTGGCGCCACAAAGCCACGCCACGCTTGTGGCGGGGATGAGCGACAGAGAGCCACAGTTGCTAGTTTGCGCGGCAAAACTTGAAAACAATGGAAACCTATGGAGACCACATCCCCGCCACACAATGCTGTGGCTTTGTGGCGCCACAGAGTCGCTAGTGTGCTCCCGGCCTAAACCCCGTGGAGAAATCTTCCCCAGATGTCTTGTCCTTTAACAACGCAGTAGACTCTCTTCAGAATATCACTAAGGGTCTTCTCCAAGTAAAAATAAAAAATATAACTGGCCATCAATCACTGTCCATTGTTGCCGTTGTTCAAGAATCAAGGTTGAACACTATATGTGTGAGTGTTAGCTATCGTATTATCATCTAAACTTTTCATTTGATACTGACAGCAATGTATTTTCTGATAGAAGTTTAAATGTAAATTTTGGCAGTTTAAAGTTCAAAATAGTGCATTTGGGAACTGTAGAATAATGTGGAATATTTGTTTATGAGTTGAATTGTAACATATTTTTTTTTTTCAATTCAGTTGTTCATTTCTTTTCCAGAACCAAATTGAATGATGTGGTTACTCAAAGCAGTGTTCAAGTGATATAGTACAGAATTTCTGATGAATGAAATGAGTGATGAGAATCCTTGAATGGATAAAGGGTAAACCAAGAAAATGTAAAATACGGCAACCAAATCAAAATAAATCCCGATGACTGATATCAAATTTATTTGGTATCCAAATATAAGTTGTTAGAGTTTATCAAAAGAAACACAATTCTTCTTCTTGGTATTTCCTGCTGCGGTGACTTCCAAGTATTTTTGTAAAGAATTTCATAAGTAAATGATTTTTATCTTTTATCAATGTCTTATCTTGCTGTCAATCCTTTTCATTGCTGTTTTATAGATTAGCACACGTTTGTAGCAAAACGTTGGCGAACAATGTTTTGAGTTGGTGGTTGGTTTAAAGACTTTTAGACTTTCTGGCTGCATGGACCCTTAGCTAAAGCACCCTTAAGTGCCTGGTGTGAATTCCTAATTTCCTTCAATACAGTAGTGGATGTTGGGAGATTGCTTGTGTCATGACCATTGTATTTTGTATCGATCTTCAAAGGTTTAAACGATGCATTCTACTACTGAAAATGCTTTAGGAATTGTTTTAAAATTTCCGAAATCTTGAAAGTTAGCTTTATATAAAATAAAATCATTTAAATAACTAAGGGTATAGTAGATCGGAATGTGTAGCGTGAAATAAACTATGCATGTCCGGCTAAACTCATTTCAAGGAAACTTCCTAGATATTTACGTATAATATTAAGGACAAGAACCTTGGCTAGTATTTTTAGGACACTTAAGTATGCATCGTGCCGTGATCAACTGACACATTTCCTTCCCAGAAGTGATGGGATTCGTGGGTTCACTGTTTTTAGGATATTTCAAGGTGAAACACATTGGATTTTCTTTGCTGGTGTTTGCTGTGGAAGTTAACTTTAATGTGATTTTGGCAACCGAATTAGCTAATGGTTGCTTAAGAAAAAAAAATAATCCTCGATCTTGAATATATTTGGCTAAAGTGGCCGCATGTACAGTACATCATCATCATCACCATCATCATTATCATCATCATCATCATCATCATCATCATCCGTAGCTAGTCTTCTGCAGGACAAAGGACCCAGACATGAACTTCCACTCGCGTCTGTTTTTGGTCTTTCTGTGTCACTTAATGCCTGTAAATTTTATTAGCTTGTCAATGATCGTCCTCTCTTTCTTCCCCTGCTTCGTTTGCAATCCCTAGGGACCCATTCTGTTATCCTTATTGTCCGTTTATTATCTTTCATTCTTATTATATGTCCTGCCCACATCCATTTCTTTTTCTTACATGTTGCTAGAATATCCTGTACTTTAGTTAGTTCTCGTATCTATGTTGCGCCTTTTCTGTCTCTTAGTGTTATTCTCATCATTATTCTTTCCAAAGCACCTTGGTATGTTACTAGATTATGTCCTAATGCTTTATTAAGGTTCCAGGTGTCTGATACATAGTTAAAACAGGTAAGACCTTCTGATTAAATACTTTTCTTTTTAGAGAAAGTGGCATTTTACATTACATAATCTTATTTTGTATACCAAAAGTCCTTCATTCATACTTATCCTTTAAATTTCGATCTCATGCCTTGGGGAAACACTTACACATGTAGTCAGTTGTAAATATCCGGTGACACATTCTGTAAACTGGGGCTGTTAAGGTCAATAGACCTTGGGGATAGTAATGAATGATTAGTGCCTGTCCGCAGACTGCAGAATTTGAATTTACTTCCAAGACGGTGAGGATTTTTGTAGTCCACTTGGTCTTGTTCAAGTTACTTGTGGGCAAGTCTAGCCTCCTGATATTTTGTTTTGCTGAAAGTTGTTGTACGTTAAAATCTTCATTGATAATTCATATAAGTGACATTTTTTTCTTTTACTTTTTTGTAATAAGTATATTTCATAATTATAAAAGCTCAGTGTTTTGATAGTAGCATTAAAAAATAACGTTAGGGCAAACGGGGTTTATGATTATAATTATCCATAGCTTTAATTTCGAAGTAGAATGTTATATTATTAGACTTGCATTCTAAAAACAAACTGTATGGATTTCTAAAGGTAATTGTGTGTTTACTATTGATTATATGTGTATGATAGCTTATGCATTGATAGGGCTTGACATTTTTTTTTAACAAAACCTTAAGGGTCTAATCCATTTTAAAGAAGTGTACAGTATATTGACGATTTTTGCATATAGTTTTATTAGTCTTGACCTTACAGTCATGATCTTTAGTCGCCAGAGACTAATACAAATGGCTATTCATGGGGGAAGTTTTTATAAAATGTGAAAGGCTGGAGATATGTCAGCCAGCGACCAAGAGTAAGTACTATACTCGATTTTTTTTTTTAATGAGGCGCATTTGCACTGACTTGCAGCGATGCCCTTTTAGCTCGGAAAAGTTTCCCGCTCTCTGATTGGTTAAAATTATCTTATTCAACCAATCAGCGATCAGGAAACTTTTCCGAGCTAAAAGGGTACCCTTGCGAGTCGGTACAAATCTGCCTCACTAAAAGAAATTGACTATAGTTAAAAAGTAAAACCCAATAAAAGGTCGACCACAAGGAGAGATGTTAAAAAAAAAAGAAAAAAAAAATCCTTGCATTGAAATACGGAACAGTATTTTATACATGTTAATGATATATGAACAGGCTGCTCGCCTCAATGTACTCGATTTTAACCATTGTAATCCTACTGCTATTATTATTGCATTAAAGATATAATTTAAAGGGTTTACAGCAATAGCTGAGGTAGTCTTGTACTCTAAAGAAGTAAATTAAAGTAAGTAAATGGCCACTAGAAATGGCCACAAAAAGTTAACATTTTGAACTGGAATTTGTAATGGTACGGTAATAGCTCTTTGAATTGTGATTTGGAATGGGAGTAACTCTAAGGAGCACAATAATTATTTATTTATTATGAAAATATCTTTTGAACAGGAATTGGTCGAGTGTGAGAGATACCAATAAAGAAGACCAACTCCAAGCCGAAGGAAGAGGAAGAGAAGTGGCGTTGCAAGGATAAAAGGTCCAGGGTACTTTAATGTATAGACCTACTATCCCTCTCCGTATAGGTAGGTGCAAACTGTTATCGTATCAAACATTTGTTTTGAGCTGTCTAAAAAAAAAAAATGCAAATAATTAATCAAACGTCATTTATATTGGGGTGGGTGGGTGGGTGCTAGAGCATTTCTATTATAGCAAAGTGCAAACCATCAGGCTTTTCACTGAGACTCCCAACCACAGTAGATTGTGAGACAATTGAATGAGTAAAATATCTGTTAGATGAAGTATCTATAGACAACGATGTCTAGTGCTGTGAACGCCATGGTTAAGTATATCTACATATAACACAGCAATAAAAGGTCTACGAAAATTCAGGACAGTTTCTTTGTGTATCGTATTTGAATACAGTGATCTGTATCTGGGTCCAGTCTAGATAACTTTTTAAAAAGTGAGATTCTTCGCCCCGTTTCCATATACAGTATATCATCCGTCATCTTTCGAACGTTGAAGAATGGGGTCGTCGTTTTTGTGTATCAATTTCACGTTATTGATGCCAGTTATCTTCGGAATTAAAGGAAGAAGTGAACAGCAAACACTGTTGGGTTTAGTCGATACTCGGAGGGATGAGACCATAGAAAACCAGACGCCGTTACTGAACGAGAATTTTGCATACGCAATGAATAACACCGGACCTGCAATTTCATCCCAGATTCACCTGCTGAAACCTGAGAAATTTACCATTCGGTTGCCTTCCCCTTTTAAAGTAGGAAAAGGCATTTGGTTGCCTAAGTCATCATCATCAACCGTTGGTAGTCCACTGCAGGGCAAAGGCCTCAGACATGTCCTTTCACTCACGTCTTTGTTTATGATATTTCCATGCCAGTCTATACCCGCAGATTTTCTTAACTCGTCAATCCACCGTCATCTTTTTCTTCCCCTGCATTTATTACAATCTCTTGGGACCTATTCTGATATTCTTAACGTCACTCTCATTTTATGTCCTGTCCACGTCCGTTTCTTATTCTTATATGTCGCTAGAATATCCTCTTCTTTAGTTTGTTCTCGTATTCATGTTGCTCGTTTTCTTTTTTCTTTTTTCTTTTTTTTTCTTTTATTATGCTCTTTATCTGTCTCTTGGTGTTATTCCCATCATTGTGTGAAGTGACGTCGGTTAGATAGGAAACTGTGATTAGTTGTTTACGACTCGTCAGAATTTACCAGTCGCTTTTGAAAGATATTTTAGTCATTTGCATCTTATCTTGTTTTAATTAGTCTTATTTTATCTTTATAAGATTGGTCAGTAATTACTTTTTTTGAACGAGATAATTACTTTTTCAAAATCTTTCTTCACTAAAGGTCTACTGTATTGTTCTCTTTGTTTAATGCGTTCTTTTGTTGAATGAAAATAAGTAAATTGATTAGTTGTTGTGTTAGATAACCCTTCTCCCCTTACATTCTTTAATGACTCGATTAGCAAAGAGTATTTCTTACCGAATTTTTTCGTTGAAATAGAAATATTTTCAGTCTATATGTCAGTCTGACGATTGTAAGCAACGATAAAGGAAAGTTAAATGCATCAAACAAAGTTGAAAAGATCGAATGAACAAAATAAGATCAGCCAGTGAAAGATCTGACCTTGGCCAGCTATACCGATGTACGTTGTAGAGCAATGAATAAGAATTGAAAAAAGAAAAAGAAGAAGCACAATCAACCACAATGCCAGGGTCAGAGAGAGAGAGAGAGAGAGAGAGAGAGAGAGAGAGAGAGAGAGAGACCTCCTCCTTGAGGCTATGAATATCGCACTTGAGAAATTGTGCTGAAGTCGTGTTTGGTTGCAAACGCGGAGTAATTACAGATAAAGCTTCGCGTTTATCATCTTTTGCTTGGGTTCGCTGTCAGTCAGTCAGAATCAAGCTGTTTTTCATCGAGCTTGGTCTTCGTCAAGGGTATGCGATTATTATCACATTAGTCGCTTGTCTTGTTAAATTGAGTAGACGCATACACAGAACAACAAACACACTTTGATAGTTATAGATTAAAAAAAACACACAATATGGATATATATATATATATATATATATATATATATATATATATATATATATATATATATGTGTGTGTGTGTGTGTGTGTGTGTGTGTGTGCGCGCGCGCGCGCGTTTATAACTACAAACCAGTTTTATTAGTCATAGAAAACACAAATATGTATGTATATATATATATATATATATATATATATATATATATATATATATGTATATATATATATATGTGTGTGTGTGTGTGTGTATGTATATTTATTTATAAATGCGGCCAGTAACAAAAACAAAAAGGGGACACCGTGAAAATAATTTCAAGCAGAATAAAAAGTTATTTTATGTGTAATTAAAAACAGGGGAAAAAAAGAAAAGAATAAATTATGTAACGTGAAGGCAATCATTTGTCGATGGCGTGAGTATTATCAAGATTTGTGTAATACAGAGAATATAAAAGACTTAAGAGGTTTATTGTAAGGCTGATAAAGCATGTGGAAGTGTCTGTTAATGATATCAGAATCACAATTAAGAAGTTTAAGAAAGCTAATTAATGGGATTGGATGGCTGACCTGTGTTTGTGAGGTATGTCTACGTGAGGGAAATGTTCCAAAGAAATGGGTGAGAGTAAAAATTGTTATGATGCGTAAAGGGAAAAGTGATAATGGCGCTTGCAAGAATTATAAGGGCATGAGGTTAAAATATTAAAGGAGGTGTAGGGTAGGATTTTGATTTAGAAAAGAAAAATAACAAAAGGAATTATATGCAATGAATAGTATGTGGTTTGACAAAGAATACTGTTTGTGAATTGATTGTCTGTTATGAAATAATTATAGAAGAAATTTGGAAGCTAAAGGGAGAAGTTTTGTTTAGCTTACATGGGTATAAAAAGCTTACGGTAATATATATATATATATATATATATATATATATATATATATATATATATATATATATATATATATATATATATATATATATATATATATATATATATATATACATTTAATGCTATATGCCCAAGGGCTCCAAAAGAGAAAATAGCCCCGTGTGGAAAGGAAACAAGGAAATAGAAAAACTATAACAGAAGTAATAATCAATCGAGATAGTATATTTTAAGAACAGTAACAACATTAAATTAGATCTTTCTTATATAAACTATAAACTTATAAAAACAAGAGAAAGAGAAATAAGAGGGAATAGCGTGGCCAAGTGTACTCTCAAACAAGAGAACTATTCCAAGACAGTGGAAGGCCATGTTACAGAGGCTATGGCACTACCCAAGACTAGAAAACCAAGGGTTGATGTTGGAGTGTCCTCTCTCTCTCTCTCTCTCTCTCTCTCTCTCTCTCTCTCTCTCTCTCTCTCTCTCTCTCTCTCTCTCTCTCTCTCTCTCTCTCTCTCTCTCTATATATATATATATATATATATATATATATATATTGTATGTGTGTTTGTGTGTGTAAATTTATATATACAACAACAATAACAACAAGTGCTGCTGTTTCAAGTCCACTGCAGGACAAAGGTCTTGGACATGTCAATTCATGTCTGGGGTTTGGCCAGTTTTCATCACCACGCTGGCCATTGCGGATTGGGTATGGTGGGAGTTTTCTTCTGATGGCTCACAGCAAACCATTCTAGTATTGGTGGCCCTGACTAGTGCAGCTTTGTTGATCAATACACAAACCCTTTCACTGCAATTAGATATCCCCTTTTGAAATATATATATATATATATATATATATATATATATATATATATATATATATATATATGTATGTATATATATGTATATATATATATATATATATATATATATATATATATATATATATATATATATATATATATATATATATAATTATAGACTTCCAAAATGAAAGGCTAATTAACTACTAAGCAATCCACTAGAAATCATTAAAGAAGTCAAATCAAAGTGCTACTGCACTTAAGGAGTTGAATGTTAAGTCCTCCCAGCTGTCTTACTTAACAGCGAGATTTGCTCAACATGCCGGTCTAATGGAAGGTATTTAATTCGAATTACACCTACTGACTCGATATGAATTATAATGAAAATCAAGAGACAATATCGTATGCAATGTAAATAGATTTCTCCCTCATAATGGGATCGAACCGTAGACACTTAGAATGAATAGCAGCCGAATGGCTTTTACTATTTTAAAAGGGGAAGGCATCAGAATGGTAAATAGCTTAGTTTTAAGCAGGTAATTGCGGGATGAAACTGCAGGTCTCATGCCCTATTGCAAGGGAAAGGTTGTGGGATAAGAAAATTGGATGTGAGTTAGCTCTGGAGTCGATAGCTTGATTGGGAAGAGTGTAAAACAAGTGGAGACTGGTGAAAGAACAGAAATATGTTTTCAAGGATAAAGAGAGTTGGAAGGGAAAGTTAAAATTAAGTATGGTATAGTGAGTGAAACTAAGGATTATGGAGCAGTGAATGTAGTATGAATGGCAGATAACTAAATGTGGTTGATTCACAAAGATATTTGGTAGTGAAGTTTTGGGGGAGAGAAGGGGTTTGTCACATAATAGGCAAAATAAGGAAGAATTTGAAAAGAAATGTCTTCAAAAGCTAAAGTTGGAAGTTAGAAAGGCGTTGCTGAACCAATTATCCTTTATAGGTAATAGGTTGGCAAGGGCACCAACTACCCGTTGAGATACTACCGCTAGAGGTATGCATTCCCCTTTAACTGGCCAAATAATACTACATTGGATCCTTCTCTCTGGTTACGGTCCACTTTCCATTTGCCTATACATGCACTGAATAGTCTGGCATATTCTTTACAGATTCTCCTCTGTCCTCATACACCTGACAACACTGAGATTACCAAACAATTCATCTTCACCCGAGGGGATAACTACTGCACTGTAATTGTTTAGTGGTCACTTTTCTCTTGGTAAGGGTAGAAGAGACTCATTAGCTATGGTAAGCAGCTCTTTTAGAAGGTCACTCCAAAATCAAACAATTGTTCTCTAGTCTTGGGTAGTGCCATAGCCTCTGTACCATGGTCTTCCACTGTCTTGGGTTAGAGTTCTCTTGCTTAAGGGTCCAATCGGGCACACTATTCTATCTGATTTCTCTTCCTCTTGTTTTTATAGTTTATATAGGAAATATTTATTTTAATGTTGTTGTTGTTCTTAGAATATTTTAGTTTTTCTTGTTGTTGTTGTTCTTGGAATATTTAATTTTTCCTTATTTCCTTTCCTCACTGGGCTATTTTCCCTGCTGGGGCCCCTGGGCTTATAGCATCTTGCTTTTCCAACTAGGGTTGTAGTTTAGCAAGTAATAATGATAATAATATGGAAATGGAATAGGAAGGCATTGTTGAACCAACTATCATATATGAAAGTAAAATAGGAAGGCATTATTTACCCAACTATCCTATATGGGAGTGAAATAGGAAAGCCTTGTTGAACCAACTATCATATATCCTTTTTTCCTATATGGATATAAGAGGTATAGGAAAGAAAGGGTCTAAATAATACAGAATTGAGCGCGAGTGCAAAATGTATTCAATGTCACGATGCGGATGGGTCAATATTATGGAAGTATTATGTACATGGGATTTATCTTCGAGACAATTATAGATAAAATATACAGTCGCTGCCAACTTACGTTCTTTAGCTACTGAACAATGAAGAACACTTTGTAGAGTAAAAGCTTCCATAATTATGGTTGTTTCATATACCTATACTGAAGGCTATTGTATATTTATCCCATATCTCGCATACACTTCTGAGTTCCTTGGATATCAAGGCCCTATCTATTTGATATGTTTTCACACCATGTGCACAAATCTTCCACAGTTGGCTTCTCCTATATCCTAGCACTTCTGAACTATACACTCTTTTCAGTAATTTACCGTTGTCCATTCTTTCCACATGAACAAGCCACCTCAAAATACTTCTACTCATCCTTTTACCTATATTGACCTTTTAACTACTGCTGCATATCTCTGTATTTCTCATCCTATCATTTTCACGTAAACAGTAACAGTTCACCGTTTTCTTTTGTTCATATTTAACCTTCGCATTTCACTTCCTTAGAGTAGATTTGGTTCAACAATACCTACACACATTACCATCTTGGCTTCCATA
>NC_090765.1:20299035-20301535 GCF_036898095.1 Palaemon carinicauda | reverse complement strand
AATACACACATACAAATGTCACTGGATGGATGAACTGACGTCCGGAGTTGCAAAAGACGTAACAAGTTTATGGTCTATGAAATTGTCTTAGCCCATAAATGTAGCTCGCAAATCGCCTTGGCTGAATTTGAATCGAAATTATATTAGAAAATGGGGGAAAATTTATGATCCAATGGAAATTTTTACCTTTTCTTGAACATGTTCCTAGAATTTTCGTCGTTAGAAAGAATGACGCATCGGTCAAATTATGAAAAATTATTAAACCACTTCGTATGTTTCTCAGAAGTTAGAACAATATCACGTAAAATGTCCATAATTTTAATTAATATTTTGAATGTATCTAAACGTTCCACTTACATATGTCCTCAGTTATTTTATGAATTTGTTAATTAACCTAATAGTTTGATTAGATATTAGACGTCTATTTGATTCAGTTTTCGAATGTGTATAATGAAAACATACAGATTACAAACTTACTACGTATTTAAAATGACAACAATATAGATATATGACATGAGTAGTTTTGTTTCTTTAGTACAGTATGTTTGGAAGATTTTGCGAAGGATTGATATTCCTCCACCAGAGACGGATCTCTGCACTGAATTCATGTTGAATGCTAAATGAGATATTTTGCTGTAGGTGCAAATAAGAGGTAAATTTCTTCGCAGCCTGAGTGTCGACTCATTAGCCTTGTACTTTACCCCTTTTTCGCTTTCTTTCTTCCTTCTTGATGCCCTAATTATGTCTAGTTCGACTTCCTAGCTCAAATATGAGGCCTCATCCTGTTGCTCTTCAGCTCTGAATGTCCTGGTTCAGAGCCTAACCATGTGACCCAAATTTTTATGGAAGAAATCAGCAGGAAGAGTATTGAATAAGTAAAATGAAAGTCAAATGAGAAAAATATTATAGCTGGAAAATCGAAGACACCTTCTAGTCTCTTCCTAGTGATTGATTGGTTTAGCTTACGTTGGCCCTTTGTCATCACGGGCTCTGGCTTGTAAGTATTTTGGGCAAATAGAAGGAATCGATATGAACTAAATGACTAGTTCAATGGAAACAAGCAATGTAAAATTTATCATTTAAGATTAGTAAAAAGAAAAAAAAAACGGTTTCTTTATTATAATCATACATGATGCAACACTGATAGCCATCGTCTCTATAACATTAAGCCATTATCAAGAAAGATGAATATTCCTTATTTGTTGCTTAATAAAAGCTTCAGGTTATTAAAGTTATGCATATTCAGATATACTCTTTTCAAATGTAACTGAGATTGATCATTTGCGAAAATGGTCTCAAACTACAACACGGCATTTTGTCCTCCGACGGGTATGTTTGTGTGTCTGTCTCATTATAATTTATTCGTGTTTGGGTGTGTATGTTCACAAAATATTTTGCTGGTTGAGAAGATGCCTCCCTTCTCATTGTTTTGTGTTTTCATAACACGGACACCCTAATGACTATTAATTGTTTGTTTATACGTTTGCGAGATGGCAGATAATATCACCACACTTCAAGTTGTATCTTGGGGTGATGGGGAAGGGGGTTGAACCGGAGAAATAACACAACGTTCTCATAAAGTATGTATTATAATGGGTAAATCCATTTTTATGTGTTGCATTGATTTTCCCCTGAGTAATCTTTGGTTTCAGAGAAAACAGTCTGTCATGGAACTTTTAAATGATAATCCCTTTTTACTTTTTTTTTTTCCTCCTAAGATACGTATCTTATGTACTGCACGTGTATTTCATACACGCTTATACAATGTATTGTTATTGCTTTTTTATATCTCGCTGTATCAACCACACTGATAATCGAAAAATCGGTTTAAGCTTACCATGGCATGTTTTACATTGTTGGAATTTTTATGTCATTGTTGCGCCCAACCGTTTGTATATAAGCTTATTATCTTGTTGAATAAAGTCATTTATATTCACCTCGCCTTTCTGTTAGTATCTAAGAGATACATTGCTACACTTAGCCTTCACTAAATACGCACAAGCCTACATGTCATAGCTTATATATATATATATATATATATATATATATATATATATATATATATATATATATGTGTGTGTGTGTGTGTGTGTGTGAGTGTGTGTGTATACGCTACCGACATACCTTCCTGCGTACATTTACCACAATATTAGCTTCACTTCAACCTTATCTCCTATTAATTGCTTGACAAATCTCATAGCAATTTCAGTCATCTTATGAAGTTGAGACCGGAACCTTAGAATTTAGTCAAAATTTATATTCGAGAGCAATACGTGTAAAATCATATTGCGTGACTCATCAATGTAAAATCTGAAGCAAAACAAGATTCCTGATGTATAAATATTCAATAATGAATCATCTCGGTTAATAGAGGCGAAGAATCTTGCTCGTTGAAGTGCATTTACATCCGTCATTTGTGTGTTTGTGATTCTGCCGGTCAGTAACATTACGCAACAAGTTATTTTTGGGTCCTTACGAATTTTTCATTAGTCAATTTCGT
>NC_090765.1:20286535-20291535 GCF_036898095.1 Palaemon carinicauda | reverse complement strand
TTTTCTTGTTGAGGGTACACCCGGGCACATTATACTATCTTATTTCTCATCCATGTTATATTGAAGATCTTATAGTTTGTATATGAAAGTTTTATTTTAATGTTATAAATCTTAACCATCTCTTGTAGTTTTCCCTCTTTCATTTCCTTTTTGGGCTATTTTTTTTCCTTGGATTTATAGTATCCTACTTTTCCAACTAGGGTTGTTGTTTAGCAAGTAATAATAATAATAATGATAATAATAATAATAATGAAAACGGCTGGAATCAAAGAATATCGATATCACAGAATGGTAGCCCTAACATGGCGCTTTATTCACGTTCAGTACTAGATCGAGTTTCAAATATATCTCGCCGAACAAAATATATGGTCGTTATGAAATGTTTGAACAGACAAGCGTACAAAGACGTAAAATGTCCATGTAGCCTAATTGGAGAATAACTTGCTGTCAATAAAACGAGATAATGTGTTTCCTTTCTGTTTTTGTTTAATTTTATCTATTCGTTATCCTATTTAGGAATCTAGTAAGAATAGTTAGTTCTTCAGTTCATCAACTCATTTTAATAAAAGGGGTCCTTGGTAGTGAAACGGTTGGGAACCACTGCGGTCTAGGGCATTGTCCTGATCCTTGCCTCTGCCACTCATAGCGATGAAAAATAATTTACATGAATTATGTCAGTATTCCACAAAAAAAGAAGAGAAACGACGTGGAATGCAACGTTACATTAGGGAGATGAGTAAGCATTTAACCACGTGTACAGTCAGTCACCCAAGTTTTTGCAATACAGTAACAAGTTTAAACTGGTTTTGGAGATCGAGAGGGGAAAAAAGGGGAGAAGGAGACGGCATCGTAATTGGTAATTGTTGTCTTAATAAGCAGTGATGACGAAACAGAAAAATAGTAGTCTTGCAACAGAGAGAGAGAGAGAGAGAGAGAGAGAGAGAGAGAGAGAGAGAGAGACTATTTCAATGTTTCGTGGTACAACAGAGAGAGAGAGAGAGAGAGAGAGAGAGAGAGAGGGGGAGACACTATTTCAATGTGTAGTGGAACAACAGAGAGAGAGAGAGAGAGAGAGAGAGAGAGAGAGAGAGAGAGATTATTTCAATATGTTTTGGAACAACAGAGAGAGAGAGAGAGAGAGAGAGAGAGAGAGAGAGAGAGAGAGAGAGAGAGAGAGATTGAAATATCTCTTAGACGAATGATCTTACAAAGGGTAGCTATGATTTTTAACTCTTATTGGGAGGTCTCAAGAGAAGAAGAAACAGAATGATTAGTTTTTAGGGTTTGCTGCTAAGGGGTCCACACCAGACACCATGAAACTATTATGCTATCAAATTTCACATACTCCGGTTGGGCTGCAAGATTGCAACATCTAAACCCTTGGCTGGTAATTTACGAGACAAGACATAAATAGTCGTGTGTTGGCTGTTTATAGCTTATATCTTTATGGTATTTTATTGTTCATTACTTTTCTTATAATTTATTTATTTCCTTAATTCCTTTCCTTCCTCATTTAGCTATTTTTTCTGTTGGAGCCTTTGCACTTATAATATCCTGCTTTTCCAACTAGGGTTTTAGCTTAGCTACAATAATAATAATAATAATAATAATAATAATAATAATAATAATAATAATAATAATAATAATAATAACAATAATAATAACCCCTTCTTTTTCATGAAAATAAATTTTAACTTATGTGAAAGCACATGTATGAGAAATCGAATGCAGTGACAAAATTTATTAGAAGTATTTTAACTATAAAGTGGAGTTTAAAATTTCAAAAATGAGACTGATAGCATTTTCTGAAAATTCCCTTTGCAATGCATCAGGAAATGAATGACGTCAATGCTTTATATTTGCGAGGTGTGGCGAAATCGATTATACGATTCCTTTCCATGACGTCCGAAAGCTTGAAATATTGGAGCCTCTAGTGTACGCAACCCGTCAAAAAGGACGGCTGGTTATTTAGATAAATATACACACACGCACACAGTGTATATCTCGGGGTACCCACTCTTACCAAGGAATGACTACCTCCTCGCCCCTTACTCGAGGGACGGGGAGAGACCGAGTAGTTAGAAGTCTGCAGTGCCGATGAGAATGACTGGAAATATATATATATATATATATATATATATATATATATATATATATATATATATATATATATATATATATATATATATATGTGTGTGTGTGTGTGTGTGTGTGTGTGTGTGTGCGTGTGTGTATGCATATGTGTATATATGTATCTACATATATATATATATATATATATATATATATATATATATATATATATATATATATATATATATAGAGAGAGAGAGAGAGAGAGAGAGAGAGAGAGAGAGAGAGAGAGAGAGAGAGAGAGAGAGACTCCTGCTCTTTATTGTATAGGGGAGATATGATAAGGGAAAAAAATTAAGTATTTCACGCGAAACAGGGCCACATTTTATCATATAAGCTCTCGCACCCACCTCCAAGTTGCAACTCTTTTGGCGTTGGTGAATATATGAAAGGAATCCATGAAATGGATCAATTATTGATGAGTGTATGGTTAAATGGTGAGGATTGATATCACAGATGTGGCTAGATTAAAGAAAAAGATATATATTTGCAATATTGTTGATAATATAGAATCGTATATAAAAAGTGTGCATATTAAATGGTAAGAAAATAATTATGGTAACCTTTATGAAATTAAATGCAATCTTATGATACCTTAAATTTCAATATATTCTATGCCTATGTCTTTGGAATCTAACCTTCCTAGTGATGAGAGTATTCAGGCGCAGTTTCTAACTCTTCTGTTTATGAATTTGCGTCTCTTACATCATCATGAACCAGTATTATTTCATGCTTTCTTTTTTTGGCTTCGAACACTGTCACCACTTTTAGATGTTAGGTAGTGATAAATTTATTTTTATTCTGAATTAAGATAATCAATATTACTCAAAAAATTTCTGCTTAATTTTCCGTTGGGAAGTCTTTTGATTCTTTATTTGTTTCCTGGGAATATCAATTGAATCATATTCACAAATAAATTGAACCCTTTTTCCAATTTATGAAAACTTAGTACTTCAAGGAATTGTACTTCTCTTTTTTCAAGAATGTATGTTAAACAGGAAACGTTTTTATATCTTAATGTTTATGGTTGGTTTATAGTTGAACCATGACTCCCTATTTGTAGTGTTGATTGATTTGACCTTATGTTAATAAAGTCAACGTTTTTATTTCTTATTTTTATTCCCTTTTTAGTTTTTATGAGCGTTTCAGTTGTTCTCGAGTTTCTCGTTGAGGACATCATTTGGGTAATTTATTTTATGTATGTAAAAATCACAGATAATATGAACTCTTACATGACCATCAGTAATGAATGTTTATTTATGATTATTTATTTTTACGCCAGTTGCAATTTATTTTCTTTATACATAAATTGTTAAAGGATGTGTTTTTACGTTATTGTAAAAATTCTACCAAGTCAATGGCTCCACATATTCCAAGACTTTCCTCAACTCTCATTCTATCATCTTTAGTAACTTTTAAAGGTTTAAAGGCCGCCCATGAATGGCAGAGACAAGGGACCGCTGATCATATTACATATGATTAGCGTCCAAGCCCCCTCTCCACCTACGCTAGGACCAAGGACGGCCAGGCAATGGCTGCTGATGACTCAGCAGATAGATCTATAGGTTCCCCCAAACCCCCCAATCCTTAGATCACAAGGATGGTGAGGTTGCAGCGACCAAAGGAACTAACGAGTTTGAGTGGGACTCGAACCCCAGTTTGGCATTCACCAGGCAAGGACGCTACCACTTTGCTACAACAACCCAAAACCGTTAAGGAGTCAAATCCATTTTACTGTCTTTCATCTCCAATTTTATTCTTTATATTTATCGTCATTACTTACTCATTACAACATCCCATTTCAACTTTCTATGCTTATTCACTTTTAAACTTTCCACAGTCCCTGTAATATCTCCTCACTGTACCAATTGGGTGACTGAGCAAAGAGATTTAATTTTGCTCTCCTTTAAAATCTATTTGCTTTCGCTTGAGTATTATTTATCCCCTGAAATTGAAAGTTATTCCTAAACCATGAAGCTGCTTCATGTGTGGTTATTCAAGATTACGTAGAATAATAAAGGAAAAATTGAATAAAAACGATTTTTTTTTTTTTTGAGTGTGTTGCCGTCCACATTAAATTCCTCAATTATGACGATTATCAATATCTCATTTTATCATTATTTTCTGGTACTGTTGACGGTCTGAGACTCATTACCGGTAAAGATAGTCTTCAAGTTACAGAATTTTTTTTTTTTTTTTTTAATACTTCAAAATCATTACCCCCTTCCCTAGCGGTCAATTACATCGTTATTATTTGTAGTATTACTTCTTTATTGTTTGGTGTTCTCTCAGCCCTACAATTTTAGTTGTTGTTATTAGCTTTAGATATTCATTTCTGCCGTCATTAGTATCAATTATGGTACTCCAATGGAAGCCTTATGGAAATTATTTATAATGATGATGGAATGATGGTGACCTACTTGTCCCAACCCGTGGATACCGATATCATTCCCTACCAGTCATTTGCACTATTATACTTATTGCCAGGGCTAAATGTTTTGTGTCATTATCCGAAGACTGAGGGGAACCTTCATGTTTTGGACAGATATAGTTATGCTGTAGGTATTACTGGTATAATAGGTCGGTTTGTTTATTTCGTGTGCCATGTCACATTGCCGATATTATTATTATTATTATTATTATTATTATTATTATTATTATTATTATTTGCTAAGCTACAACCCTAGCTGGAGAAGCAGGATGCTATAAGCCCTGGGGCTCCAACAGGGAAAATAGCCTAGTGAGGAAAGGAAACGGAAAAATAAAACATGAAAAACAGTAACATTGAAATAAATATCTCCCATATAAACTATAAAAACTTTAACAAAATAAGAGGTAGAGAAATAAGGTAGAATAGTGTGCACGAG
>NC_090765.1:20266535-20279035 GCF_036898095.1 Palaemon carinicauda | reverse complement strand
AGCTTTTAATTCAATACGTCTCCATTCACCATCATCTACTTCACGCTTCATCGTCCTCAGCCGTGTACGCCTGGATCTTCCAACTCTTCTAGTGCCTTGTGGAGTCCAGTTAAAGGTTTGGTGAACTAATCTCTCTTGGGGGGTGCGAAGAGCAATCCCAAACCATCTCCCTCTACCCCTCATCATGATCTCATACACATATGGCACTCGAGTAATCTCTCTTATAGTTTCATTTCTAATCCTGTCCTGCCATTTGTAACTTAGGTTTTTTTATAGATGATATTTAAAAGATCGAGGAAAAAGCTTGTGTAGTAGCTACTGCAAGAGGATTTAAATAGTTTGCATTGTAATAACTGAAAGCATATAATGGTTCTTTACCTTTGAACGTTGCAGATAATTTAAAAACTTAATTGGAATGTTAGGATAGGTTAAAAGTACGATCATAGAAGTCGTGGCTGCGAAGCTGCCTGGGCTGAGGAATTAAAATGTAATATTAGTTTGACTTTTTTTTTGATTCAGTAGATTAGCTTTGGTAGTGGAAGGTGGTGGTTAATTATTTTACCCGTTTCCCCCTATATAATTAAGAGCAAATGTGGCTATACATATGTATGTATGTATATATATATATATATATATATATATATATATATATATAGATAGATAGATAGATAGATAGATAGATAGATAGATATATATATATATATATATATATATATATATATATATATATATATATATATATATATATATATATATATATCCTTGCAGTCACGCAAAGCTCTCCCCGTCTCTCAGAGAGAGAGAGAGAGAGAGAGAGAGAGAGAGAGAGAGAGAGAGAGAGAGAGAGAGAGAGAGAGTAGTCATACCCTTGTGAGAGGGATGCGTGTGTGTGTGTGTGCATATATCTAAACATTTAGCCGTAATTTTGACGGGTCGCGTACACGTCTTTATATATTGTGTATTGTGTCTCAGGTGTTTCATTACCATATTCTCGTGCTATTATTGTATTCTATGCAGTGCGTACATGTGTGTAAATTATTTTAGTTATAAACAATATTCCCCCCCTCTCTCTCTCTCTCTCTCTCTCTCTCTCTCTCTCTCTCTCTCTCTCTCTCTCTCTCTCTCTCTCTCTCTCTCTCTGTGGAATTTCAATAACCTGAAATAACTAGACTTGATTCGTCCTATTTGACTGACCTGTATTTCACTGCACCATGACAGTATCATCAACATCTCCATGACCTGTTGTTGTGTCTGGTAAACATTAAGTGTTAGTTCCTCTTGTTTTCATTCTGAGTTTTTATGGTTTTTTTAAAATATGGAGAGGAAATCCAAACTACCCTTTTAACTTATATTATTGATCACATATTTCATATTCTGAATAAAGTTATAGAGAAACTGGGTTTTGTTTTTCGTCAATATGAGTATTTCATTATGTGGGACCCTAGAAGATCAAATGAACACACACACATGTACGTATATATATATATATATATATATATATATATATATATATATATATATATATATATATATATATATATATATATATAACATAGGTATATTCGTTAATAATCCAGTGCAAAACAAAGGCCTCAGACATGTCCTTCCACTCGTGTATGTTTAAGGCCTTTCTATTCCAGTCTATATCTTCACATTTTCTTAACTCGTTAATACATCGCCCTCTCTTCCTTTCCCTCCTTTGTTTGCAATCTTTCAGGACCCCTTCTGCTAATACTTTTGTCCATCTATTATGTGTCATTCTCGTTATATGTCCTGCCCATGTTGTTGTTTTAGAATAAACTCTACATTAGTTTGGTCTTGAATCCATTCTGTTCTTTTTCTGTTCTTTGGTGTTAATCCATCATTATTTATCCATAGCGCTTTGAGTTTTAATTAGTTAATGTTCTAAGGCTTTAGTAATGTTCCAAATTCCTGATGAATAAGTTAATACTGGTAGGACCATCTGATTAAATACTTTTCTCTTTAGGGAAAGTTGCATTTTACCTTTCATAATCTCAATTTATTTACCAAAAGCTCTCCATTTCATGCTTATCCTTCTTTTAATTTCGGTCTGTTGTCCTAGGAAAACACTTACTGTCTGTCCTTAGTATACATATTCATTAGCAGTCTCTAGAGGTTCGTTCATAACCCTTATTTGTTGTTTCTCTGCATTTTAATGAAAAATTACCTTGGTTTTACTAATATGCATTTTCAATCGCACACTAGTTCTTTTTTCAAATATCTTATCATCTTTTGCAATTCCTTCCATGAATCATTGAACAGAACCATGGCATCAGCAAATCTTAAGTTGTTAAGGTATTCCCCATTAATATAAAATCCTACATTTTCCTAATCTAAATTCCTAAAAATTACTTCTAGGCATGCTGTGATTAACTTAGGAGAGATGGGGTTCCCTATCTAACTCCTCTCTCATTCGGAATTTTCTTACTATATGTAGTTTTAGGATTGATATACCTCCCGTATAGATATCATCAATTGTTGTAAAATAAGATTTCTCTATTTCCTGTCTTTGAAGGGCTTTCATTACTAATGAAGATTCCACAGGATCAAAAGCTTTCTCTTAGTCTATAAATGCCATACATGGTGGTTTGTCAAACTCTGTTGATTAGCTAGTTAATTACATATATATGGTCAGTTGTTGGGTACCGCAGCTAAAACCTGCCTGCTCTCTGGTTTTTCATATTCATATATAATTTTTTTTTTCTTACTTATAATGAGGTACATAAGTACGTTGCCATATACAAAAATACAGTTTTGCAATTTTTAACATTGACGTGATAACTTATATTGAAAGAAAAGTATACTTCTGTTGCAAGCTTTTTTCTCTCATGTTCAAGTAATTAAAATGTAAGCAATACCTTTTCTAATTAAGTTTTCTAATTTACCTTTCTCCATAATAATTATTCGCCCATGAATAATCTAATATACTACAACTAAATAGTCATGGCTGCATATATTTACACAGTTTACACACATCTAAATAAAAAGGACAATTGGCAAAAGTTCAAGAAAACAACCAAGAAAAAATATTAGTTTGCAACAAGTATTGATATCCTTATGATTAATGACTTTACCAGTTGTACACGAAACATGATAGGTTATGTTTGTTCTTTATTTTTAAGGTATTCATGTTATTGTAAATTCAATATTTTCCCATTCAAATAAATTTAACTGAAAATTATCATGTCTGAGCTAAAAACTAATTGAGCTTAAGAGCTAAAACTCATAACTCCTCAGATGAACTCATTAACGTTTGCAAAGCATCACTCTTGCTTTCCATTAATGGTTTTAACATAAGGTACGTCTGGGAACACCTGTCGAGGAGGGGTGAGTGAGAGCATGGTGACATGTCTGTTGTAACTCTTGGAAGCCCTGAATTTGTCGTCTGTGCCATGGAGGTGGTCCAGGATGCCAAGGACACCGTAGCATTGGTTGAATCTGAAGGGAAAAAAGATATATAAGGAATAAGGTAGTAGGTAGGCCAAGGCACAAACCAACCATTGAAATACTACCGCTAGTGTGTCATTGGATCCTTTGGCCATGTAGTACTACGATAATATTTTGACATACGAGCGCCACAACATACGAGTATTTTGATATCCAAGCAAACCCCCGAGCAAATTTTTCCATTGAGATACGAGCACAGTATGTATCCTTTTAAGATTTCTTATGGAAAGGTAGACAATGTTTGATGTCAAACCTCTAAATTGATTAGCAAAGAAAATGAGAAATTTATTATTAGCACGTATTTCATTGCCCTGGTTAAAAAGCACCATCATAAAAATGGCACTATAAATAGCTAATTATTGTTAAAAGAAATGCAATAAAGACAGTTTTATTGATAAATATACTTCCCTTGCTAGTGTTTACTGCTGGAAAATCGTAACACAGCAAAGATATTTCTTAAAATCTCATCGGGAAAAATATTGAAAAACTTACTTCAGGTGATGAAAATCATGAAATTCTGGGGAAATAGAGAAAGGAAGATGATATCCACTGTGAACAACGACGGTACTGAACACCGCCAGAGATGACCACAGCAAGAACGTGGCCGGGTGGGACCCAAGTATCAGTGGACCCGCAATGACTGGCGCCATGTTGGAAAGGATGTGCTCAAGGGGGTGAGCGTAGAGTGCCGTGACGGAGATGGGGCTTTGCCATTCGTGGTGGATCTTGTGGAAGTGTTTGTAAAGGCTCTTGTGGTGGAACAACCTGTCAATCAGCGACAATGTCAGATTTTTTTTTTTCGATATGAAAACTATGAAATTATAGGTCTTAGTTTTGAAATTTTTTTGCCCTAGGATAATGGTCTAAGTCGTGATGTTTAATAAGTATCTAGAATTAGAGAATACGTATTTTTGACTTGTTTTTAACAGAAAATAATGAATTGATTATGGAAGAGGACCAATTTTGAGTTCTCCATATTTTCCCCTTAATTTAGAAATTATCCATCTAAATTTGTTTTAATTGAAAGGGCCCCCAACAAAAAGACCAGCGTGTGATATTTTTCTTAACAGTACGTTTTAGTATTACAAGGATACACCGTAACCTAATCTAGTCTAAGGTACCACGTCATATCTAGGAATGGGGAAAGACTTCACTTCCCATGAACTCCCTTAAGGAGGCACCCTAACAATCCCTGACCTAATCCAATCTATAAGGAAGACCTATCTTACCTAGCTAAAGCTGGTTCATCTACCTTGTACCCCCTATATCAAATTAGGCTACTTTGACTCTATTAGCAATTTTTCTTTCAACTAAAAGCTGTCAGAAGGAAACATGTTTTTTTTTAGCTGATGGGAAAGGTGGGTGAAAGAAGAGTGATGGCAGTATGTTAGCTAGCCATGGTAGAGAATAGTTTGGAAAATTAAGTATTATAAGAGTATATAAAGTGTGGTTTAGTCACAATTTATTTATATAAAGGTACATTTTCTTATTATGGTTTTAAAATTAGCATAAGACAATAGTTTTTTGTTTTTCTTTTCCATTTTGATTTCTGGAATTCTTGGCTAACGACGTAGTATTTTCTGATGTTGAAATTGATCCTTGTGGATTTTGCAAAACTTGAATAGACCTGGTAGACTTTGTAGTTAGACTTGTATTTCTCATGCTAATTGTTGCAAATTACTTATATATCCTGATGGAGGAATTGCTGAGTTTGAGTTCATTTCCGGAGTCTGAAATCTTTTATCTGATTACTTGTCTTCTGATCTTTCTTCTGTGTTCTCTTCATATTGTGTGGAATCCTGCATATTCTGAAATGCTTAAAAATTCACCTGCTCTGTTTATACGAAACCTAGAAAAATGCTATAAGAATTTTTTGGTTTCTTTATTTTTGTTTATATAACTTAAATAATTCCCAAATTCCACAATATTACGTATCTGTTCCCCTCCATGGGGCTTTCTGCATCATTTATCGTTCCATCATAGAAATGCATTGTTGAGTAATTGTTATCTACTAATATGCCGTTTATTATTGAGGGGTAGAATCTTCTATATATTTGTTATTATAGCAATTTTTGTCTTTTGTATATAGTTTAGAAGGTTATTTACATTAGTCTGACGGGTCTCCATATTGATAGCTATTACTTCGGCGTAACTTGCACCGTTGTTTGTAGTAGATTTTACATGTCTGTTCGCCTTCATTTCTTGCATTTTCTGTTTGATTATAAATTTATCTCACTGGCCATTTGCTGCTGAAGATCTATGTTGTTGTTTGCAGTTTGACACATATCTTTGTATTTTCTGTTCATTCCTTTTATGTATTGTCATATGATGAGCATTCAGAGCATATTTTGAGGTTTTTATCTTTAGAACATTCCTTATACAGATGCTCATAAGATTAGCATTTATAGCAAAAAGACAATTTCCCAAACATATCTTATTCAATATATTGACTTGGGATGTATTGTTAGGCCATGGAGAGGTCTCCTATGGCTCATTTTGCCATTTACGGTGTTTCACACTATTTTCATGTGAGAATTATTTGGGATTTTTATCACATCATCCATTTTAGCTCAATCATTTTTCATCTCGATGGTTTCTTTAAAGTTTTTCTTCTCTGTATTTTGCCGTTGTTGTGTCTAGATGGTTTGTTACAATAGTTTTCAAAGTGTTATATTTTGGTGGTTCAATTACTTTAAACTATTAATTTAGTAAAACAGTTTTGTTCTCCTGCCTTAAGATTTCATCCGAGTCATCTTCGTCTACTTTAACGAATAATGCTGAGATTACGTGGGTTACTTCGTGAAATCTGACACTAATGTTACCTATCATCTCAAAGCTTGAGACGTCCTCTTGGCTAGAGGCCTGGGACTGTGGCCATATCTTAATTTTTCATTTGGCATCATCGTGTTCATTTTTCTTCAAGTTTTTATCGCAAAGAAAGGTGACACACAAACCTAGCAATGATGCCACTGAAAAGAAGGCCAGAACGATGCCAGTGGCCTCCAACTTCGAGCATTACTAGCAACCTCGGAAATACGTTCTACATGTACGGGTGTTGGATGCAGACTGGCATGTTAGGTAACTTAGATTGATCTATAAAAAGTTCACAGTACTTAAGAATGTATAAACGGAATTATTTATTTCCAAAGAGTACTTCTTAAGACTATATACAAAAGCATTACTTACCTGTGAGAGTAATAAAACCCAATTTCCTCAATGAGAACGCACATTGCTAATTCAAATAAGAACCAGTGGAACGTTGGCAGTTGGGGGGATGTGTCGTAGCCACGCAGACTTCCAAGATGATAAACCAGCATGGAAAAGGCTACGCCAACTACCAGTTGGTTGAACTGTACCACAAGGATACACTGGAAAACAGAGATTAATTGTTTAAAAACTTTCACAAATAGAAAAAAAAATTAATTATCAAGGTTTAGGGAAACTGGGAGCTAGTTGAAAATCTGCAATGATATCTGAAATTAGAAAGAAGCTTAGCTTACTTGCAATTTTTTTGACATCTCGGCATTTTTTTTCTTTTTTTTTATTTATTTCTTTTTTTTTTTTGATATCTCAATAGTTTCCCTTTTATATGAATTAAACCCTTAACATATACTTAAGAATATGTTTTCTTGAATGACGCTATATTTTTTTTTTTTCAATCTAAATTGGATGTCCGATAATTATATAAGAAAAGAAAATTCAAGTTTAATCTCTATTATTTTATATTACGTTTTTCTATATATTTTTTCCGCAAAGCAAAGTAGGTTGAAGTTTGTTCTTTTGTGAGTAAAAAAGCTTAAAGATCTTATTCTGTCCATTGGAAATAACATGGGTTTGTTTAAATGCGGCCTCTAAGAGGGAAATTTTGCTAGTGAAGAGCACTCGATTTTTAATCAAACTTTTAACGCTGTACTATCGTAAACTTTTAATCAAGATGCTTTTAGGTTATTAATATGTTTAGAGGTTGGTCTTAGGTGTTCTTCAAGTGACATTATCGCTCCTTTCAGCTATACGATAATATATTACTTTGTAATCTCGCATCCACCGTCTGAAGATTTGTAGCTTGAACGTTATGTACATTTATTTATCCCTTATTTTCTACTTATAAACCTAGGGATTCCGGTGCTTTGAATGTTTTGAGTTCTTGTTATGAAGAGTAGATCTAACATCAGAAAAAGGCAACATCTGCCTTGTTACTGAATGAAGCATTCAATTTCCTTTAATTTTTGGTTATTTTCACGAGAAATGGTGCATGAATTCACAATAACACAAAACCACTGTTCCCATATCATTTCTTCCTTCTTGTAGTTCAACCTATTTTAGATTTTACATTACTATGAAACAGTCTCCAATAGATTTAGTAGATTTTATAACAAAGCTCTCAGAAGGATATTAGGAGTTAGATGGCAGGACAGGATTAGAAATGAAACTATAAGAGAGATTACTCGAGTGCCATATGTGGATGAGATCATGATGAGGAGTAGATGGAGATGGTTTAGGCATGCTCTTCGCACTCCCCAAGAAAAATTAGTACACCAAACGTTCAGCTGGGCTGCACAAGGCACTAGAAGAGTTGGAAGACCCAGGCCTACATGGGTGAGGACTATGAAGCGCGAAGTAGATGATGAATGGAGAAGTATTGAATTAAAAGCCCAAGACAGAGACGACTGGCGAAATCTAACCAAGGCCTTTTGCGTCAATAGGCGTAGGAGATGATGATGTTCAACAACGGGGTTTTCTTACACTTGCACTCTGGTGCTGTATGGTATAAACGACTTCAGTTCTGGGCCATATAGCCCAAATTCTGTACATTCACTCATACACACCTTGTAGTCATAAATACCTTAATGAGTTTTTGCGTTGAAACAGGTTCATTGGTGCCAGGTTGTACTTTATAAGGCCTGATAAATGCTGGAATTCCTGTGACATCCATGAAAGTGTAAACAGCACCAGACACCCAATACACGGTGTAGGTGGCTAGCGTTCCTCCTGTTAAATGTATGATAGAGACAATTACTGTATATTTTGATAGAGGTTAACAATGTATTTCATGGATATCGTTTTAAATAGAATTAGATTCAAATATCCCTCTCCCCAGATGAATAGGCTACCAGTTTAAGATCCTTTGCTAAATCACAAATTAAAAAAAAAAAAAAAAAATCCGTTCCTTCCGTAATAGTAAATAAGACTAAGTTTTCATTTAGATGTTTACCTAAAACATTCATGTGAATTTTTTTGCCATTTTAGAGTACCGAATTACGTAGCTAAGTTACTGGTTTTAGATGCCAAATTATTTAACGGGAAAACCATATTGATATACTTTATATGCTAGGCGATCTTGAACTGTCTGTACTTCCAGAAGAGAATGAATTGCAAATGCCATATAGGATGTTTATTAATCTTACCATAAACAAGGATATTGAAGTCATCATTTCCAAAAAAGGCTGTAAATTTGTCCCAATGAAGTTGCCAGAAGTTCCCAGACGCTCCCCAGAAGTGTTGAAGGTGACTTCAGAAAATAGGAAAATGTAATGGTTAATAATATTAATATAATACTAGGAGACATATAATTAGCACCAAGAATTACCCTAGTTGATCTTCACTATCAAATAACGCATAAATATACTGTTCATTTCCTCTCTACACTATATATATATATATATATATATATATATATATATATATATATATATATATATATATATATATATATATATATATATATATATATATATATGTGTGTGTATGGTGCAAACAAGTACAATGTCGTACTTCCCGGTTATCTTGAACTCTTCTTCTTCTTCTTCTTCTTCTTCTTCTTCTTCTTCTTCTTCTTCTTCTTCTTCTTCTTCTTCTTCTTCTTCTTCTTCTTTTTTTTTTTTTTTTTTTTTTTTAGTGACCAAGTCCACAGATGATGGACGAAAGCTCTAAACGTTATTTGTAATATCTACAAATATACACCAAGTTTTCAAACACGTCTTACATCATTGTGGAACCTTTTCAATATATATATAATATATATATAATATATATATATATATATATATATATATATATATATATATATAAATATATATATATATATATATATATATATATATATATATTATGGTAACTTTTTCAGTTAGCATCCAACCTATGATACAAACCTTGGTACAATATTTCTATTGGTTTCTAGTTTACGAGAAAGGGGGAGGACAAACGCCATTTATAAGAAGTTTAGATAGAAGCTCCTCGTAACAGCTCTGAAAATGCTTTGTAAATGTCCAGAGCAATGACAAAATATTAGATGCTTGCATTTTTATTTTATTTTTTTATTTTATTTTTATATTTTCATTTTTTTTTTAAATAAAGGATACCCTCCTCGTGCAGGAAAATTTTCCTTTATTCTTGAACACTTTTTTAAGGTATTTAAATAACTAATATCTTCCTAGTGCATGAATATCTCGCCTCCCCTCAAATTACAGAAGATTAGAAATTTTACAATCGTTCAACTGTCTGTCATCCTCCATTCTATCAAGTGGCTCATCCATATTAAAACTCTCTGACCCATCTTTTCACGGATGATAAGCATTTTACCATATATCTATCATTTCTTTATCTTTCTTATTCTTTGATATATTACGCAATCACTTAACAGGTTTTTCCTTTTCCTTCATTCTCACTCAACACCCAGGCTTCACTTCTACGTGGATGAGTAATTTTAACAATTATATGATACACTCCAACTCTTTTCTTCAAAATCTTCCTTCACAACGTCCAAACTTTTGTTCTTCTTCTATTGGGAGGTATTCATAAAAATTAAGGATATCATTGTAAGCATAAGGTAGAAGTACAAGGTAATTCTCTGAAGCAAAAGGTAGAAGTATATGCAAATCTTTCTTCCCATATTCATAATGATTACCTTTTACTTGCGAGGATATCCTCCAAGCTGAAGTAAAAGTTTACTCGTGTTTCGGGAGCGCTTAGTTACATGTTGGAACTTGTAAGATTTCATTTGTGCTGTCAAGATAAGAAAGAGTTTAGTATTTATAATACGTATTTAATGCCCTGTTTTTACTTGTATTTAATTAAGTTTACGCATCAGAAAGAACACAGACGCCGCTGTACCTTCCCCAAAGCCTCGCTGGCGACATCTATCCCCCACCCCTTGCATTAGAAGTTCTTTGACCTCTTTTTAGCTCCCCCACCCCTTGCATTAGAAGTTCTTTGACCTCTTTTTAGCTCCCCCACCTCTTGCATTAGAAGTTCTTTGACCTCTTTTTAGCTCCCCCACCCCTTGCATTAGAAGTTCTTTGACCTCCTTTTAGCTCCCCCACCCCTTGCATTAGATGTTCTTTGACCTCTTTTTAACTCCCACACCCCTTGCATTAGAAGTTCTTTGTCCTCTTTTTAGCTTCCCCATCCCTTGCCCTAGAAGTTCTTTGACCTCTTTTTAGCTTCCCCATCCCTTGCATTAGAAGTTCTTTGACCTCTTTTTAGCTCCCCCACCCCTTGCATTAGAAGTTCTTTGACCTCTTTTTAGCTCCCCCACCCCTTGCATTAGAAGTTCTATGTCCTCTTTTTAACTCCCACACCCTTGCATTAGAAGTTCTTTGACCTCTTTTTAGCTTCCCCATCCCTTGCATTAGAAGTTCTTTGACCTCTTTTTAGCTTCCCCATCCCTTGCATTAGAAATTCTTTGACCTCTTTTTAGCTTCCCCACCCCTTGCATTAGAAGTTCTTTGACCTCTTTTTAGCTTCCCCACTTGCATTAGAAGTTCTTCGACCTCTTTTTAACTCCCACACCCCTTGCATTAGAAGTTCTTTGACCTCTTTTTAGCTTCCCCATCCCTTGCATTAGAAGTTCTTTGACCTCTTTTTAGCTTCCCCATCCCTTGCATTAGAAGTTCTTTGACCTCTTTAGCTCCCCCACCCCTTGCATCAGAAGTTCTCTGACCTCTTTTTAGCTTCCCCACCCCTTGCATTAGAAGTTCTTTGACCTCTTTTTAACTCCCAAACCCCTTGCATTAGAAGTTCTTTGACCTCTTTTTAGCTCCCACACCCCTTGCATTAGAAGTTCTTTGACCTCTTTTTAGCTTCCCCATCCCTTGCATCAGAAGTTCTTTGACCTCTTTTTAGCTTCCCCACCCCTTGCATTAGAAGTTCTTTGACCTCTTTTTTAGCTCCTACACCCATTGCATTAGAAGTTCATTGACCTCTTTTTAGCTTCCCCACCCCTTGCATTAGAAGTTCTTTGACCTCTTTTTAGCTCCCCCACCCATTGCATTAGAAATTCTTTGACCTCTTTTTAGCTTCCCCACCCCTTGCATTAGAAGTTCTTTGACCTCTTTTTAGCTTCCCTACCCCTTGCATTAGAAGTTCTTTGACCTCTTTTTAACTCCCACACCCCTTGCATTAGAAGTTCTTTGTCCTCTTTTTAACTCCCACACCCCTTGCATTAGAATTTCTTTGACCTCTTTTTAGCTCCCCCACCTCTTGCATTAGAAGTTCTTTGACCTCTTTTTAGCTCCCCCACTCCTTGCATTAGAAGTTCTTTGACCTCTTTTTAGCTCCCCCACCCCTTGCATTAGAAGTTCTTTGACTTCTTTTTAGCTCCCACCCCCCTTGTATGAGAAGTTCTTTGACCTCTTTTTAGCTCCCCCACCCCTTGCATTAAAAGTTCTTTGACCTATTTTTAGCTCCCCCACCCGTTGCATAAGAAGTTCTATGACCTCTTTTTAGCTCCCACACCCCTTGCATTAGAAGTTCTTTGACCTCTTTTTAGCTCCCACACCCCTTGCATTAGAAGTTCTTTGACCTCTTTTTAGCTCCCCCATCCCTTGCATTAGAAGTTCTTCGACCTCTTTTTAGCGCTCCCACACCCCTTATATTAGAAGTTCTTTGACCTCTCTTTAGCTCCCGCACCCCTTGCATTAGAAGTTCTTTGACCTCTTTTTAGCTCCCCCACCCCTTGCATTAGAAGTTCTTTGACCTCTTTTTAGCTCCCCCACCCCTTGCATTAGAAGTTCTTCGACCTCTTTTTTAGCTCC